>NC_036855.1:10344572-10383586 GCF_002910315.2 Salvelinus sp. IW2-2015
AGAGCCGACTGAGCAAAAAGTGCTCTTCACTGACGAGTCGGGTTTGGCCTCACCAGGGGTGATGTCGGATCCGCATTTTATCGTCGAAGGAATGAGCGTTACACCGAGGCCTGTACTCTGGAGCGGGATCGATTTGGAGGTGGAGGGTCCATCATGGTCTGGGCGGTGTGTCACAGCATCATCGAACTGAGCTTTGTGTCATTGCAGGCAATCTCACGCTGTTGCATTCAACGGGGAAGACATCCTCCTCCCTCATGTGGTACCCTTCCTGCWGGCTCATCCTGACATGACCCTCCAGCATGACAATGCCACCAGCCATACTGCTCGTTCTGTGCGTGATTTCCTGCAAGACAGGAATGTCAGTGTTCTGCCATGGCCAGCGAAGAGCCCKGATCTCAATCCCATTGAGCACGTCTGGGACCTGTTGGGTTGGAGGGTGAGGGCTAGGGACATCCCCCCAGAAATATCTGGGAACTTGCAGGTGCTTTGGTGGAAGAGTGGGTTAACATCTCACAGCAAGAACTGGCAAATCTGGTACAGTCCATGAGGAGGAGATGCACTGCAGTACTTAATGCAGCTGGTGTTACTTTTGATTTTGACCCCCCCCCCTTTGTTCAGGGACACATTATTCAATTTCTGTTAGTCACATGTCTGTGGAACTTGTTCAGTTTATGTCTCAGTTGTTGAATCTTGTTATGTTCATACAAATATTTACACATGTTAAGTTTGCTGAAAATAAACGCAGTTGACAGCGAGAGGATGTTTCTTTTTTTCTTAGTGTATTACTCCAGCACAGTCGCAATTTAGATTTTGGCCACTAGGGGGCAGCAGTATATGTGCAAAGTTTTAGACTGATCCAATGAACCATTGTATTTATGTTCAAAATGTTGTATCAAGACTCCCCAATGTGCCTAATTGGTTTGTTAATACATTTTCAAGTTCAGAATTGTGTACTCTCCTCAAACAATAGCATGGTATTATTTCACTGTAATGGCTACTGTAAATTGGACAGTGCAGTTAGATTAACAAGATTTTAAGCTTTCTGCCCATATCAGATATGTCTATTGTCACATTCACATGAAGAGATTCGAGAGACAGGCGCAGGAATGCGTAATAGGGTTTTTTATTCAGCCCAAATTATGGCGTGCCGTGTAAAGGCACAGGGACGAAGACCAAACAAACGTGTACACAAAACACAGGGTTGAAACCCAAACAAAAGAGCGAGGAGTACCTCGAATAAATACACACACGCACAATGATTAACACACGGGACAAGACCCATAATCATCTGCGCAATCCACAAGGGCACAAAAGCCCAAAACACACAGCACAGGTACTCACACGCACCAACGGACATTGTAACAATAATCGACAGCACCATGGTGAACAAAGGGCACATATATACAAATACAATCAGTGGGAATAGGGGCCAGGTGTGCGCAATGAAAGTTCCAAAGGGATCCGTGACATCTATGTTCAGGGAAATGATCATGTTACTTACAACCTCATGCTAATCACATTAGCCTACGTTAGCTTTACCATCCCATGGGGGGACACAGATCCTGTAGAGGTTTAAGTAAAATCAAAAGGTAAAAAAAATAGATAAGTAAAAAATGTAAAATAAAAGTAACAAATAATTAAACAGCAGCAGTGATGCTATATACAGGGGGTACCGGTACAGAGTCAATGTGGGGCACCAGTTAGTCGAGGTAATTGAGGTAATATGTACATGTAGGTAGAGTTAAAGTGACTGCAATAAACAGAGAGTAGCAGCAGCGTAGAAGAGGGTTCTGGGTAGCCCTTTGATTAGCTGTTTAGGAGTATTATGGCTTGGGGGTACAAGCTGTTAAGAAACATTTTGGACCTAGACTTGGCGCTCCGGTACCGCTTGCCGTGAGGTAGCAGAAAGAACAGACTAAGACAGGGGTGGCTGGGGGCTGACAATTTTTAGGGCCTTCCTCTGACACCGCCTGGTATAGAGGTCCTGTATGGCAGGAAGCTTGGCCCCAGTGATGTACTGGGCCGTACGCACTACCCTCTGTAGTGCCTTGCGGTCGAAGGCCGAGCAGTTGCCATACCAGGCAGTGATGCAACCAGTCAGGATGCTCTCCATGCTGCAGCTGTAGAACCTTTTGAGGATCTGAGGACCCATGACAAATCTATTTAGTCTCCTGAGGGGGAATAGGCTTTGTAGTGCCCTCTTTACGACTGTCTTGGTGTGTTTGGACCATGATAGTTTGTTGGGGATGTGGACACCAAGGAACTTGAAGCTCTCAACCTATAGCACTTCATGGCTACAGACGTGAGTGCTACAGGTCGGTAGTAATTTAGGCAGGTCACCTTAGTGTTCTTGGGCACAGGGACTATGGTGGTCTGCTTGAAACATGTTGGTATTACAGACTCACTCAGGGACAGGTTGAAAATGTCAGTGAAGACACTTGCCAGTTGGTCATCGTATGCTCAGAGACCACGTCCTGGTAATCTGTGCTATCTGTATGTTATCACAATCACACCATGAGTAGTTAATCATGAAATATACACCACCGCCCTTCTTCTTTATTCCTGAGAGTTCTTTATTCCCTACTGCGCAATGTACTGAGAACCCAGCTGGCTGTATGGACGGGGTCAGTATATCCTGAGAGAGCCATGATTCCGTGAAACAGAGTATGTTACAGTCCCTGATGTCTCTCTGGAAGGAGATTCTCGCCTTGAGCTCGTCTGCTTTATTGACCAGAGACTGAACATTAGTGAGTAATATACTCGGAAGCGGTGGGTGGTGTGCACGCCTCCTGAGTCGGAGCTGAAGTCCACTCCGAATACCTCTTCTCCACCGGTGGTGTGTTGGAGCAGCCTCTGAGATAAGTTCTATTGCCCTGGGGGTACGAACAAAGGATCCAATTCGGGAAAGTCGTATTATTGGTCGTAATGCTGTTGAGTTACCGCCGCTCTGATGTCCAAAAGTTATTTCCGGCTGTATGTAATAACACAAAAAACATTCTGGGCTAATAATGTAAGAAATAACATACACAAAAAAACAGAATACTGCAAAGTTCCTTAGGAGCTAGAAGCCTGAGCTACCATATCTGTCGGCGCCATCTACTCCAATCAACTTTTCCTTATTTTTTTTATTTTCTTGTCAATCAAATGCAATCCTCGGCATAACAGTTTATACATCATTCTTTAAGTCATTAATGATGTTCAGTACAAATCCAATCAACTTTTCAATAGCCTCTACGACTTTGGTCTGAAGTTGAGATATAAAACACGGAGGAGTATTGAGATCAGCCAGCTCGACCCAGATCAAGGCAACACAGTTGGGGAAAAACAAACTTGTCTCAAGATGAAAAGAGTCAGAGTGTGTTGATGCAACCCCAAAATCAAAAGGCCTCACCTACACTCTGTTCTTCCATCCATAGGATCATGTGATGTGATGACACCTGGGTAATGAAACTAATTTGTTTCCAATCAGAGAAACAAGACTGATGTTGAGCTCTCGTCAAAGCTTCAATAGCACTGCCTCACCTGGAGATGTGAAAAGTACAAGGCCTCAGCACACACACATTGTCACATGATCTATTCCTGTCAAATCATCCCTTCCTTCCATGTTCCGCTTTGTTCACAGTAAAAGACACCAAGCAGCGCCTCGTGTTTGGTTTTTAGTGCTACCCACGATGCATGTTTGTTTATGGAGCGTGTGTGTGTGGAGTTTCTGTCTGCTTAAAGGCAAAAGTAGGGTGGATGAAGCTAGAGGACTCTCCATCTTAGTAGTGGCTTGATTTGTGTGTCTTGATTGAGAGAGGGTGCGTGTTGTGTTGGTGTGTGTGTGTGTGTGTGGTGTGTTGTGTGGTGTGTGGTGTGTGTGTGTGTGTGTGTGTGTGTGGTGTGTGTGTGTGTGTGTGTGTGTGTGTGTGTTGTGGTGTGGTTGGTGTGGTGTGTGTGTGTGTGTGTTTGTGTATGTTTGTGTCCAAATGCCGCTCTTTAGGCTTGAGGCAGCAGGTGAAGAGGTCTGTTTGTGGGACCTAGTCAGTAGGAGCCATCTGCTACAGACCAATAGCTAGAACCTATGCTCTGTGAGTTTGTGTGTGTGGGGTGTATGGTTGTTCAGACTCTAATGTTGACTTGGATTCCAAGCTCTGGAGCATATTGCACTGGGGCTTCATGTAGGACACCTCTCTCCTCTGTCTGACGCAGTTCCCTCTCAATGCTCTGTTGGATCCTTGCTTTGGCTCGGTCACTGAGGAGCTGCTTCCGGCCTCTCCTCTCCCCAGTGCCTGTAGGAGGACATGCTGGCCTCCTCTCACCTCTCTTTCCTCCAGAGGGCCCTCAGTATCACTCTCCCTCTCTCCCTCTCTCAGTTCCCCCTCATCTGCCACATCAAAGGACCTCATTACGAGCTGTCATACCAGCCCCGCTCGAAGCCAACCTGCCTCTGCCGTGATATTTAAATAGCGACACATTGTATTTATAAAGCAATGTCACGGCAACGTGCTCTCTGATGTCTCCCCCCAGCTCTCCCTTGCTTTCTCCCCCACCCGTCCCCCACCCCCAATTCCCCCCAAACCTCCACCCGCCCCATGCACGCCGACAGACGCCCCTCTATAAAATTCTCTTTTATTTATTGCTTGTTTGCTTTTTTATTAGGCGGCTGTGTAGAAGCCAAAGTCGCTCGTCTAGTTTGATGCTCGCTGTGTCGTCTCTCTTCTGTGATTACGAATTTCGTCTTTAAAAAAAAGACAGGCCATTAAAAGAAACGACTGGAGTGGCGGTGCTTCCTGGGCTGTACATGATACTGGTGGTCGATTGGCCCTACCCCCTTCATATTCCTTATTGGCTCTCTTGCCCTGCTGTCTATATAAGACCCCATGCAGGCATCTCACCTGTCCACCGTAGCCTACAGGGGGAGGGGCCTGCTTTGGCTTGACAAGGCCACCTGGAACCATTAGTTACCCTGGGCCCGCCTGTTAGTATGCCAGAGTCCCGGCCGCTGCAGCCAAGAGCATCATTAACGGGAGTGGGGTTTCTGCTCCTGCTGCTCTTGGCCCTCATTTACCCACTTAATTTATTTACTAAAAGAACAGAGCAGTGCCACCGGCTCGGCTCAGCTCTGCTCAGGTTCCCGGCAGCACTCTCTATCCACACTGCAGCGGTGGCGGGGCCATTAAAGGAAAGGGCAGGGCCTTCCAATGCGCCGTAAATTATCTCAATGGCGCACTTTGGCCGAAGCCAATGAGCACCGCCAATGATAAATATTAGGGTGATGACAGTGGGCTTTGGCGTAGAGGCCTTTTATCACGATCAATGTCGCTTGTTTAAAGACTTTGGGTCTACAGTGGTTCCTGCTATGTAGTAGTGCAACTCTGTGTGATGCATCTAAGATTGTCAAGGCCTTTGTTGTTCCTCTCCTACTCGGTCCATGGCTCATACAACCCTTCTAATGTATCTATCTCGCTGGCTGGACTGACATCACTCTCCCCATGCACAGACTGCCAATTAAATCAGCATGGTAGTGAAACCTGAAAGGCCAAGAGTTCGCTTGACTGACCCGGTCGCCTATGGAGGTATATGTGCCAGAGGAGTGTGTGATTGTGGGGGCAGAAACCACAACCACAAGGACAACTTCTCCATCTCTCTCCAGACATGTATCTAAAAGTACATTAATAGATGGAGCAGTGTTTTTGGAAGGCGATGACTTTTATTTCAGAGGGATATTTAGTTTTTCCTTGGAGAGCTTCTTTTAGCAGGGCTATTACTCAGAGGCAGTAGTCTTTCTTCTCTTTTTCTCTCTTCCTCTATCTTTTTTCCTCTCTCTTTTCACCTCCATTTTTGTCCCCCTCTCTCGCGCGCACTCTCTCTTTTTGTTTGATAAACTATTGAGATTCTCAATTCCTATAACAAAGCACACAAGAAATCCCAGTAGCTGAGGAAAGGACAAGCGCATTGTCAAGGTGCTTTGAAGAGCAGAGCAGAGCAGTGCGCCGAGCCAGCAGATTAATGTCCTCGTAAAGCAGGGGAGCGGATTTTTGATGGAGGATTTTATAGATTTTGAGGTGGACCACCTCCTTCGGGGGATATTTATTTTCTCATTTGTTCTGCATACTTGAAGACATGAAAGTAAGAGAGGGAAAAGTGGGAAACACTCCTGGGTCATATTCATTTGTCACCAAACTGAACAGAAACAGGGAGGGACTACCTACCTGGAGTTGTCCAATAAGAAACTCTTAATTTCGTTTTATGTTGCAATTTAAAAACACTAACATTTTCTGTTACGTTCCTTATTGAACATTGCCCTGATATGAGAGAACACAGGGGTTGACAAAGTAGGCTATAAAAACCATATCCACTAAATGACCACTCTTCTGCATGGAGCTCCCCCGTACACATGATGGGAGGGGAGGATCCATGTCCTCTGCAACTCTTCTGCTTTGTCTGCTGTGATAGAGAGATTGGACACTGTCCTTGGGGTGGCCAAGCACATGCAAACAAACACACACTGACACTCATGCTGACACACCACACACACACACCAGACAATGACCCGCTCAAATCGCACCTTCAAGGGGTAATTGTCCAGGAATAATTGGCTCAACAAACAATGAATCAATAGTTACTATGGAGATGGAGTAAAAAACAGGCGTGGCCATTGACATGGGCAGGTAATGACATGATAATACTTCACAGATGGAACAGTTGTCAAGGAGTCACTGACCTTGATTCCTCCCACACTTCCTTTCTGGCAAATCATTTGGGAGTCTTGTGTTGACACAGAGGGAGTGAAGAGGGAGATCTCCTTCTGGCTCGCAACATCAACAGGCTAGTCTTTGGACATTTCATTTTAGATTTTGTGTGCGTGTTCCTTGAAACTTGATTTGAAAACATACTTAGGCCTCCTGTTATTATTATAACATTACTCTTCAGGCCAGAACATTTGTTTATCAATATTGTTGGTACAAAAACTTTTATTAACACAGGTTTCACCTCTGAAGTTATTGTCACACTAATATCATCAATATTGTCATATCTGTTGAAAAAAAAGTGAATAGTTATAGTTAATAAATAATGTGAGCAGTGGCGACACGTCATTCAGGGCATGTGGGGCAGAGCCTCACCTGTTTTGAGCCATACCTGTTTAACTTCAGCAATGTTATTCTGGCATTAATTCATGACACATATCAGTTTTGCAAACAATGCAAAACATTTTTTTAAATCATTGTGTTTATAAAACATGGTCGCTTTCTTGAACACACTTCAAATCAAATCAAACTTAATTTGCCACATGCGCCGAATACAACAATTGTAGACTTTATCGTGAAATGCTTACTTACAGGCACTTAACCAACAGTGCAGTTCAAGAAGAAGAAAATATTTACCAAGTAGGCTAAAATAAAAAGTAATAATAAAAAGTGACACAATAAGAATAACAATAACGAGGCTATATACAGGGGGCACCGGTACCGAGTGCAGGGATACAGGCTAGTTGAGGTAATCTGTACATGTAGGTGGAGGCGAAGTGACTATGCATAGGTAACAAACAAACAGCGAGTAGCAGAAGTGTACTAGAGAGGGGGGGGGGGTCAATGTAAATTGTCCGGTGCCGAATTTTATGAATTGTTTGTTCAGCAGTCTAATGGCTTGGGGGTAGAAGCTGTTGAGGAGCCTTTTGGTCCTAGACTTGGCGCCCCGGTACCGCTTGCCGTGCGGTAGGAGAGAAAACAGTCTATAACTTGGGTGACTGGAGTCTCTGACAATTTTATCGGCTTTCCTCTGACACGGCCTATTATATAGGTCCTGGATGGCAGGAAGCTTGGCCCTAGTGATGTACTGGGCCGTTTGCACTACCCTCTGTAGAGCCTTACTGTCAAATGCCGAGCAGTTGCCATACCAGGCGGTGATGCAACCGGTCAGGAGGCTCTCGATGGTGCAACTGTAGAACCTTTTGAGGATCTGGGGGCCCATGCCAAATCTTTTCAGTCTCCTGAGGGGAAAAAGTCTTGTCGTGCCCTCTTCACGACTATATTGGTATGTTTGGACCATGATAGTTTGTTGGTGATGTGGACACCAAGGAACTTGAAACTCTCGACCCGCTCCACTACAGCCCCGTCGATGTTAATGTTCGGCCCGCCTTTTCGGCCCGCCTTTTCCTGTAGTCCATGATCAGCTCCTTTGTTTTGCTCACATTGAGGGAGAGGTTGTTGTCCTGGCACCACACTGCCAGTTCTCTGACCTCCTCCCTATCGGCCGTCTTATCGTTGTCGGTGATTAGGCCTACCACTATTGTGTCGTCAGCAAACGTAATGATGGTGTTGGAGTCGTGTTTGGCCATGCAGTTGTGGGTGAACAGGGTATACAGGAGGGGACTAAGTACACACCCCTGAGGGGCCCCAGTGTTAAGGATCAGCGTGCCAGACGTATTGTTGCCTACTCTTACCTCCTGGGGGCGGCCCATCAGGAAGTCCAGGATCCAGTTGCAGAGGGAGGTGTTTAGTCCCAGAGTACGTAGCTTAGTGATGAGCTTCGTGGGCACTATGGTTTTGAACGCAGAGCTGTAGTCGATGAACAGCATTCTCACATAGGTGTTCCTATTGTCCAAGTCGCTATCTTGAGTAAGGCAGCTCCAAAATGCAGGTGTTTCAGCCTAGCTCCGTGCTTCTGTGTTGGAGGGGCAGCTAGCAAAAGCACAGAACGTAGGCCTTGGTAGCCTTCTCTAGTTGCGCTGTGATTGGCTCAGTGTTCTGTTACTCATGGGGACACTACGTCACCGCAGAATCTAAAGGGAGAGCTAGGCAGTTCAAGCACCCTTGGGTGCTGCCATAGATTTACAGTAAAAGTGCCCATCCAAGAAGGTTCAAGGTCATTGGCCACAGATAAAAGGACGTCAAATCACATTATAGCTACCGTAGCTGAACTGAACATGTCAACATCATACTTTCTAAATCTTAGCTTGAAAGCTATCTAGCTAGACAAGCAGTCATCATCATGAATCACGGCAAATCCTTTTTAATCCTTGTCATATGAAGATAAATTATACACTGAACAAAAATATAAACGCAACATGCAACAATTTCAAAGATTATACTGCGTTACAGCTAAGGAAATCAATCAATTAGGCCCTAATCTATGGATTTCACATGACTGGGAATTCAATAGCTGTGCGAAGTTGCTGGATATTTGCGGTAACTGGAAAATGCTGTTATACATGTAGATCCAGAGCATTCCAAACGTGCTCAACGGGTGACATGTCTGGTGAGTATGCAGGCCATGGAAGAACTGGAACATTTTCAGCTTCCAGGAATTGTGTACAGATCCTTGTGACATGGGGCTGTGCATTATCATTCTGAAACATGAGGTGATGCGGCGGATGAATAGCACAACAATGGGCCTCAAGATCTCGTCACTGCATCTCTGTGCATTCAAATCGCCATCGTTAAAATGCAATTGTGTTCGTTGTCTGTAGCTTATGCCTGCCCATACTATAACTCCACCGCCACCTTAGGGAACTCTGTTCACAATGTTGACATCAGCAAACCGCTCGCTCATATGACGCCATACACGTGGTCTGCGGTTGTGAGGCCGGTTGGACGCACTGCCAAATTCTCTAAAACGACAATGGCTCATGGTAGAGAAATTAACCTTACATTTTCTGGCAACAGCTCTGGTGGAAATGTCTGCAGTCAGCTTCCCTCAAAACTTGAGACATCTGTGGCATTGTGTTGCGTGACAAAACTGCACATTTTAGAGTGGTCTTTTATTGTCCCCAGCAGAATTTGCACCTGTGTAATGATAATGCTGTCTAATCAGCTTCTTGATATGCCACACATGTCAGGTGGAAGGATTACCTTGGCAAAGGAGAAATGCTCACTAACAGGGATGTAAATACATTTTTGCACAACATTTGAGAGAAATACTTTTTGTGTGTATGTACAATTTCTGGGATATTTTATTTCAGCTCATTAAACATGGGACCAAGACTTTACATGTTGCGTTAATATTTTTGTTCAGTGTAGATTAAACAGATTGGTGCTCATCGGTCATTGTACATAAAGGTTACACAACAAGTTGGAAATCACAAATACAACAATGACTGGTTTGGAAGGAATCCGTAGCTAACCGCGAGCATCTCAAAGCAATCACTATTTTGCTTCCCCTGCCTGCTATTCGGTCTAGAGTGTGTGTGGTCCGTGTCTGGATTTAAGGATGTAAAACATCTGTCTGAAAGGGTCTCTGTTAAAAGGATAAACATTCACACACAACACCATGGGCCAGAAAAGGTTGAATACATTGACCAAGCTTTCAATCCAGCATGACTTCATCCAGAAAATGCCTGACTTTGATGACAAAGTTTGCCCACAAGAAGGACCACTGCGCTACCTTCCTGTTCAAGTGGACACAGCACAAAAATATGTGTTGTATGCTGCTGCATAAATGATGTAATATGCCAGAGTGATACTGTATACTATAGCTAAGAAAGTAATACTATGTGTATGTTGTGTAGTAAGCTGTTAGTTGCCCATGTGTCTCACCCTAAGAATTTGGAACCCTCTCCCCTCGGAACTTAGCCTACTGTTCCTACTTGGAGGTGCACATGTAGCCTATAGCCTGCTTTAGAGAAATGTCATCATCGAATATTGTAAGGGCTTTCATTGTCAGATTATATGCGCCCGTTATTATCCTACGGTTCTGACTTGGTGTACAAGGAGAATACTGTAAGAATGGCCCATGTTCTGAATTCTGTTGCTGTCCATTTCAAAAGTGCTGATCAAATAGGCATATCGACTACGTCAGTCTTAGCTCGCTCATTAATGTCTTAATCGAAAATTTGTCTTGCCTCTTATCCGCTCATCTTTCCCTTATGCCATAGTTTGTACATCTCAATTTTTATGTTGCTTTTATGGGTCTATATCATTAGTATCTTATTCATTATTTTAGGCAGTTAGAATGATGCATTTCATTTTTTTGCTTACTTTGTGTATTACAATTAGCTCATGTGCTTTTCTTCATGAGGGGATACTATATAATGTTGTTGAGTCTGTAACCATGTTTGCCAGTGACTATCTCTTCCCATTTAAATATTTTTTCCAACAAAAAGTTCAGTAATAGACCAGTGTAATTCCAGTTGATACTGCAAGGGATATTTTGTTTGTGCAATGCGCTGTCTGTGCATCTGTATATTGTCTATAAAAGTGGATCTACGTGATTACATTTTCCTTCATTTTTAGACCTAGTAAAATACTTCAAATGGTAGTCTTGTTACGATCGTTTGTAGAGAAGGACCAAGTCGCAGCATGATTACAGTTCCACATAATTTAATAAAGTGAAACTATAAAACAAAACAAGAACCAAACAACGAACCGTGACTACAGAGGTGCTACATACACTAACTCAAAATAATAACCCACAGGTGGAAAAAAAGGCTACCTAAATATGATCCCCAATTATAGACAACGATTACCAGCTGCCTCTAATTGGGAATCATACAAAATCACCAACACAGAAAAACAAAACTAGAACCCCACATAGAAATAATAACTAGACTAACCCCCCAGTCACGCCCTGACCTACTCCACCATAGAAAATAAGGACTCTCTATGGTCAGGACGTGACAAGTCTAACCAAGTCTCTCTCTCTCTCGCAGGGAGGTGACTTAAAGAAGAGTAAAGTTAAGGCCTCAACATCTTGCTGAATTGATCTGAAGTAACATCTCTGAATTTCTGTTGGTGTCCATTTTGAAAGTGCTGAATGAATAGGCCTACCTCATCACAGTTCGTATACTTGTATTTGCTTATACTTAGAGCTAAGTGTTAATGATACAACAACAAACATTATGAGATTACTGAACATAAATGTAATAATGTTTTTGTATGGTTCAAAAGTCTAAATTCATGTCGGCATTCCTTACTAATGAAGAAGGATGTGGTTCTTATCGAGTTCCACAAATCCACAAGGAGTCAGTAGAAAACATATTTATTTAAGCAAGTCAGCCATATCAGCTATGGTTTTTAAAAAGGCAGTAAATGAGGCTGAATGAACTGTTTCCCTGCCAGACAAGGCTCCGCTGATAGCCAGGTGTAATGGTGGTAAGGATCAACTCCATGGTGCTGAAAGGAAAGCTCTGCTGTTGGGACAGCTTTATGTAGGCCCTAACAGTTTGTGGGCACTGTTTGTCACTGTCATATTGCAATTCATGTATTGTTTAGTGTGTATTGGCTTTGCTGGCATGCATCTAAAAAAAATTATGAGTTTACCCCAGCAAGATTTACATGCTAAAATCACCACTGAATGTGAGAATGTAAGATTAGTGGACGCAGAAAACAACCTCTGACTAGACAAATAGATTGTGGGGGGTATAGTTGTGGAAAAACAAAAACCTGACATTCTTTTTTTATTGCTGAAATTCAATTTTAAATTTGATGGCCACAGAGAACAGAGCAGAAGAGAGAGAGAGCCTTGATGGAGGAGAGGCAAGTTGAGGCTGGGCAGACGAGAAGGGGTAAGGAGACCTCCCTGCGGGCCTCGCAGCTCCAATTCAGTCTATTGATTTTCTGTCCTCCTTCAATATCTGGAATGCGCCGTACCCAATAGATTATGACAAACGTGGCCGCGAGAGACCAGCAATCCTCTCTAATTGAACCTGATGGTGTACAGCTGAGGATCAAAGGTCGGGGAAATTCAGTGACACAGCAGGTTTCACTCCTTCTCTAAAAAACACTCCTCCAAGGTCCATAAAACAGGGGAGGGGGAGGAAGGGTCTTATTTCTCTGTACATCCTTCCTCCTTTCCTTTCCTCCATTCCTCTCCTCAGACGAGGGCAAGCTACACTGTTACTGCACCGCTGAGCACAGAGGAGTCAGACTCAGGGCTTTACAATAACAACCTCCTGCCAAAAGTGCAACGGGGAAAAAACAAGGCAAAAGAAAAGCTCAGTGCTCTATTTTGATGAAAGTAACAAGCACAGCTTGTTGTAAATAGGCTTTCTGAAGCCTGAGGCAGCTTTTCTCCCCGGGGGACATACTTTCTGCGTCTTTCCCGGGGTTGCTGTCGCCGAAAGGTTCTGTCTGGAAGGAAAGAAGGGAAAAAAACTAGAAGTGGCACAAACAAGAACTCGCTTCAGCTGTTTTGACAGGAGGAGGAAATCATCATTCAGTTGGACACGCTCGTTCGCAATTGCCATCCATTCAGGTTGGAAAACAATATATGCTGTTAAGGGAAATCCACAGCTTACCCTGTTGTTTAACGGCCGTGCGTGCACTTGGGCAGAGTCTGATTTTTTGGAGCAACGTGCTCCTTTTGGTAACATGAGACCTCGCCAGTCCATGCGTTCCTAGACTCCCAAATACATTCACAAGGGGGTGATAGCAGAGATTTTCTTGTTGTCTTGCTAGCTAGCTGGCTAAAAACAGCAAGCTAGCTAGCCTTTTAGCTTCCCCCATATGAAATAATCTGATTTATAATTAAATAATATGCCCTGGCAAATATTCTTATTCTTGCCAGTGTAACCTACAACATTATCCCAGTTTGATATGTTCCTTCAATGTATTTGCTCCCAAATCCCCTAAAAATAGAAAGGCATGGTTTTTGCTCACAGAGAAAAAGGACATGGCTAATGGCTGTATTTACAGGTTAAGAATAGCCCATAATCACATTTTGAACAAACACCTTTTGGGGGGGATTCTAAAAATGCTTCAATGTTGGTTTATTGTGTAAACAGTTGCTGAGAACATATTTTGAAATCAACGCAAAATAGGCTTCTTACTTGATGCATAACCTACACTACTGGTCAAAAGTTTTAGAACACCTACTCGTTCAAGCGTTTTTCTTTATTTTTACTATTTTCTACATTGTAGAATAATAGGGAAGACATCAAACTATGAAATAACACATATGGAATCATGTACAGTAGTAACCAAAAAAGTGTTAAACAAATCAAAATATATTTTATATTTGAGATTCTTCAAATAGCCACCCTTTGCCTTGATGACAGCTTTGCACACTCTTGGCATTCTCTCAACCAGCTTCACCTGGAATGCTTTTCCCACAGTCTTGAAGGAGTTCCCACATATGCTGAGCACTGCTCTTCCTTCACTCTGCGGTCCGACTCATCCCAAACCATCTCAATTTGGTTGAGGTCGGGGGATTGTGGAGACTAGATCATCTGATGCAGCACTCCATTACTCTCTTTCTTGGTAAAATAACCCTTACACAGCCTGGAGGTGTGTTGGGTCATTGTCCTGTTGAAAAACAAATTATAGTTCCACTAAGCCCAAACCAGATGTGATGGCATATCGCTGCAGAATGCTGTGGTAGCCATGCTGGTTAAGTGTGCCTTGAATTCTAAAAAAAATCATAGACAGTGTCACCAGTTAAGCACCCCCACACCATAACACCTCCTCCTCCATGCTTTACAGTGGGAAATACACATGCAGAGATCATCCGTTTACCCACACCACATCTCACAAAGACACAACGGTTAGAACCAAAAATCTCCAATTTGGACTCCAGACCGAAGGACAGATTGCCACCGGTCTAATGCCTATTTTGTCATGCTTGCTCCCGCTCTTTTCCCCTGTCGCTCGAAGGTGCCAGGCTCCCCAGCATTATTACTCACTCCTGACACCATCATTACGCACATCTGCCTTCCTCCGTCACGCGCATCAGCGATTATTGGACTCACCTCGACATAATATGCCATAATATGGACTTGGTATTTTACCAAATAGGGTGATCTTCTGTATACCCCCCCCCGCCCCACACACACACACACACCTTGTCACAACACAACTGATTGGCTCAAATGCATTAAAAAGGAAAGAAACTCCACAAACTTTTAAGAAGGCACACCTGTTAATTGAAATGCATTCCAGGTGACTACCTCATGAAGCTGGTTGAGAGAATGCCAAGAGTGTGCAAAGCTGTCATCAAGGCAAAGGGTGGCTATTTGAAGAATCTCAAATATAAAATATATTTTGATTTGTTTAACACTTTTTTGGTTACTACATGATTCCATATATGTTATTTCATAGTTTTGATGTCTTCACTATTATTCAGACAGTAAAGTATTCAGACCCCTTGACTTTTTCCACATTTTGTTATGTTACAGCCTTATTCTGAAATGTATTCAATAATTTCCCCCGCTCATCAATCTACACACAATACCCCATAAAGACAAAGCAAAAATTGTTTTTTAGAAATGTTTGAAATATATAAAAAATAAATAAACTGAAATATCACATTTACATAAGTATTCAGACCCTTTACTCAGTACATTGTTGAAGTACCTTAGGCAGCGATTACTGCCTCGAGTTTTCTTGGGTATGAGTATTTCTTATTCTTCTCTGCAGATCTTCTCAAGCTCTATCAGGTTGGATGGGGAGTGTCGCTCTACAGCTACTTTCAGGTCTCTCTAGAGATGTTTGATCGGTTTTAAATCCAGGCTCAAGCACATTCAGAGACTTGTCCCAAAGCCACTCCTGCGTTGTCTTGGCTGTGTGCTTAGGGTCGTTGTCCTGTTGGAAGGTGAACCTTTGCCCCAGTCTGAGATCCTGAGCACTCTGGAGTAGGTTTTCATCTCTGTACTTTGCTCCGTTCATCATTCCTTCGATCCTAACTAGTCTCCCAGTCCCTGCCACTGAAAGACATCCCCACAGCATGATTCTGCCACCACCATGCTTCACTGTAGGGAGGGTGCCAGGTTTCCTCCAGATGTGACACTTGGAATTCGGGCCAAAGAGTTCAATCTCGGTTTCATCAGACCAGAGAATCTTGTTTATCATGGTCTGAGAGTCCTTTAGGTGCCTTTTGGCAAACTCCAAGCTGGAGTTTGTGCCTTTTACTGAGGAGTGGCTTCTGTCTGGCAACTCTACCATAAAGGCCTGATTGGTAGACTGCTGCAGAGATGATTGTCCTTCTGGAAGGTTCTCCCATCTCCACACAGGAACTCTGGAGCTCTGTCAGAGTGACCATCGGGTTCTTGGTCACCTCCCTGACCAAGGCTCTTCTCCCCCGATTGCTCAGTTTGGCCGGGCGGCGAGCTCTAGAAAGAGTCTTGGATTTTCCAAACTTCTTCCATTTAAGAATGATGGAGGCCCCTGTGTTCTTGAGGACCTTCAATGCTGTTGACATTTTTTGGTACCCTTCCCCAGATCTCTGCCTCGACACAATCCTGTCTCTGCGCTCTACGGACAATTCCTTTGAAATCATGGCTTGGTTTTTGGTCTGACATGCACTGTCAACTGTGGGACCTTATATAGACAGGTGTGTGCCTTTCCAAATCATGTCCAATCAGTTGAATTTACCACAGGTGGACTCCAATCAAGTTGTAGAAACATCTCAAGGATGATCAATGGAAACAGGATGCACCTGAGCTCAATTTCGAGTCTCATAGGGTCTGAATACTTATGTAAATAAGGTATTTCTGTTTCAAAATTTTAATACATTTACAAAAATTCTAAAAACCTGTTTTCACTTTGACATTATGGGGTATTGTGTCTAGATTAATGAGGATTTTTTATTTATTTAATCCATTTTAGAATAAGGCTGTAATGTAACAGAATGTGGAAAAAAGGGAAATGGTCTGAATATTTTCCAAATGCACTGATCAAGGAACGACCTTTATACTTTCCATTAATTCATAGCAACCCTGATGCTTCTTTTTTGAGCACTTTAAATTGATATATGTAGAGTTAATTATTTTGTGAAACAACTAAATCAATTTTCTGGTTCCATTTCAACCCGTTGAGTTGGGTGGTAAAATACAGCTTCATTGTGTGCACAGCACTGCCCCCACCACCGTGGATGGAATTATCCGTTCCGTAAAAATATTTGAGTGGAGCAAATATGCATTGAAAGCACCGTAGGCAGACCTATGTATTACAAGGAGCCACCAATTTTGTGACGAAAAACGACATTCACTTACTTACTGTGTTGCATTTAGTTTTGTTCCGATAGTTCAAGTCTGCCGAGGGCTTTACATGGCGGACTATATGGGGAGCATGTGTTAGCTGTGCATGTTGGGTTTACACTAAGTCACACATGAGGGTTTGTTAGCAGCGGTGTTAAGGTGTTCAGAAATGTGGTGAAAGAATTTCTGCCATGTCTGTCTGTCGGCCCGTTCATCTGTCTGGCAGGAACCTCTGTCTGTCTCCTGATACTCTTCACATACGCTGCTGCTACTCTGTTTATTGTCTAATTATCCTGATTGCCTAATCACTTTTACCCGACCTGCGTGTACATTTTACCTCAATTACCACGTACCGCTGTACACTGACTCGGTACCAGTACTCCTTGTACAGTTGAAGTCGGAAGTTTACATACACATAGGTTGGAGTCATTAAAACTCGTTTTTCAACCACTCCACAAATTTCTTGTTAACAAACTATAGTTTTGGCAAGTCGGTTAGGACATCAACTTTGTGCATGACACAAGTAATTTTTCCAACAATTGTTTACAGACAGATTATTTCACTTATAATTCACTGTATCACAATTCCAGTGGGTCAGAAGTTTACATACACTAAGTTGACTGTGCCTTTAAACAGCTTGGAAAATTCCAGAAAATGATGTCATGGCTTTAGAAGCTTCTGATAGGCTAATTGACATATTTTGAGTCAATTGGAGGTGTACCTGTGGATGTATTTCAAGGCCTACCTTCAAACTCAGTGCCTCTTTGCTTGACATCATAGGAAACTCAAAAAAAAATCAGCCAAGACCTCCCCAAATGTTTTTAGACCTCCACAAGTCTGGTTCAGCTTTGGGGGCAATTTCAAAACGCCTGAAGGTACCAGGTTCATCTGCACAAACAATAGTACGCAAGTATAAACACCATGGGACCACACAGCTGTCATACTGCTCAGGAAGGAGATGCGTTCTGTCTCCTAGAGTTGAACGTACTTTGGTGGGAAAAGTGCAAATCAATCCCAGAATAACAGCAAAGGACTGTTATTCCTGGAGGAAACAGGTACAAATGTATCTATATCCACAGTAAAACGAGTCCTATATCGACATAACCTGAAAGGCCGCTCAGCAAGGAAGAAGCCACAGCTTCAAAACCGCCATAAAAAAGCCAGACTAGGGTTTGCAACTGCACATGGGGACAAAGACTGTACTTTTTGGAGAAATGTCCTCTGATCTGATGAAACAAAATTAGAACTGTTTGGCCATAATGACCATTGTTATGTTTGAAGGAAAAAGGGGGAGGCTTGCAAGCCGAAGAACACCATCCCAACCGCGAAGCACGGGTGTCACGATCGTCTATCGGTGAAAGAGAGGACCAAGGCGCAGCGTGAGAGAAATACATTCTTCTTTTTAATAACGACGAACACTTAACACACAATACAAAATAACAAAACGAACGTGACCGCTATAATACTGAGTGCAAAAGAAAACAAAGATAACTAAGGCCAAGGCGTGACAGTACCCCCCCACAAAGGTGCGGACTCCGGCCGCATACCTGATACAGAAGGGGAGGGTCCGGGTGGAACTTCTTATGGCGGCGGCTCGGGTGTGGGACGTGGCCCCCACTTCACCATAGTCACTACCCGCTTCCGTGGCCTCCTAACGGCCACCCTCCATAATAACCCCACTGGACTAAGGGGCAGCACCGGACTGAGGGGCAGCTCCTGGCTGGCGGGCTCTGGCAGCTCCTGGCTGGCGGGCTCTGGCAGGCTCTGGCAGGTCCTGGCTGGCGGGCTCTTGGCAGCTTCTCTGGACAGAGTCCTGCTTGGCGGTGCTCTAGCAGGTCCTGGCTGGCTGACGCTCCGCTGGTCATTGGCCTTGGCTGACGGTCTCCGGCTGGTCATGGCTGGTCTGACGGACTCCGGCTGTCAGGCTGGCTGACGTGCTCCGCTGGTCATGGCTGGCAGACGGCTCCGGCTGGTCATGGCTGGCAGACGGCCTCCGGCTGGTCATGGCTGGCAGACGGCTCCGGCTGGTCTGGCGGACTGCGGCGCTCCGACGCTCGGGACAGACGGGCAGCTCGACGGCTTGGGACAGACGGGCAGCTCCGACGGCTCGGGACAGACGGGCAGCTCGACGGCTCGAGCAGACGGCGCTCAGCGGCGCTGGCAGGCGGGCTGCTCAAGACGGCGCTGGCAGAGCGGGCAGCTCAAGACGGCGCTGGGCAGGCGCGGGCAGCTCAGACGGCTGCTGGGCAGGCGGGCAGCTCAGACGGCGCTGCAGGCGGGGCAGCTCAGACGGCGCTCGGCGGGCGGGCAGCTCAGACGGCGCTCGGCAGCGGTGCAGCACGGCGCTGGGCAGGCGGCAGCTCAGACGGCGCTGGGCAGGCGGGCAGTCGCTTGGGCAGGCGGGCAGCTGCAGACGGGCACTGGGCAAGGCACTGGCAGCTCAGAACGGCCGCTGGGCAGGCGGGCAGCTCAGACGGCGCTGGGCAGGCGGGCAGCTCAGAACGGCGCTGGGCAGGCGGGCAGCGCTGGGCAGGCGGGGGCAGCGCGGGCAGGCGGGCAGCTCAGACGGCCTGGCAGGCGGGGCAGCTCAGACGGCCTGGGCAGCGGGCACCAGACGGCGCTGGGCAGGGCGGCAGCTCAGACGGCGCTGGGCAGGCGGGCACTCAGACGGCGCTGGGCAGGCGGCAGCGCTGGGCAGGCGGGCCAGCGCTGGGCAGGCGAGGCAGCTCAGACGGCCTGGGCAGGCAGGGCAGCTAGACGGCGCTGGCAGGCGGGCAGCTCAGACGGCGCGGGCAGGCGGGCAGCTCAGACGGCGCTGGGCCAGGCGTCGGGCAGCTCAGACGGCGCTGGGCAGGCGGGGCAGCGCTTGGCAGCGGGCAGCTCAGACGGCCTGGGCAGGCGGGCAAGCTCAGACGCGCTGGGCAGGCGTGGACAGCTCAGACGGCGCTGGCAGGCGGGCAGCTCAGACGGCGCTGGTGGCAGGCGGGCAGCCGCGGGCAGCGGGCAGCTCAGACGAATGCGCTGGGCAGGCGGGCAGCTTCAGACGGCGCTGGGCAGGCGGGGCAGCTCAGACGGCGCTGGGCAGGCGGGCAGCTCAGACGGCGCTGGGGAAGCAGGCAGCTCGACGGCGCTGGGCAGGCGGGCAAGCTGCAGACGGCGCTGGCAGAGCGGGCAGCTCAGACGGCGCTGGGAGGCAGTGCTGGGCAGCGAGGCAGCTCAGACGTGCTGGGCAGCGTAGGCAGCTCAGACGGCGCTTGGGGCAGTGCGGCAGCGCTCGGGCAGTCTGGACCAGACGTGGGGCAGGCGCGCTGACGCGCTGGCAGGACGGGCAGCTCAGACGGCGCTGGGGAGGCGGGCAGCTCAGACGGCGCTGGGCAGGCGTGGCAGCTCAGACGGCGCGGCATGGCAGTCAGAGGGCGCAGCGGGCAGCTCAGACAGCGCTTGGGCAGGGTGGCAAGTGCTGGCAGGCGGCAGCTCAGACGGCACTGGTGGCAGGGCAGGCAGAGCTCAGACGGGCGGACGCTGGGCAGGGCGGGCAGCTCAACACGACGGGCTCGGATAACAGACGGCAGCATATCGGACACGTGACCGCGCGCTGGCAGGCGGGCAGCTCAGACGGGCCCTGGCAGTGCGCGGCAGCTCAGACGGCGCTGGCAGATGCGGGACAGCTCAGACTGGCGCTGGGCAGGCGGCAGCTTCAGACCGGCGGCTTGGGCAGGCGGGCAGCTCAGACGGCGCTTGGGCAGGCGGGCAGCTCAGACGGCGCTGGGCAGGCGGGCAGCTCAGACGGCGCTGGGCAGGCGGCAAGCTCAGACGGCGCTGGGCAGGCGGGCAGCTCAGACGGCGCTGGCAGGCGGCAGCGCTGCGGGCAGCGCTGGCGGGGCAGCTCAGACGGGCCTGGGCAGGCAGGCAGCTCAGACGGCGCTGGGCAGGCGGGCAGCTCAGACGGCGCTGGGGCAGGCGGGCAGCTCAGACGGCGCTGGGCAGTGCGGCAGCTCAGACGGCGCTGGGCAGGCGGGCACTTCAGACGGCGCTGGGGCAGGCGGGCAAGCGTGGGCAGGCGGGCAGCTCAGACGGCCTGGGCAGGGCAGGCAGCTCAGACGGGCGCTGGGCAGGCGGCAGCTCAGACGGCGCTGGCAGGAGGCAGCTCAGACGGCGCTGGTCAGGCGGGCAGACGCATGGGCAGGGCGGCAGCTCAGACGCCATGCGGCAGGCGGGCAGCCTCAGACGGCGCTGGGCAGGCAGGCAGCTCAGACGGCGCTGGGCAGGCAGGCAGCTCAGACGGCGCTGGGCAGGCAGGCAGCTCAGACAGCTCTGGACAGATTGGCTCTGGCGCCTCTGGACTGAGGGGCTGAAGCTCTGGCAGCGCCGGACAGGCGGGAGACTCCGGCAGCGCTGGAGAGGAGGAAGGCTCTSGCAGCGCTGGACAGGCGGGAGACTCTGTAGCGATGAGACGGAGAGACAGCCTGGTGCGGGGGGCTGCCACCGGAGGGCTGGTGCGTGGAGGTGGCACTGGGTAGACCGGACCGTGAAAGCGCACTGGAGATCTTGAGAGCAGGGCTGACTGAACGTGTCGGGGAGTTGATGTCATCGGGGACAGCTCTTCATACTCGTCCTGAGGTGCGTGCTAGCCGTCTGGTTAAGACTGTGCCAGCCTCACGCACCAGGCCTCCTGTGCGCCTYCCTAGCCCTGCACGTCCTCTGCCAGCTCGGCGCTACAGCTCTCCCAGCCGTGCTTCCAGTGGAGAGAGGGGGCGTCGTACCGGGCAGGCATCGTGTTATGCGGTGGAGGGCACGGTGTTCCCGGTGCTTGTGCTTAGCCCGGTGCGCAACATCCCAGCACCCCACATCTGCCGGGCTAGAGTGAAGATCCAGCCAGGGCGGATGTCGTGCCTCATGCACCAAACCAGCACCTCCCTCATAACTCTTTCCTCCAATTTCCCCATTAACTCCTTTACTGTCTCTGCGTCGCTCACCTCCAATTCCGCCCTGACCGGCTCCTTACGGTAAGCAGGGGGAGTTGGCTCAGGTCTGACTCCTGACTCTGCCACACTCCCCGTGTGCCCCCCCCCCCCAATACATTTTTGGGGCTGCCTCTCGGGCCTCCAGCCGCTCTGCCGTGCTAGCGCCTCATAATAGCGCCTCTCCGCCTTCGCTGCCTCCAGCTCTTCTTTGGGGCGGCGATATTCCCCTCGCTCTGCCCAGGGTCCTTTGCCGTCTAATTCATCCTCCCATGTCCATTCCTCCAAATAGTGCAGCCTCTCCTGCTGCTGCTGCTGCTGCTGCTGCCTCTCCTGCTGCTGCTGCTGCTGCTGCTGCTGCTGCTTCTCCTGCCGTTTACCACGCTGCTTGGTCCTGGTATGGTGGGTAATTCTGTCACGATCGTCTATAGGTGAAAGAGAGGACCAAGGCGCAGCGTGAGAGAAATACATTCTTCTTTTWAATAACGAMGAACACTTAACACACAATACAAAATAACAAMACRAACGTGACCGCTATAATACTGAGTGCAAACATGCAACATCACATAGACAATTACCCACAATAGCCTAATGCCTATGGCTGCCTTAAATATGGCTCCCAATCAGAGACAACAATAAACAGCTGTCTCTGATTGAGAACCAAACCAGGCAACCATAGACTTTCCTAAACACCTACACTGAACACAACCCCATACACTCTACAAAACCCCCTATACAATACAACCACCCAAGACGAGACAAATACACACAAACATCCCCCATGTCACACCCTGACCTAACTAATATAATAAAGAAAACAAAGATAACTAAGGCCAGGGCGTGACAACGGGGGTGGCAGCATCATGTTGTGGGGGTGCTTTGCTGCAGGAGGGACTGGTGCACTTCACAAAATAGATGGCATCATGAGGCAGGAAAATTATGTGGATATATTGAAGTAACATCTCAAGACATCAGTCAGGAAGTTAAAGCTTGGTCGCAAATGAGTCTTCCAAATGGACAATGACCCCAAGCATGCTTCCAAAGTTGTGGAAAAATGGCTTCAGGACAACAAAGTCAAGGTAATGAAGTGGCCATCACAAAGCCCTGACCTCAATCCTACAGAAAATTTGTGGGATGAACTGAAAAAGCGTGTGCAGCAAGGAGGCCTACAAACCTGACTCAGTTACACCAGCTCTGTCAGGAGGAATGGGCCAAAATTCACCCAACTTATTGTGGGAAGCTTGTGGAAGGCTACCTGAAACGTTTGACCCAAGTTAAACATTTTAAACGCAATGCTACCAAATACTAATTGAGTGTATGTAAACTTCTGACCCACTGGGAATGTGATGAAAGAAATAAAAGCTGAAATGAATCAATCTCTCTACTATTATTCTGACATTTCACATTCTTAAAATAAAGTGGTGATCCTAACTGACCTAAGACAGGGAATTTTTACTAGGATTAAATGTCAGGAATTGTGAAAAACAGAATTTAAATGTATTTGGCTGAGGTGTATGTAAACTTCCGACTTCAACTGTATATAGCCTAATTTATTGTGTTACTTTTACCTTTTTAATTTAGCAAATGTTTCTTACTTTTTAACTCTGCATCGTTGCGAAAGGGTTTGTGAGTAAGCATTACACGGTAAAGTCTACACGTGTTGTTTTCAGTTTTATTTATTTGATCCCAGATAACCCATATGGGTATATTCAAATGAGAGCAGGCCCAGGCATACTCTTGCAAATCAGGTGCCATCCACGTTGTGCATTGTTACACAAATGAGAAACGTCCATTTAGGGGCAGAGGAGAGGTGCGGACCACGGACCCACTCAGCACTGGGCTTCCTTTGATGTGTTGACTGCCTCCACACCTCCACAGGAAGACAGGATCCACTGGACCATGTGACTCTCACCTCCATCCCGAGGGAAAAAAAGATGGAGAGAAAAAAGTGATTGTCTCCAGTTGAGAGAGCTGTTTTCTTTTTTCTTTTAATAAATATCCTCAAACCTCTCTCTTCAGTTACCTTTCTTCCCAGTGCCTATAAGCCCCTCTGATCCTTTCCAATAATAATGGCATTGCCAGCCAATCTCTCTGAAAATGGGTTCAGCGCATACCTAATCCCATTTAATTACTTAGACACACAGGGCTCAAGACACACTGCTCGGGCGGTGCACCCCTCGGTAAGCATGGCCCCTGTTTGCAGCCCCATCCACCTCACTTCATGAATTATGGATCCCTGGCTGCGAGGCATAGGCGCCATCATTCCGTCTGCTCTGTCATAAGGCTCTGTATAAATATGGTGCCTGTCTGGGGTTCGGGGTGCCCTATTGTGCGTGGTTATAAAAGCTTGCCACTCTCTCGCTCTTCTCTCTTACTCCTTCTGCAGTGGCTCCAAGCGGGGAGGCCACAAATAATCGCATAGGCCTTCTAGCTCCCTGTTCCAGTGTTGCAGCGCCCGGCTCACGCTGGCCAGCATCAAGGCTGACAGCCATCCTACCTAAATGAGAGGGGTAGAAATGAAAGGAAGATGGAAGCTGAAAGCAGGGGAAATAAGCTAAATCAGCCCAGCTTACTGGTGATTCATCAGCACAAATGTTGTTGCTTTTTTCCCTCAGTACGACAACAAAAAATAATAAAAAGTGGCCAGATGACAAAGTCCCCCCCTGGTTTCTGTCTGGTAGCAGATGATGTAATGTTAATGTAACGTTGAGGTGACTTCAAACAATCTTTCCCCAGGATGACAGACAGACAGGGATTTATTGGCCATTTCCGGAAAATACCAGACAGTGGCTTTTTGACTGCTTTAATATAGATTTCTGGCATGCATGCCACGGCTATCTCATGCTATCTCTATGGCCTTTGTTACTACTGTTGATTCCCTCTGGCAGCCAGAAAAGCAGCAGGTCCAGAGGAAAGGAGTGGGCTGGATAAATCATGCTGTCTTCTCTTTATGAGCTCAGCTGAGTGGATCAGACCTCTCCTTTCCAGCTGCTATCAGATGGTCTCACTGCAGACAGGAACCTTTAGTAGCTTTACGGTGTGTGGATCCCATACCACATGCGCTCCGTCCAGTGAAGTAGGAGAGGATGATCCTTGTTTAGATTTCTTTTTGTTTTTATATATACTGTATATATTTTTTTACTTTTTACCACCTTTTTTCCCCCAATTTCGTGACATCCAATTGGAAGTTACAGTCCCATCGCGCACTAGCGACTCCTTTGGCGGCCAGGCGCACTGCATGCTGACACGGTTGCTAGGTGTACGGTGTTCCCTCCGAAACATTGGTGCGGCTGGCTTCCGGGTTAAGTGGGCATTGTGTCAAGAAGCAGTGCTGCTTGGTTGGGTTGTGTTTCGGAGGACGCATGGCTCTCGACCTTCGCCTCTCCCGAGTTCTGTACGGGAGTTGCAGCAATGAGACAAGACTGTAACTACCAATTGGATACCATGAAATTGGGGAGAAAAAGGGGTAAAAAAAATGTTTTAATAAAAAAGACTTGTCCCATCGCTGAAACTCCCGTACGGACTCAGGAGAGGCGACGGTTGAGAGCCATGCGTCCTCTGAAACACGGCCCTGCAAAGCAGCATTGCTTCTTGACACACTGCTGGCTTAACCCGGAAGGGAAACACCGAACAACTGGCGATCGAAGTCATGCGCCCGGCCCGCCACAGGAGTCGCTATAGCGCGATGGCACAAGGACATCCTAGCCGGCCAAACCCTCCCCTAACTCGGACGACGCTGTGCCAATTGTGCTTAGCCTCATGGGTCTCCCGGGCGAGGCCGGCTGGGATCAAACCCGTGTCTGTAGTGACGCCTCTAGCACAGCGATGCAGAGTCTTAGACCGCTGCACCACTCGGGAGGCCACCTTGTTATTTGAAGAGAAATTAAAAGAACAAAACATGTGAAAAAAAATCTTCCTACTCACATGTTTCTTAAGGGTTATGCTGCATCTGTATTGTAATAGGCAACATGTTCTAAAGCAGTGGTAGTCACTAATATTTCTGAGGAAGCCACTTTTGTGAAACAATCCCAACCTCACAAAGTCAAATTGACTCATACATAATATCAAATGGATTCACACATTATATTTATATATATATATTATAAGATACTATTAACATGGACCATCAAGCTATTTAATTCTCTATTGTAGGACACTTCGGGGGTATCAGCAACACATTTCTAACAGTTTAAAAGAGTCTTTTGAATCTGGCCTCACTGCCATTAATTCAGTTAAAGATATAGCACAAAGATATTTCAAATCAGGTAATGGCAAATTTCAATCTGAAGGAAGTCTATGCCTTGGAGTGACTGAAAATCATCAGAAATGTATTAGAAAGTTCAGGAAAACATCAGGGATGGTAATGTTCATCAAGCAATCTTAGTGGAGAATGAATTAATTTCCCCCAGTCATCATGTTCAGATTCATCACTCTCTTCTAACGAGTCCGACAAAGCCTGTATGCGTCGTAGATGGAAACCGACACGTGTTCCTGAGAGGAATGGAACGGAGTCGATAATAGCTCCAACCATTCTAAAGCGGGATCCAAATTCATAGGATAATTTTTTTTCAAGATGCTCTAGAAACCGCTGTTGCCGCTACCTTTGTCCCAGGTGCTTATATCTAAAGGTTACTCATGTAACCACGGTTCTATGAACTAGGAGGCGCATTCAGCTTGCTGAGGAAAACAATTTGCAGAACACATTCATTCAGATTATTGCCGCGAGCTGCCAATTAAGTTGCCGAAAGATGCATGCCTCTCACAAAGCGAGCAATGACTATGGCTGTTCTAAAGTAACCCAAGAAAGGGAATTTAATATCGTAATTTGCTCCAACATCTGACATGTATGCCAATTATTTGTCTGTGTGTTATGTCAATATTTTTAATATTCCCACGCCCCCAAAAAAATAAAAATATAAGATGTTGACTGTTTTCTGCTCTGAGATCGTCTGCTGCTTTCTGTCAGAGCCCTGAGTACATTCCCTGGAGCCCGATACAGATGGGGGCTCTGGGCTCGTCTCGTTGCCCTCAGCAGCAGATAGCCATCTCATCTTTATCTCTCCAGATTTTGAACTAATCTGTTTCTCCCCCCTCGGCCTCTCTTCATAAATCATCTCTGAACTCTGACCACGGTCGCACAGATGTTTTCATAAAGAAACAGGAAAAGCTACAGACAAAGAACTGTCCAATATCCAGACTAAATTGCAGTTGCGAAACTAAAATGTGTTTGATGTTTTCTTTTTATTTAACATTTTAATCATTTAGCAAAGTGGTTCACTACTTTTATCAGTTATTGTACCACCAACTGTATTTTCAGGGGTCCTAGTCCTAGTACCCCTGGTTGGGAACCACTGATTTAGTAGATGCTTTTATCAAGAGTGACTTACAGTAGTGAGCAGGGGTTGGAACCGCTTCAGGGAACAGAACCGAAAACGGGTTGGAACTGGTTCAGGGAACAGAACCGAAAACCGGAAAATAACGTTTTTCAAGAAATTGAACATGGAATGAAAGTGATCCATACTGTTCCAGAACAGAACCGTTATTTTTAAAGCAGAGGAACCGGTTAATATCGTTATTTTGTGCTCCAGGCATTTTTTTTGCCACAACAAAACGCAACAAAGTACCTATGCAAAGCCCTCTGTCACTCAGAAACGTATTCCAGTGTCTGCCTGCAAGTGCAAAATCTTTACCTGTGTGTGTTTAGGCTACCTGCCCCTCCCCCCTCCGAAGCATAGGCTACTGTAATGACGGTACTTGATTCAGAAGATGGGGAGAGAGATTTTGAATTAGCTATAGAAGAATGGATTAACTTTTTCAAAGCTACTTTTTCAATGCTAGTTAAGGATACTATAGGCCTAGTTATTATGTTTCTTGTTGGATTTATTAACTATAAAAGGTAAGATATGTTTTTAATTCTGGTGCCGCTCTGCACACACCAGCTTGTTAGCTAGCTCGCTCAAGCTTTTTAGCTAGCTACCTCCAAGGACATTCAAAGTTCCTCCATAGAAGCCGCTCATCCTAGGTATAATTCAGATAATGCATGTCATAACAAGATGCCCAGCGCTTCAAGTCTCCTCCTCAACCGTCTCTCGCTCTTTCCCCACCTGCAAAATTTCAGTCGCATCTTGCGATATGGGCTACACTAGTCTGTCCATCATGCATGTAAACAACTGCTTGTCTGCTCTGTCTGCACTGATTGATGAAGTCATTTAATGAGCTAAATGTAAAAAACTGTTGATTTCACAGGTTAGAAAAGGAACAGAAAGGATTGATATAAACCATTCGTTTTTGGGGGTTCGAACCAATTCTGAACTTGATTTTGCTGGTCGGAACAGTGGAACGAAACAAAATAAACGTTTGTGAAGTAATTTTGTTCCAACCCCTGGTAGTGAGTGTATACACTTTCATACTTGTTTTTCTTTTCGTACTGGTCCCCAGTGGGAATCGAACCCACAACCCTGGCATTGCAAGCGCCATGCTCTACCAACTGAAGAATACTGGACCGTGTGACTTGTTTAGCTCCCCCATTCCCATATCTTTCTATAGGTTTGTCACTTTAGTAGTTGTTTTTACTTAGCCTTAATACTCTCTTCTACCAAGTTGTAGTAAGAGCACAATAAGTCAGAGCCAGGAACAAGGACTTCTTATCTAAGTCATTGGTTCTCAGAATACCTCGCCTCTCCTTTTAGCTCAGATCCTTCAGCGCTACACTCTTACAGGTTTTACACTTCTCAACATCTAAGCTGGGACTATGAATAAGTACAGTGAGAATGAAGTGGAAATATATGGAATAAATGGTTGATAATTCAGTGACAAGAACATAAATCAGTAGACTTCAAAGCCTCTCTACGATCTCAGGTCGCAGGGCCTTAATTCATGTTAGTCACAGGACATGCTTAAGCATAATAATCAATTATTCCACCATATCTATTTATATCAAGCTGTAATCCTAACACAGACCATGTTCATTAAAACTAGTCTGATTGCAATGAAGGAGCTTTGAGTAATGGCTACTTTCATGCCACCCACAGCAAGAGCCCTCCGCCACAGTTGAAGTTCAGCTTGTGGCTTGGTTTCCATTGTCGGCCATTATTCTGAGCTAATTGCATTATTTGTTGGTTTGTTTTACTTTTACAACAATAAAACAAATCACGTTTATCTCCGAAACTGATGATTATTAGGTAGCAAAACCCATGTCTAATGGATGTAGCCTGCTACAGTAGCTGAAACAATCTCCTCTTTTTTCAAGTGCTCTTCATTTGAACAAGTATCATCTAAAATGATTGTGTCATGGTAACGACAAACTCATTACGTTTAATCCACTAATTGCTAACTACCTCCACAATTGGTTGTAATTGCGTTGGAGACATGGTTAACCCTTCGATTGGATGCAGAGCAGGCCTACTCCTCCCTTCATCGGACAAAGGCCAGAAATACAACACAGAGCACTTAAAAATCACCCTCCAAAACACACACATAAACATTCACGCACACGCACGCACAAACCCATACCCTTTCTCTTAACAAGGTCCATTGCGCTTCCCCAAAGCATCCAGTACTTTATTAACCAGGGGTGGTTGCCATGGCAGTTAATCACTGCATTCCCCGTCAGCAGTTTTTAGTCAAATGGGCCCTGATGTTTGTTTGTTAATGGAGCAGTAAACAACATCTATTACTTCCTCAGCAGCTCCCTCCACTCTGCTCTGCCAGCACCTGGACCATTCAACCAGCACACCACGTGACATCAAAAGAAACAAATCTGCTCCGTTTAATAATACCAGAAATGCTGTTCCCTTTTAAAATACATGTCTGTTTTTTCTAGCTGTAATAATCTGCCGGATTGTGCTGTTAGAGTGTAGGTTGAAGTGTCATACAAAAGTAGTGCTATTGGCACGTCAAAATGTATGGGGATGGCCAGTTTGGAGCAGCGAGCTGCGGTTAGCACAACACAACTACACAATCATGGACACTTTATTGTGTGTTCAGACCAAATGCACAGCGCCTACTGTGAAAACTCATGTCGGGTGTGAACAAGTACTATGGAGGAGGCGTGTGCGTGCATGTGTGTGTGTGCGTGTCTGTCTGTCTGTAACTATGTGTGTGAGTGAGTGTGTGTGTGTCTGGGCCCAGAACAAACCAAACCCCTTTGAAGAGTGCACAGCTCAAAGGGCTGGAGAGGCAATCCGAGAACTTCACAGGCACAGGGGAAATTGCCTTGAACCTTGAGGTGTATGAAAGTGCAATTTGTGTCCCATCTGTTCTGCTTCGCTTCCATTAGGCAGGAGGGTGCTCTAAGTCCAGGGAGGAGAAAATGCCCACTGTAGGGTCCTCTGGGTACACAAAAGCACTCCTACATTTCATTAGCCAAATATGGTATCGTCTTTTTTCCCCCTATATTATTTGGAGCTTTATATGTTATTATTTCAATTCTGTTTGTAGTTTTCAAGATAAGAGTACAGTGCATTTTTAGGTTGGGGAAATGTTTCAAGAGGTAGGCTCTGTTCCTTTGTGTGTGTGTCTAAAAGAGGAATTAATGGGGTTGTGGTAAAAAAAAGTATTTCCTTACTCAATTGACCACCTACTGTATGGGGAGAGGTGAAGAGAGAGAAAAAAGATAGACAGATATTTTGTGAAGAGTCCCTCCGCAACACCAGAAAATCCTGTCTCTCTCTCTCACAGGACAGTGCAAAGTGACTGGATTGGTTTCCTTAACTTTGTGCCCTTTCTTCAGATAGATTTGCATGACAGAAGCCAGGAGGGTGTGTTGCCCGGGCAACGGATTGCCTCCATTTGCAGTTGGTTACTAGAGGAGGCTGAGGAGCTGAAGCCCATGGCATGCGGAAGGAGACAGGCCATAAATGTTGACATTTTGGCTACAAAGACAGTGGTATGAATTTAGAGTTATGAAAGTCGATTTTATTTTAGGGGGGAGTGGCATTTTGGGGGCTTGAGCACCTGCCTCCTCCAAATCTCTGTGCATGGCCCTGAGGACAAGTGTATGACACTGACACTGTCAAGAGGACTTGGACCTTTGGTGACATTTCAAATTAAATTGGGTCCACATCTCTATAGGAACTGCATTTAATGATATACAGTATGTATGTATTTTGGTACAATGTTCCACTAAGAGATAACCAGACCAACAGACCAACTAATGTACTAAACTCAGGTTTAGTACATTAGTGAGTATCTTCTGTCACTATAGATACATTCAATTTAAAATGGAGAAAATGGATATCAAAATGGAGAATCATGTTGCCCCTTGGATGCTCTCATACATAATCCAATCCAATTCCGTTGACTTCAGTGAGCCACAACCAAAGATTTCCATACAATGTGATATATTCACCTTCATGCGGTAAATCAACGTCTGAGCGAATCTAAAAATATATCCTTGAGTCAAACCCATATGTATCTTCTCTTGCACCATTATGGCATCGCAACAGAAACACAACTTACCTCTTTCTGTGGTCTGTGAGGTGAGACACGCTTTTCCGAAGAACCCAATTAAGAGGAGGTAGGGATCACACGCAGACCCCACTACCTCTGCACCGGGGGTATTAGCGAATCATAATAACGCCTTTCAGGGAAATGCTCATTTCAACAAATTGATTTCCAGGTGTGAAACCCCGAGCTGCCCTAGGAGGCTGCAACACCTAAATCCCTCTTCACACACATATACCTGCCGCTAATTCAGAGGAAGAGAGAAAATGGATGTGAAATAGAAATAGGGATGCATGCATGGTAAGGCAGGAGGTAGACTGGTAGTGTGTGTGTGTGTGTGTGTGTGTGTGTGTGTGTGTGTGTGTGTGTGTGTGTGTGTGTGTGTGTGTGTGTGTGTGTGTGTGTGTGTGTGTGTGTGTGTGTGTGTGTGTGTGTGTGTGTGTGTGTGTGTGTGTGTGTGTGTGTGTGTGTGTGTGTGTGTGTGTGTGTGTGTGTGTGTGTGTACGATTTAGCACCAAGGTCTACATGGAAGAGAGTGCAACCGACCCTCTCCTGCCAGCTGTGAAACAAATGGCTTCTAAATTGAATAATGCAGTCTGCGGGAGAAAGAAGTGGATTTGCACACAAAAGACTGACTGACAGGGAGAGAGAGAGGAGGCAGCCAACCTCAGAGTTCTGGGGAAGGGAGGGTTGGGGACAGTCAAATGGCAGATAGATTAATAGATTGGCAGGGTCTCGCAGAAGAAGGATAATAATTCACCAGGAAAGAAATGAGAGATTTTGGGGGTCAGAGTTGAGCAGGAGGAGGAGGTGGAATGATACTGAAGATGGAGTATAGGTAACGCCAAAATAAAGGAAACTTGAGTAAATGAGGGATACAAGTGTATTGAAAGAAAGTGTTTCCACACAGGTGTAGTTCCTAATTAATTAAGCAATTAACATCCATCATGCTCAGGGTCATGAATAAAAATGCCCAGTTGCCCATTATTTGGCTACCATGGCTAAAAGAGATCTCAGTGACTTTAAAGAGGGGTCTCAAAGAAGAATAGGGGTTTAAAGAGTGTGTGTGTGGTGTGTGTGTGTGTGTGTGTGTGTGTGTGTGGTGTGTGTGTGTGTGTGTGTGTGTGTGTGTGTGTGTGTCTCAGTCACCAGATCTCAACCCAATTGAACACTAATGAGAGATTCTGGAGTGGCGCCTGAGACAGCGTTTTCCACCAGCATCAGCAAATTATAGAATTTCTCGTGGAAGAATGGTGTTGCATAGACTTCCAGACACTTGTAGAATCTATGCCAAGGTGCATTGAAGCTGTTCTGGCGGCCCATGGCCCGACGCCCTATTAAGACACTTTATGTTGGCGTTTCCTTTATTTTGGCAGTTACCTGTATGTTTAATTCAGGTAACACTCGTCAAGATCCAGTGCCGAGAAAAATAGATAAAAGAATTGCAGAAAATGTCAATGGGCTAAAAAGATAGAAAAGAAGAGCAGGAAAGGAGAGGGGGAGAGAGGGGAAATGAAGATACATATGGAGAGCATATGGATATTACACAGAGAAAATATAGTTCCTGTTTCAAGGAGAAAGAAAAGCGAGGGAAAAGAACCCTCATTCTTCTCAGAGAGACAGATGCCAGTGAAGTTCTAAACTCCAGGGTTGTGTTCATTAGCCACCAAATGGAAGAAAAACAGACTGAAAGAGGGAAGGACTATCTGGACTTCCATTTTACATTTTAAAATGTTTTTAAACATTTATACAGTGTGTCCTAATGAACATGACCCAGCACACCACACAACAGAGGTGAACAGCGTTTTCTAGATGATGTCTCCAAGATAGAGACAGTGGGATATGATGGAATGAAAATTAGCACCTGGCTCTCCATTATTGAAAAAGCTTCTTTGAGTCTTTCTTTTTTTAGGGCAACATCAGCTGAATAGCACAAAATTACTCTCGGAGTCAATTATATCCTGCGAAATGAGAAATTGACTATTTAATTGTACAGAGCCCCATCCTGTAACCATTTCTAATTTACTGCTGCTTGTTTCAACTGGGTTCCCCCTTGTGTGGTGATTGCATGTTTCTTTTCTGCTCCGGCTCTTTTGCTCTCCACCCCAGGACCCTGATTCTAGCCCCGTTTCTCTGTCCTCATTCGTACTTTAAGTGCTTCGTTTCCCGAAGTCCCACAGTGCTTGTTGGGCCCCTGCCAGAGCTGTTCATTGGGCACCGAATGGAAGAAAGAGGACTGAAACAAGGAGGGACTACCTGGGTCCGATAAGAAATGCACATTTTCCTATTGCAAAATTATTAAAAATGTTTTCCGTTGTGCACGCTAATGAACACAACCCTGATGTATCTTTGGAAAGTATTTCTAGTGGCACAGTCATCTTAGATAATATTCAAAATGTTGTTTAGTTGGTGAGATTTCCGTCAATTTAGCACGGAGCATTCGCTAGGATAACAAAGGAGCCAGCAATGTCATTTTAGTCAAATTCTTCCAGCTTCATTCAGCATCATGGAAAAAGGTTGAAGAATAGATATAACAATGTCATCAGGGCCTGCAACAATGTCTCCATCATCATCATCATCATACAATGTTCCGTAATGAAAATGTTTCACACCCAGTGATGATGCTTTAGGAGCACATTTCTCGCAAGCAATGTGATCCAACCTAAACGATAATATATTACTCTGCAGATATTTAGAAGTGTGGTCAGGGAGCCTAACCTTCATAGTTAGTCATTCCATTCTAAACTAGGAAATTTGTGAGGAAGGAGACTGAGGAGAAAGTATTAATTGAACCAAGAGTCAAATGAGACAGTTCAGTGTGTTGATTGGCTTTCCTGGAGAGAGTGTTGGAGTGTTCTAGAGAGAGAGAGAGGTTGTCCCTAATGTGATTAGCTGTCTGCTTGAAATGAAACATGTGCCAATCATGAAACCAGCGACAAAGTAGCGCATTGTCCTCCGCATCCCATGCAGATCTTTCTCTGTCTATGACAGCTTTTGTTCCGCCTATCATCTACAGCCCCGTCCTTTATTTTTATTCGAAAAACAGAAGAGAGAGAGTGTAGAAACGAGAGAGTGATGGGGGTGAAAGGGGAGTGTAGAAACGAGAGAGTGGTGGGGTGAGAGGGGGAGTGTAGAAAAGAGAGAGTGGTGGGGGTGAAAGGGGAGTGTAGAAACGAGAGAGTGGTGGGGTGAGAGGGGGAGTGTAGAAAAGAGAGAGTGGTGGGGGTGAGAGGGGGAGTGGGTGAAAGGTGGGAGCACTCAAATCCCAATGGCTCCAGGGGGCTGTCAGAACTGATAGTGCTCTATCACTTGCCAACGGAGGTGCAACACTGAGGACAGAGCTGAGCGAAGGATGATGGATCCTGACTGATGGAGGGCGGAGGGAGGAGGGGCAGAGGGAGGGTGGGAGTCTAAGGCCGACCACCTTTATAACGGTTAATGAACAAATTGAAGCAATCCCAAAGACGGTGACAATTACATATATCTACAAAAACTCTTCAAATCATCAATGAAGTTTTATAAGATAACAATAACACTACTGAATAAAACACCTAGTTAGTACAGATACTCACTACTAACAATAATGATAACTGGTAATTAATACTCAATATTATATTATGCTTATTATATTTATATTACATTTACTTTGGGCTTCTATGTTTTATCATATCCCACCATTACTGTGTTATTTTGGGAAGACAGCAAGTGTAACAACAGTAATTGGTGCCACTGTTTTGCCAGGTTTCTGTATGAAGAGGGCCCTCTCACCTGTCACATCCACCAGTGGCATGGAGGTATCAGGGAACAATGGCCTTGTCTTAGAAGAGAGGTTCAAGATGCTGCCACAGCTTTCATAATGAACAAACAAGAGGGTTTGGGTATATTTTTTGGTGACACTGCCAAAAACAGCTGTTGCTTTGGTGATAAAATACAATTTTGAGGGTTGTTTATTTGGACCCTGAGACAGTTCAGATTCTTACGTGCAAAACACCCAAGATAAGTCCACTCCACCCCTACATCTAAACATTTTAGATGTTGAGATAGCTTTCTGAATTGTTTGTTAAAAGTACTTTACCTAATGCCTGTACAGTGTTTGCACATTATGTCTCTAGGTTATGTGTTCAACAATACAGACTATAGAGAAAAGGTTTAAAAAAAAAAAGAAGGCATTTAAGCACCTACAGTTGAAGTCGGAAGTTTACATACACCTTAGCCAAATACATTTAAACTCAGTTTCACAATTCCTGACATTTAATCCTAGTAAAAATTCACTGTCTTAGGTCAGTTAGGATCACCACTTTATTTTAAGAAAGTGAAATGTCAGAATAATAGTAGAGAGAATGATTTATTTCAGCTTTAATTTCTTTCATCACATTCCCAGTGGGTCAGAAGTTAGTATACACTCAATTAGTATTTGGTAGCATTGACCTTTAAATTGTTTAACTTGGGTCAAAGGTTTCGGGTAGCCTTCCACAAGCTTCCCACAATAAGTTGGGTGAATTTTGTCCCATTCCTCCTGACAGAGCTGGTGTAACTGAGTCAGGTTTGTAGGCCTCCTTGCTTGCACACGCTTTTTCAGTTCTGCCCATCAATTTTCTACAGGATTGATGTCAGGGCTTTGTGATGGCCACTCCAATACCTTGACTTTGTTGTCCTTAAGCAATTTTGCCCCAACTTGGGGTCATTGTCCATTTGGAAGTCCCATTTGCGACCAAGCTTTAACTTCTTGACTGATGTCTTGAGATGTTGCTTCAATATATCCACATAATTTTCCTGCCTCATGATGCCATCTATTTTGTGAAGTGCACCAGTCCCTCCTGCAGCAAAGCACCCCCACAACATGATGCTGCCACCCCCTTGCTTCACGGTTGGTATGGTGTTCTTCGGCTTGCAAGCCTCACCCTTTTTCCTCCAAACATAACGATGGTCATTATTGCCAAACAGTTCTATTTTTGTTTCATCAGACCAGAGGACATTTCTCCAAAAGTACGATCTTTGTCCCCATGTGCAGTTGCAAACTGTAGTCTGGCTTTTTTATGGCAGTTTTGGAGCAGTGGCTTCTTCCTTGCTGAGCGGCCTTTCAGGTTATGTCGATGTATGACTCGTTTTATTGTGGATATAGATACTTTTGTACCTGTTTCCTCCAGCATCTTCACAAGGTCCTTTGCTGTTGTTCTGGGATTGATTTGCACTTTTCGCACCAAAGTACGTTTATCTCTAGGAGACAGAACGCGTCTCCTTCCTGAGCATGATGGCTGCGTGGTCCCATGGTGTTTATACTTGTGTACTATTGTTTGTACAGATGAACGTGTTACCTTCTGGTGTTTGGAAATGGCTCCCAAGGATGATCCAGACTTGTGGAGGTCTACAAAAAAAAATCTTAGGTCTTGGCTGATTTCTTTTGATTTTCCCATGATGTCAAGCAGAGAGGCACTGAGTTTGAAGGTAGGCCTTGAAATACATCCACAGGTACACCTCCAAATGACTCAAATTATGTAAATTAGCCTATCAGAAGCTTCTAAAGCCATGACATCATATTCTGGAATTTTCCATGCTGTTTAAAGGCACAGTCAAGTTAGTGTATGTAAACTTCTGACCCACAGGAATTGTGATACAGTGAATTCTAAGTGAAATAATCTGTCTGTCAACAATTGTTGGAAACATTTCTTGTGTCATGCACAAAGTAGATGTCCTAACCAACTTGCCAAAACTATAGTTTGTTAACAAGACATTTGTGGAGTGGTTGAAAAACAAGTTTTAAGGACTCCAACCTAAGTATATGTAAACTTCCGACTTCAACTGTATATAACCATGTAGGTTACAACTGATGTATCCTTTGCTTTGTATTATTTTTCTCTCTCTCTCTCTGTGTTTTTTATTTATTTTTATTTAACTTGGCAAACCAGTTAAGAACAAATTCTTATTTTCAATGACAGCCTAGGAACAGTGGGTTAATTGCCTTGTTCAGGGGCAGAACAGATTTTTACCTTGTCAGCTTGGGGATTCAATCTTGTAACCTTTCGGTTACTGGTCCAACACTCTAACCACAAGCCTGCCTGCCGCTAGCTAGGAAGGTAGCCTAACCACTAGGCTACCTGCTGTTTACTGTTTACTGTGTAAAGCAGTAAACAGTTTTTAGCGCTATAGTACTGTGCATGAAGGAGGTTGACGTTTATTGGGATGAGTCTTGTCCTGGAGGCAGAACTGATCAACTTCTTCTAGATGGGCAAGTTGCACCTTTGAGACTGCTGCTCTATGTACATCAAATCAAATCAAATTTTATTTGTCACATACACATGGTTAGCAGATGTTAATGCGAGTGTAGCGAAATGCTTGTGCTTCTAGTTTCGACAATGCAGTAATAACCAACGAGTAATCTAACCTAACAATTCTTTCACAACAGCTACCTTATACACCAAGTGTAAGGGATGAAAGAATATTTACATAAAGATATATGAATGAGTGATGAGTGATGGCAAGATGCAGGTAGATGGTATGAGTACAGTATATACATATGAGATGAGTAATGTAGGCTATGTAAACATTATATTAAGTGGCAATTGTTTAAACCTCTAACGAGTCACAAACCCGGATCCGGGATCCCCCCATCAAAAAAGCTGACTAGCATAGCCTAGCCTAAAAGCCACAGGGATATCATATAATAAAATGTTCATGAATTACAAGTCCAAGACACCAAATGAAAGATACACATCTTGTGAATCCAGCATCATTTCTGATTTTTAAAAATGTTTTACAGGGAAGACACAATATGTATTTCTATTAGCTAACCACCATAGCCAAAAGACAAAACTTTTTTTCCCACCATTTTTTTCCTGCAAATCAAATCAAATCATCAAATTTTATTAGTCACATACACATGGTTAGCAGATGTTAATGCGAGTGTAGCGAAATGCTTGTGCTTCTAGTTCCGACATGCAGTAATACAAAACAAGTAATATAACAATTCACAAACTATACCTTATACACACAAGTGGTAAAGGGATAAAGAATATGTACATAAAGATATTGAATGAGTGATGGTACAGAACGGCATAGGCAAGATGCAGTAGATGGTATAGAGTACGGTATATACATATGAGAATGAGTACTGTAGGGTATGTAACAAAAGTGGCATAGTTTAAAGTGGCTAGTGGTACATGTATTACATAAGATGGCAAGATGCAGTAGATGATATAGAGTACAGTAATACATATACATATGAGATGGTAATGTAGGGTATGTAAACATTATTTAAAGTGGCATTGTTTAAAGTGGCTAGTGGTACATTTTTACATAATTTCCATCAATTCCCATTTTTAAAGTGGCTGGAGTTGAGTCAGTATGTTGGCAGCGGCCGCTAAATGTTGTGGTGGCGTTTACAGTCTGATGGCCTTGAGATAGAAGCTGTTTTTCTTCAGTCTCTCGGTCCCGCTTGATGCACCTGTACTGACCGTCGTCCTTCTGGATGATAGCGGGGTGAACAGGCAGTGGCTTGGGTGGTTGTTGTCCTTGATGATCTTTATGGCCTTCCTTGTGACAATCGGGTGGTGTAGGTGTCCTGGAGGGCAGGTAGTTTGCCCCCGGTGATGCGTTCTGCAGACCTCACTACCCCTCTGGAGAGCCTTACGGTTGTGGGCGGAGCAGTTGCCGTACCAGCCGGTTTGATACAGCCCGACAGGATGCTCCTCGATTGTGCATCTGTAGAAGTTTGTGAGTGC
>NC_036855.1:10386141-10389994 GCF_002910315.2 Salvelinus sp. IW2-2015
TCCCGTAGTCCGTTCCGCCGAGCGGAACGACGTTTAGTAGGTCCGTTCCACTGAAGAGGAGGTAGTAGCGTCCGTTCCTGCAGAGAGGAGGAGTAGTAGCGTCCCGTTCCACCGAGGAGGAGAGTAGTAGCGTCCGTTCCCCGAGGGAGGAGGTAGTAGCGTCCGTTCCCTGAAGGAGGAGGTAGTAGCGTCCGTTCCCCGAGTGAGAGGAGGTAGTAGCGTCCGTTCCCCTGAAGAGGAGGTAGTAGCGTCCGTTCCCGAGGAGGAGGTAGTAGCGTCCGTTCACTGAGAGGGAGGAGTAGTAGCGTCCGTTCCGCGATGCGAGAGGAGGTAGTAGCGTCCGTTCCACTGAGAGAGGAGGAGTAGTAGCGTCCGTTCCACTGAAGGAGGAGGTAGTAGCGTCCGTTCCACTGGAGAGGAGGTAGTAGCGTCCGTTCCACTGAGAGGAGGAGGTAGTAGCGTCCGTTCCCTGAGGGAGGAGTAGTAGCGTCCGTTCCGCGAGGGAGGAGGTAGTAGCGTCCGTTCCCCTGAGGGAGGAGATAGTAGCGTCCGTTCCGCCTGAGGAGGAGGTAGTAGCGTCCGTTCCCTGTAGAGGAGGAGGTAGTAGCGTCCGTTCCCTGAGGGAGGAGGTAGTAGCGTCCGTTCCAGCGAGGAGGTAGTAGCGTCCGTTCCCCGAGAGAGGAGGTAGTAGCGTCCGTTCCACTGAGAGGAGGAGGTAGTAGCGTCCGTTCCGCCGCGGAGGAGGTAGTAGCGTCCGTTGCCGAGCGGAGGAGGTAGTAGCGTCCGTTCCGCCGAGGGAGGAGTAGTAGCGTCCGTTCGCGAGCGGCAGGAGGTAGTAGCGTCCGTGATCCGCCAGCGGATGGAGAGGAGGTAGTAGCGTCCGTTCCGCCGAGCGGAGGAGGTAGTAGCGTCCGTTCCGCCGAGCGGAGGAGGTAGTAGCGTGGTATACATTTATATCTACAATAGAGATGTATGTTTGTAAATTGGTGTAGAATTACATGTATGACTGCAAGCTACCATTAAGCTACCACTTACTTCTGGCAGAACTGAAATTGTGATTGGCCTGTCACTTTATCATTAACCTACTGTAAGTCCTAGTCCCAGTTCGAGGATTTAAAAGGTCCAATGACTCCGTAAAAAAAATAAATAATCTCAATATCAAATCATCTCTGAATTGTTTTCAATAGAAAATGTCAAAAATAAACAAAAATAGCTTCTTAGCGAAGAGCTATTTCTCAAGCAGGAAATTAGCTATGACTGTCTGGAAGTGGTCTGAGGGGAGACACTGAACATGTGCTGTTATTGGCAGAGAGGTTTAGAACTCTCTTTCTTATTGGTCTATTAACTAATTTACTGCCTGGTGATGTCACCATGGAATGCCAAAACTCCATCCCACTAAAACAGGCTGAAAAAATAGCTCTTACACTAAATGGGCATTATGATAATTTTCACGATTTCACTGTATTATTTTTACCTATTAGTGTGGAAATATATATAAAACACAGGAAATCACATTTTAAATGCGCTGGCCCTTTAAATCCTTYAGTCACCATTTTGTGATGAGAGATTGTCATCTTATCAATCTGATTTGCATATGGAGTGTGTTTGTTTCTTTACTTACAGCTCCTTGAAAAAGTATTCATCCCCTTTGGCTTTTTCCTATTTTGTTGCATTACAACCTGTTTATTGAAATAGATTTGTATTTCATGTAATGGACAAACACAAAATAGTCCAAATTGGTGAAGTGAAATTAAAAAAATGACTTGTTTAAAAAAAAAAAAAGGACAAAATAAATATGCAAAAGTGATGCATGCATWTATATTCACCCCCTTTGCTCTGAAGACCCTAAATTAGATCTGGTGCAACCAATTACCATCAGAAGTCACATKATTTGTTAGATTGCACACGGGTGGACTTTATTTAAGTGTCACATGATCTCAGTGTATATATACAGCTGTTCTGAAAGGCCCCAGAGTCTGCAACACCACTAAGCAAGGGACACCACCAAGCAAGCGGCACCATGAAGACCAAGGAGCTCTCCAAACAGGTCAGGGACAAAGTTGTGGAGAAGTACAGATCAGGGTTGGATTATAAAAAAATATCTGAAACTTTGAACATCCCACAAAGCACCATTTTAAAATCCATTATTAAAAAATGGAAAGAATATGGCACCACAACAAACCTGCGAAGAGAGGGCCTCCCACCAAAACTCATGGACCAGGCAAGGAGGGCGTTAATCAGAGAGGCAACAAAGAGACCAAAGATAACCCTGAAGGAGCTGCAAAGCTCCACAGCGGAGATTGGAGTATCTGTCCAAAGTACCACTTTAAGCCGTACACGCCACAGAGCTGGGCTTTACGGAAGAGTGGCCAGAAAAAAGCCATTAAAGAAAAAATAATCAAACATGTTTGGTGTTCGCCAAAAAGCATGTGGGAGACTCCCCAAACATATGGAAGAAGGTACTCTGGTCAGATGAGACTAAAATMGAGCTTTTTGGCCATCAAGGAAAACGCTGTCTGGCGCATCACCCCGAGAARACCATGGTTGACCTGAAATCATAAAGGTGTCATATTTAAATAATAGCGAGTTGCCATTTTGTGGCGAGAGAATGCCATCTTATCAAACTCATTTACATACATTTACCGGACACCCCATCAAATGAATTTGGCTATTTCAGCCACACCCGTTTGCTGACACACAGACATGCAATCTCCATAGACAAACATTGGCAGTAGAATGGCCCATACTGAAGAGCACAGTGACTTTCAACGTGGCACCGTCATAGGATGTCACTTTTCCAACGAGTCAGTTCGTAAAATTTCTGTCCTGCTTGATCTGCCTCGAGTCAACTATAAGTGGTGTTATTGTGAAGTGGAAACGTCTAGGAGCAACAACGGCTCAGCCGCAGGGTGGTAGGCCACACAAGCTCACAGAACGGGACCACAGAGTGCTGAAGAACGTAGCGTGTAAAAATCGTCTGTCCTCGGTTGCAACACTCACTACCGAGTTCCAAACTGCCTCTGGAAGCAACGTCAGCACAAGAACTGTCAGGAGCTTCATGAAATGGGTTTCCATGGCCGAGCAGCCGCACACACCTATAATATTGCCAAGCGTCGGCTGGAGTGGTGTAAAGCTCGCCGCCATTGGACTCTGGAGCAGTGGAAACACGTTCTCTGGAGTGATGAATCACTCTTCACCGTCTGGCATTCTGACGGACGAATCCGTCAGGTGGCCACATACTTTTGGTAATGTAGTGTATGTACAGTAGTCTGTTTCGTGACTTGTGTTCCTGTACTGTACCACCTCCAGTCATCTGATAACCTGTTTCGTGACTTGTTTCCTGTACTGTACCACCTCCAGCCATCTGATAACCTGTTTCATGACTTGTTTCCTGTAGTGTACTACCTCCAGCCATCTGATAACCTGTTTCGTGACTTGTGTTCCTGTACTGTACCACCTCCAGTCATCTGATAACCTGTTTCGTGACTTGTTTCCTAGGAGGACATCAATGTGATGGAGATGGAGGATGACAAAAGAGACCTGATATCCAGAGAGATTTCTAAGTTCCGGGACACTCACAAGGTAACACTGTTCTCTTACCTTACCACTCACATTAGGCTTTGGAGAGAAAGAACTACAATACCCACATCTACATTACACCTAGTGTAGTTTCAACATCCTGTTACCAATTGGACTTCAAATTCATGTATTGACCACCTTTCCTAAGATCATTCATTCATTCATATTGTCAACAACATTAGTTGAGATATTTGCTCATTTTGTGCATTTTGATCAATTGAACTTGATAAAAATGTAATATTTATAAACAATATGTATCCATCAGTCAATATTG
>NC_036855.1:10396343-10397806 GCF_002910315.2 Salvelinus sp. IW2-2015
TGGGGGGTTATAATCAATAATTGAGCTTTTGAGGAATTTTTAACATTTCGTTCAACCTATCAGGACTGTGGCGCGGGGGGGGGGGCTAACTCCAGTCGTCAAGGAGGGGCCTGATTATGACACACTCTTTGCCCCAAGCTAACACACCGTGAACTCACATATCAAGCTCTTCATTATGGTAGACGACATTATTGGTGACTAAAGCAAGATGAATCTCAGAGCTTTGGGGAAAAGTGTGCGCGGATTTAAGTATCATTTTTAATTTCTTCTCTCTACGTCTCGGGCGGTCCTTTCTGGAGGACTTGCATAGGGGCAACTGGCTCTGAGACTGTTACTGCTCTATATAGGGGTACCGTTTTGGACCCGACGCTGGTCAAAAGTAGTGTAATATGTAGGGATATTGGATACTAGCTTGTGTTTGTAGCTACTAGCTAGTTGACATGGTTAACAGGTGGCCCACTGGCAGTGTGAATAGAAGGTCATTAAACCTATGCAGGTCCTAGTGGTGTACAGTGAAAGTATTCAGACCTCTTGACTTTTTCCACATTTTAGTTACGTTACAGCCGTATTCTAAAAATTATTAAATCGTTTTTTTATACTCCATAATACTCCATAATGACAAAGCAAAATTTTGCAAATGTTTATCTTTTTTTAAAACAGAAATATTACATTTACATTAGTATTCAGACCCTTTACTCAGGACTTTGTTGTCGCATCTTTGGCAGCGATTACAGCCTTGAGTCTTCTTGGGTATGACGTCCTTCTGGAATGTTCTCCCATCTCCACAGAGGAACTCTGGAGCTCTGTCAGAGTGACCATCGGTCACCTCTCTGACCAAGGCCGTTCTCCCCCGATTTCTCAGTTTGACCGGGTGGCCAGCTCTAGGAAGAGTCTTGATGGTTCCAAACTTCTTCCATTTCAGAATGATGGAGGCCACTGTGTTCCTGGCGACCTTCAATGCTACAGACAGTTGTTTGGTACCTTTCCCCAGATCTGTGCCTCGACTCAGTCCTATCTCGGAGCTCTATGAACAATTTCTTCGACCTCATGGCTTGGTCTTTGCTCTGACATGCACTGTCAACTGTGGGACCTTTATATAGACAGGTGTGTACCTTTCCAAATCATGTCCAATCAATTGAATTTACCACAAGTGGACTCCAATCAAGTTGTAGAAACATCTCAAGGATGATCAATGGAAACGGGATGCACCTGTGCTCAAATTCGAGAATAATAGCAAAGGGTCTGAATACTTATGTAAGTAAGGTATTTCTCTTTTATATTTAATACATTTTCCCCCAAAAATGTACCTATTTTTGCTTTGTCATTATGAGGTAGTGTGTCGTTGTGGGGTGTTGGGTCGTCGTGGGGTGTTGGGTCGTCGTGGGGTGTTGGGTCGTCGTGGGGTGTTGGGTCGTCGTGGGGTATTGGGTCGTCGTGGGGTGTTGGGTCGTCGTGGGGTGTTG
>NC_036855.1:10397831-10404886 GCF_002910315.2 Salvelinus sp. IW2-2015
TTAGTATGTTGACTATCTCTGTATAACGTTCATCTCACCGTAGTATTTGACTCATCTCTTGGTTATAAACGGCGCATCTCACCTGTAGTATTTTGACTCATCTCTTTATAAACGTGTCATCTCACCTGTATATTTTGACTCAGTCGTCTGGTTATAAACTGGTATCTCACTCCGTAGTATTTGACTCATCCTGTTTTAAAACGTATCTCTCACCTGTATGCTCATTTTTAAGGATCTACTGATATTGACTCTCTTGTCATCGTCAATAATCTTCCAGGAAAACTCTTTCAGGCGCTGCCTTCTTTTGTCTGGAAGAGGAAGAGGAAGAGACCACTGGATTACATACAACTCAAAGTATCCACACATCACAAGAGTTGAGACAGAATCAGAGGCAGGACAACAACTGATTACAAGTATCAAGAGAGAACGTAGGTGTTCATTGTGACACCTTCACAGGTGTCATCCACGGGACAGATATATATCCGAACTCCATCTTGTCTCTGATGAGTCTATCTATGTATGATACTGAGCTAAGGGCCTCTCTACCACCTACTCTTTCCTCCTCTCTGGTTCTCTTTGTCGTAGTCCCGAGCCCTTCTTCCTTCTCTGATCTCCCAGTTCTTCAGACGCTGAGCAGAGAAGAGTCAAAACTCTGGATATATACACACACCACCAGAACCCACGAATGCTGTTTCAGCCATCAGCATCAGCAAACGTATGATCTATACATAACATATTTAATTACTTAGAAAGACATAAGCCACAGCTTGTACTGGAATGTTGCTAAGTCTACATTAGATAGGCCTGGTCTAGGGTATATACGAATACTCTGTCTAAGTGTTATGTGAATGGCTGGTCAGTGTGATACTTGGAAGTCGTCTAAAGAGCATGTAGCTCATTAGTAGCACTTATAGAACCTTCTTAGTAGTGCAATGGATGGTCTGTCAAAGCACATAAGGAATAGGTTCAATCCTTGAGTGGCCGTCTAAGAGTACTAATAGGCACTTTAAAGCCCTATGCACTCTATATAGGAATAGGGTGTCTTTGGAACACATGCCTAAGTGCCTTAAGCCCGAGGGAATCACAAAAGAGTTATCAGACGGTTGTGTTTCCAGCTACGACAGTATATTGACAGTGTAAACCCTAATTTACCCTACCACACTATCTAACGCAAGAAAGCTTGTTAGCAAATAAGTTAACGTGTATACCTTTGGAGTTGCAGGCTGCTCGTGTGGTGTATTTCTGCAACTCACATGACTACATTCATCTGTACTAATAAGTTGTTTTGCGTTGTGTACTGCGGTGTAGGTATAAATTCGGCCCTAAGGCCGTCAAATGCTACTCGTCAAAAGCCTTCTTCCGGTAGCAGTCTTCCTTGTCCTCATCTCCTTGCCAGTTTCCTGCGTTTCGTACGCCTCCTCCTGATCTTCCTCCGGTCAGTTTCTTCTTCATCGCGTCCGTTCTGCTACAGGAAAGACGTGAGGTTCATAACACCTCGCCACTTCACACAGCGACCAGCACCTCTATTTCAAGTATCTGATCTCATACCGCGATTGTTTGGCTATTTCACGATACTCTACCAACCTGATCTTGTCACTCTGGGACTATACCCGTCTACTGCGGTGCTTTGCTGTCTTTCGACTCCGCTCCTTCACGCCGTCTCCCTCTCTCCTCGTTCCCTTCTCTCCTCGTTCCTCTCTCTCTTCCCTCTCTCCTCGTTCCCCTCTCCCTTCCCTTCTCTCTTCGTCCGTTCACGTTCCGATCGATCCGGTCCCGTCTCTGTCCGGTCTTCTCCTTGTTTGTTGTGTCTTCTCTCTTCGCTTCTTCTCCCTCTCGCGGTCCGCGCTCCCTCTCTCGCTCCCTCTCTTGTCCCTCTCCCTCCTGTCCTTATCGATTCTTGGCCGTTCCTGCTCTTTCTTTCCCTCTCCTCCTCCAGTTTCTACAGGAAGAAGACGGGTAACCCTGTGTTTAGTCACTTCTTCTGCTTGTATTTCCCCATAAACACAGTCAAACATAGCAAGTACGAGAACAAGCTACCTGAACCATGAAAAACAACCCCAGACCATTAAATTTCTCTCCACCAAACCTTTACAGTTGGCCAATATGCCATTGGGCGCAGTTGAAGCTTTCTCCTGGCAAATCCGCCCAAACTCAGACTTCGTCCGTGGACTTGCCAGATGGTGAAGCGGGATTCATCACTCCAAGAGAACCGCGTTTCAACGGCTCCAGGTCCAACGCGGCGGCTTTACACCACTCCAGCCGACGCTTGCAGCTGTCGCATGTGATCTAGGCTGTGGCGTGCTCGGACATGGAACCCATTTCATAAAGCATCCGAGACGCCCATAGGTATTGTGCTGACGTTGCTGTCCCAGAGGCCCATGTTGACACCAGAATGGACTCGCGTGTAAGAATGCATGTACTGGTCTAGGAAACTGTGCAGTAATCCAAATCCCTACGGCACATGCCATCACTGCACCTCCCCACCTGGACAGAAAGAATGCATTATGAGGGACGCTGTACATGGACGACCAACTTACACAAAGCTCACAGCCCGCGAGGACTGAACTCCTCCCTACGCCACAAGCTCCTTCTTCAAGGCCATCAGACTGTTAAACAGACCATCACTAGCCGGCTTCCCACCTGACCTTAAGAGCTGCTTCCATATACATAGACAGTGGAATCACTGGCCATCTTTAATAATGGAATACGAGTCACTTTAATAATGTTTACATACTGCTTACTCGTATGTAACATACAGTATTTTTGTCAATGCCATTCCGACATTGTCATTCCTAATATTTATATATTTCTTAATCCATTATTTTACTTCTAATGTGTGTATTGTTAATATACTACTGCAATGTTGGAGCTAGGAAACAAAAGCATTTCACTACTTGCCCGCAATAAAACAGTCTGCATAAATACAGTGTCTGTGACAACACATTGATTAGTTTTATAAAGTGAATGCAGAAAGTATTCAGACCCCTCCCTTCTCCACATTTTTTTACATTACAGCCTTATTCTAAAGATGGATTTAAATTTAAACAATAATCCTCAAATCTACACTCAATACCCCACGACACGCACAATACCCACAGACATACCCCACGACGACCAATACCCCACGACGATCCCACACGCCCACGTCACGACACGCACATTCCTTCACACGACGACTCATTCTACCGCCCACGACACCCAATACCCACGACACCCAATACCCACGACAGACCTCCCCAGATCTGTGCCTCGACACAATCCTGTCTCGGAGCTCTATGAACAATTTCTTCGACCTCATGGCTTGGTTTTTGCTCTGACATTCACTGTCAACTGTGGGACCGTTATATAGACAGGTGTGTACCTTTCCAAATCATGTCCAATCAATTGAATTTACCACAGGTGGACTCCAATCAAGTTGTAGAAACATCTCAAGGATGATCAATGGAAACGGGATGCACCAGAGCTCAATTTCGAGAATAATAGCAAAGGGTCTGAATACTTATGTATTTAATACATTTTCCCCCAAAAATGTACCTATTTTTGCTTTGTCATTATGAGGTAGTATGTCATTGTGGGGTATTGAGTCGTTGTGGGGTATTGCGTCGTTGTGGGGTATTGAGTCGTTGTGGGGTATTGAGTCGTTGTGGGGTATTGAGTCGTTGTGGGGTATTGAGTCGTTGTGGGGTATTGAGTGTAGATTGATGAGGATTCTTTTTTTATTTAATCCATTTTAGAATATGGCTGTAATGTAACAAAATGTGGAAGAAGGGGTCTGAATACTTTCCGAATTCAATAAATCAAATCAAATTGTGTTAGTCACATAGACGTATTTAGCAGATGTTATTGCGGGTGTAGTGAAATGCGTGTGTTCCTAGCTCCAACATTGCAGTAGTATCTAACAATACACACATCTAAAAGTAAAAAATAATGGTATTAAGAAATATATAAATATTAAATCGAGCAATGTCGGAATGGCATTGACAAAAATACAGTATATACATATGAGTAAAGCAGTATGTAAACATTAAAGTGACTCGTGTTCCATTATTAAAGTGGCCAGTGATTCCATGTCTATGTATATGGGGAAGCAGCTTCTAAGGTGCAGGGTGGAAGCCGGCTAGTGATGGCTGTTTAACAGTCTGATGGCCTTGAGATAGGAGCTGTGGCGTAGGGAGGAGTTCAGTCCCTCGGGGCTGTGAGCTTTGTGGTAAGTTTGGTCGTCCATGTACAGCGTCCTCACTAATGCATTCCTTTTGTCCAGGTGGGTGAGGGCAGTGTGCAGTGCAATGGCGATTGCGTCGTTCCGTGGTGATGTTGGGATTACTGCACAGTTTCTCTAGACCAGTGCATGCATTCTTTACACGCGAGTCCAGTTCTGGTGTCACATGGGCCTCTGGAAGCAACGTCAGCACAATACCTATTCGTTCGGGAGCTTCATGAAATGGGTTTCCATGTCCGAGCAGATGCACCAAGCCTAAGATCACAATGTGCGGAATGCAAGGTCGGCTGGAGTGCGTGTAAGCTCCGCCGCCATTGGACTCTGGAGCACGTTGACATCGCGTTCTCTGGAGGTGATGATCACGCTTCACCATCTGCGCAGATCCCAACCGGACGGAATCTCGGTTTGCGGATGCCAGAGAAAGCTACCTGCGCCTCTACATGATAGTGCCCAACTAGTAAGGTTTGGTGGAGGAGAAATAATAGGTCTGGGATTGTTTTTTCATGGTTCAGGTAGCTTGTTCTCACTGCGTGTTTGACTGTGTTGTTGTTCATGGGGAGAAAATACAGCAGTAGAAGTGACTAACACAGGTTTCGTCTTCTTCCTGGTAGAAACTGGAGAGGAGAAAGGAAAGAAGGCGGAACGGCTAGAGATAGATTAAGGACAGGAGGGGGGAAAAGAGAGGGAGCGAGAAGAGGGAGGACCGCGGCAGGGAGACCACAATAGAGCCCAAGATGTGTTCGTAGTACATGTTTCGATGCGCGAGAGAGATAGGAGAGGAGGAGAACGACAACAACAACAAGATTTGAATCAGAGAGGACCGGACAAGAGACCGGGGACCCGGATCGTCGGAACGTGAACCGGACTGAGAGAGAGAAAGGGAGAGGGAACGGAGGAGATGAAGGGGAAAGAGGAGAGAGGGAACGTGACTGGAGCAGGGGAACAGAAGGAGAGAGGGCACGCGTGAAGGAGCTGGAGTCGAGCAGACAGCAAAGACCGCAGTAGAGTCAGTTGGTATGAGGATCCTAGATACTCTGAATAGAGGTGCTGGTCAGCTGTATGAAGTGGCGAGTGTTTTTGAACCCAACGCCGTCTCTTCCCTGTAGAGAACGGAGGCCGCGATAGATGAGAAAACTACTGTCCGTAAACGAGCCGTGATGCAAAGAATCAGGAGGAGGCGTACGAAAGCAGGAAACTGGAGAGGAGTATGAAGGGATAAATTGACAAGACTACAGGAAGTATAAGTTTGAACTCAATTGATTGACGAGGCTTAGGCCTTAGGCCGGCTTTATACCCTATCTAAGACTGCAAGTACAATGATGCAACCCATATCTTTAACTTTGAAGCTAATGAGGAAGGTAGTTCCTGTGACGTTGCAAGGGAGAATACGAAACACACGAGCTAGGGAGATCTGCAACTCCCCACAGGTATACCGATTCACTTATTTGCTAACAGCTTTCTGCGTTAGATACGGTGTGGTAGAGGTAAATTAGGGTTTAACCACTGGCATATAACTGGCGTAGCATGGAACACAACCAGTTGATAACTCCTTTTGTGATTCCCTCGGGCCTTAAGGCACTTAGGCAGATGTGTTCAAATTGAACACTATTCCTATATAGTGCACTACTTTCGACAGAGCAGGGGTTCAGTTTGGAGACCAGTCCACTGTGCTCATACTGCTCTGTCTTCCCACAACTCAATTAAACACTCTGTTCTTAATGTATAGCATGCAAGTTACAGTTGCTTTGGGATGCTGATTGGCTGAAACAGCATTCGGCTGCTGTGTGGTGTGTTATATCGTAGATGTTATTGCCTCTTCTTCATCTCAGCGTCTGAAGAACTGGGAGATCAGAGAGAGAAGAAGGCTCGCGGACTACGACAAAGAGAACCAGGAGGAGGAGGAGAGACCCCATGAGATGGTCAGGAGAGATGGTGTCTTATATATGACCTTTCTAGAAGTTATATAGTTTGATTGACTTTGTCATCAAAGATAAGTATATAGCCGATTGCTCGTTGATACGTTGTATATACACTTTTAGTTGTCGCTGGTCTGTATTCTGTCTAACTCTGTGATGTGGGATACTTTGAGTTAGTATGTAATCCAGTGTTCTTCCGCGTCAATCCAGACAAAAAGAAAGGCAGCGTCTGAAGAGAGTTCCTGGAAGATTATTGAGCGATGACAGAGATGAGTGATACTACAGGTGAGGACCGATATCCTAGGTTTATTTACACAAGATGAGTTCAAATACTACAGGTGAGAATGATAAGCGTATTAGTTCAAGCAGAGATGAGTAAAATATACAAGAAGGCTGAGATGATACCGTTTATAACAGAGAATGAGTCAAAATACTACAGTAAGGTGAGATAAATACGAGTGTTATAACAGAGATGAGTCAAAATACTAAACGGTGAGATGAATACCGTTTATTAAACGCACAGAGAGGAGTCAAAAATACTACAGGTGAGATCATACGTTTATAACAGAGAAGGAGTCAAATCCTACTCGAGGTGGTAGACCGATAACCGTTTTAATAACAGAGATGAGTCGAACTACTACAGGTGAGTGACACCGTTTATAACAGAGAGGAAGTCAAAATACTACAGGTGAGATGATACCGGTTTATAACAGAGAGGAGTCCAAATACTACAGGGGAGACGATCGTTTATAACAGAGATGAGTCGAACAATACTACGAGTGAGACGATACCGTTATAAACAAGAGAGGAGTCAAATACTACAATGGGTGGAGAGATACCGCTTTATAACAGAGAGGAAGTCCAAAATACTACAGGTGAACGATACCGTTATAACGCACAGAGTGAGTCAAAATACTACC
>NC_036855.1:10404986-10428009 GCF_002910315.2 Salvelinus sp. IW2-2015
AGTCCAATCAGAGCAGGAGAGAACCAGCCTCCCCTGTACCAAGCTGTGTGTCCATGAAGTAGTGGGACAAGTCTATAGTCAACCTCTAAACGCTTTAGAGAAGGGAGGACTTTCTACTGAACAAAGGAAGAATTAACTCATGGGTCATTGTAGTGATTAAACAACACTGTCTCTTAGTCATTTCCTCTCCCATTGTCCCATTTATTGTTGTTGTTTTCATAATCATAGGCTAATCCTTTTGTCCCATCTTCCATAGTCCTAAAACAATATTAACACCAAACACAACATTCCCTCCGTGTGTTGTTGTGTGTGTGTTGTGGTGTGTGTGCTCGGCTGTCGTGCCTGTGTGTGTGTTGTGTGTGTGTGTGTGTGTGTGTGTGTGTTGTGATGTGTGTGTGTGTTGTGTTGTGTGTGTGTGTGTGTGTGTTTGTGTGTGTTGTGTTGTGTGTGTTTGTGTGTGTGCTGTACTCCCCTGGATGAAGGAGATGTCAATCTCATGTTTTGTCCACAGAAAACCAAACAGGAGGATCAGAGTCCAGAGATTCTCAGTGGTCAGTTCTTCCCCAGAAGTCATCAACAGACCTAGCGCCTCATATTCAGTGTATGTGGTCCTGTTATGTACATTTGTTCTTTGTTACCTCAAGTAAAGTTGATCTGTCAATCATTCATTAAACTGTGTTACATGAGAAAACATTTCTTCTCTTGTTTTAATTTATTTACTTTATATTATTTCAGTTGCTTGAAGAGATTAATTATGCACGTTGTGAAGAACGAGCCTTGAAGATGTTCAAGAGGGATTCTTCAGTCCAGACACTCCCAGAAGGCTTCTGAATGTCCAGAAAAGCACGAGATAAGGAAGTGCGTGAATGCCGCCAGATGGAGAACAGGAGAGTTAGTGCCAGAGAGGGGGCTCTGAAGATCACATGCACGTGTCTGAGGGAAAGAATGAAACCTTCAACACAACAGAGACAAACATTACATCTCTCATCTACTCTGAGCTCAGATGGGGAAACATAAGAAGAGTTTCATTCCAAAATAAGTTATGTTCATGTTTTTTTGCTAAATGAGGAGATGGCACGTGGGTACCTGCTTCTATAAACCAATGAGGTTTAATGAATGAAATTAATGAATGAAATGAAATGAATGCAGCATTACTGAGATTAGAATGAAATGAATGCAGCATTACTGAGTGTAGAATGAAATGAATGAGGCATTACTGAGTAAGAATGAAATGAATGCAGCATTACTGAGAATAGAATGAAATGAATGCATTATTACTGAGAGTAGCATGAAATGAATGCAGCATTATTGAGAGTATAATGAAATTAATACATTATTACTGAGTAAGAATGAAATGAATGTAGCATTACTGAGAGTAGAATGAAATGAATGCAGCATTACTGAGAGTATAATGAAATGAATGCATTATTACTGAGATTAGAATGAAATGAATGCAGCATTACTTAGAGTATAATGAAATGAATGCATTATTACTGAGTAAGAATGAAATTAATGCATTATTACTGAGAGCAGAATGAAATGAATGCAGCATTACTGAGAGTAGAATGAAATGAATGCATTATTACTGAGAGTAGCATGAAATGAATGCATTATTACTGAGATTAGAATGAAATGAATGCATTATTACTGAGAGCAGAATTAAATGAATGCAGCATTACTGACAGTAGCATGAAATTAATGCATTATTACTGAGATTAGAATGAAATGAATGCAGCATTACTGAGTAAGAATGAAATGAATGCATTATTACTGAGAGTAGAATGAAATGAATGCATTATTACTGAGAGCACAATGAAATGAATGCAGCATTACTGAGTAAGAATGAAATTAATGCAGCATTACTGAGAGCAGAATGAAATGAATGCAGCATTACTGAGTAAGAATGAAATGAATGCAGCATTACTGAAAGTAGCATGAAATGAATGCATTATTACTGAGAGTAGAATGAAATTAATGCATTATTACTGAGAGCAGAATGAAATGAATGCAGCATTACTGAGAGTATATTTAAATGAATGCAGCATTACTGAAAGTAGCATGACATGAATGCAGCATTACTGAGAGTATAATGAAATGAATGCAGCATTACTGAGAGTAGAATGAAATGAATGCAGCATTACTGAGAGTAGAATGAAATTAATGCATTATTACTGAGAGGAGAGTAAAGTGGAATTGAATGCAGCTGCAACAAACACTGGTTGATGCTCATTTATAAAACCCTCTTAGGCCTCACTCCCCCCTATCAGGGATATCCACCCTCTTAGGCCTCACTCCCCCCTATCTGAGACATCCACTGCAGCCCTCATCCTCCACATACAACACACGTTCTGCCAGTCACATTCTGTTAAAGGTCCCCAAAGCACACACATCCCTGGGTCACTCGTCTTTTCAGTTTTCTGCAGCTAGCGACTGGAACGAGCTGCAACAAACACTCAAACTGGACAGTTTTATTTCAATCTCTTCATTCAAAGACTCAAACTCAAGCAGTTGCAGTTGTTGCTGCTTTGCGTGATGTATTGTTGTCTCTACCTTCTTGCCCTTTGTGCTGTTGTCTGTGCCCAATAATGTTCGTACGATGTATTGTTCTGCTACCATGTTGTGATGCTACCATGTTGTTGTCATGCTGTGTTGTCATGTGTTGCTGCCATGCTATGTTGTTGTCTTACACGGAACCCAAACCGGCTGCGGGCCTGCGCCATCGTGCGCCATCGTGCATAAATGTATTTTGTCCCCCCACACCAAACGCGATCACAACACGCAGGTTAAAATATCAAAACAAACTCTGAACCAATGATATTCATTTGGGGACAGGTCAAAAAGCATTAAATATCTATGACAATTTAGCTAGTTAGCTTGCACTTGCTAACTAACGTTAATTTGTCCTATTTAGCTAGCTTGATGTTGCTAGCTAATTTGTCCTGGGATATAAACATTGTGTTGTTATTTTACCTGAAATGCACAAGGTCCTCTATGCTGACAATTAATCCACACATAAAACTGACAACCGAATCATTTCTAGTCATCTCTCCTCCTTCCAGGCTTTTTCATCTTTGAACTTATATGGTGATTGGCATCTACACTTTTACCACGACAACTGGCAAAACATTTCGTCTTTCAATCACGCACGTGGGTATAACCAATGAGGGGATGGCACGTGGGTACCTGCTTCTATAAACCAATGAGGAGATGTGAGAGGCAGGACTTTCAGAGCAATCTGCGTCACAAATAGAAAGTAGTTCTATTTTAGCCCTTGGCAATGGAGACGCTCGTTGGCGCGGAGAGCAGTGTGGGTGCAATAATTGAAAAACATGGACTTAAAAACGTATTTTGCGATGCTCGCGGACGCGACGTGTCCGGTCTGGTCAGCATGTTCTCTCTTTATGTCGTGATGTGTGTTTTTGTCCTATATTAATATTTATTTATTTAATCCCAGCCCCCGTCCCCGCAGGAGGCCTTTTGGTAGGCCGTCATTGTAAATAATAATTTGTTCTTAAATGACTTGCCTAGTTAAATAAATAAGGACTTGCAGCGTGATCTGAGTCACAAATAGAACTGAGTTCTAGACGCTCGTTGGTGCGTGCGAGCAGTGTGTCGTTTTTAATAACGAAATTCATTTAGCGACGCGAGCGTTGTAGTCAGCTTGTCAGCCCCGCTAAAAGGCTGGTCTGGTCACTCTGCCTTCTCCGGGGGCATGTTGAGGTAAATTTACTAACCGGGAGGGTTAAATTATGTAATTTATTGGTGGGCTGGAAGACGCACTTGTCTTTTCTATTCTGAGGTTGTTTACTCGCAATATCAGATATTAAGATGTTTTTTATAATGAATGTATACTGAGGTTGAGGTTCTGACTAGTGATTATTTACCCGGTGTTCAATACCTGCTATTGAGGCGCCCTGAAAATAATATTCAAAAGATTGMTCCTTGGACACAGAGGGGTTAAACACTAAAGTTACCGTCCATCTAGTGAAGAGAGGAGAACRGGACAGAGGTAGCCAGCATCCGTCAATGAGAGAATGATGTATTGTTAGCTAAGTTAACTAGGATGCTGCTGGTATAGTAGCTAGCTAGCTTACCAAGCTGTACCGACTAGCTTGGCTTGCTAGCTGGTCGTTCTGTCCCTCATCTCGATGATGATGACGAATCCGGTGAACCACAAAATGAAACAAGGATAGAGAGTGAAAAGGATCTGGCTACAATCATACTGTCTCTGACCGTAAAGAAAAAAGCAAATTGAACACTGAACTTCGGTGTCTCAACACTGTAGTGAACTCCGTCGTTATTCCCCAAGATCAAATCAGCCAACTCTGCGCGTAACCGGACAATATGCTTGGCGCCACACCGTACGTGGACGCGGACAGTTCTGTACGGGGACGCGGACAGTTTCTGTACGGGACGCGGACAGTTCTGTACGGGACGCGGACAGTTCTGGTGTTTATAAGGGACGCGGACAGTTCTGTACTGGACGCGGACAGTCTGTACGGGGACGCGGACAGTTCTGTACGTGGACGCGGACAGTTCTGTACGGGAGCGGACAGTTCTGTACGTGGACGCGGACAGTTCTGTACGGAGCGGGCAGTTCTGTACGGGGACGCGGACAGTTCTGTACGGGGACGCGGGGCAGTTCTGTACGGGGACGCGGACAGTTCTGTACGGGACGCGGACAGTTCTGTACGGGACGCGGACAGTTCTGTTAAAGTGGACACGGGCAGTTCTTGTACGGGGCGTGGGCAGTTCTGTACGGGGGACGCGGACAGTTCTGTACGTGAACGAGGACAGTTCTGTACGTGAACGCGGACAGTTCTGTACGGGGACGCGGACAGTTCTGTACGGGGACGCGGACAGTTCTGTACGGGGACGCGGACAGTTCCAGAACGCGCACATGAGCAGTGCAACACAATCAACTAAACCCAGTCTTTACAGTGGGTTACATTAGTAATATTCATTTTTTATTATTATGTTAAACAAACATTCTAAGTTTTTATATAACAATAGTTTGAGATCGGGGCCCATATCCACAAAGCGTCTGAGTAGAACATTGGTCGAATAAGTTCTGAGAATAAAGACATTTTACACTTATGGGTATAAATTAAAGCTATGCATGAAGTCTCTAGTCCCACCTAGTCGGCAGATATTTAGGACACCTCGTGAGCTGTCCTAAGTAGTTAACTTCTCTAGGGTAGGGTATTTAGGGTATTTTCACGTTTGGATGAAAAGCATACCCAAATTCAACTGCCAGTTACTCATCGCCAGGAGATAAGATATGCATATTATTAGTATATTTGGATAGAAAACACTCTGAAGTTTCTAAAACTGAATGAATCATGTCTGTGAGTATAACATAAATTATTATTATTTTTTTTTTTTAGGTCACTGTCTTTTCAATGAGATTTCATTTGGAAACCAGATTTCTAAGCAACTTGCTTGCAGTTCCTACGGCTTCCACTGGATGTCAACAGTCGTGAGAAATAGGTTGAGGTTTTTCCTTTGTGTAATGAAGAAATACGGCCATCTTGAAGTCGAGGCAGTCCTGGTGTCCTAGACATGCGTTTCAATCAAACAGAAGGCATGCTACATATCGTTTTAATCCTGTATTGAACACATATCATCCCGTCTTCAACTTTATCGATTATTAACGCTAAAAAATACCTAAAGTTGTATTACATAAGTAGTTTGACATTTTTTGCAAAGTTTAAAGGTAACCTTTGATATATTTTGTCGTCATGTTTGAGCAAGTTGGAACCGGTGTTTTTCTGGATCAAACGCGCCAAATAAATTGACATTTTGGTCATATATCGACGGAATTAATCGAACAAAAGGACCATTTGTGATGTTTATGGGACATATTGGAGTGCCAACAACAGAAGCTCGTCAAAGGTAAGGCATGAATTATATTTTTATTCTGCGTTTTGTGTCGCGCCTGCAGGATTTAGAAATTTGTTCTCTCTTTTGTTAATTACTATGGTGCTATGCTCAGAATAATAGCATTGTATGCTTTCGCTGAAAAGCATATTTGAATTCTGACATGTTGGCTGGATCACAACCAGTGTAGCTTTAATTTGATATCTTTCATGTGTGATTTAATGAAAGTTTGATTTTATAGTAATTTTCATAGTCATTCATTTAATGTGGCGCTATGCATTTTCTCAGGCTTTTTGCCAAGTGATACAGTAGCGTCTTGCCTAAACTCATATTTTTGGATATAAATATGAACTTTACCGAACATAAAATACATGTATTGTGTAACATGAAGTACTATGAGTGTCATCTGATGAAGATTATCAAAGGTTAGTGATTAATTTTATCTCTATTTCTGCTTTTTGTTAATGCTCTCTTTAGCTGGAAACATGGCTGTCTTTTCTGTGACTTGGCTCATACCTTACATAATCGTTTGGCGTGCTTTCGTCGTAAAACCTTTTGAAATCGGACACTTTGGCTGGATTTACAACAATGTAGCTTTAAAATGGTGTAAAATACTTGTAGTTTGAGGAATTTAAATTATGGGATTCAGTTTTGTTTTGAATATGGCGCCCTGCAGTATCAACTGGCTGTTGAGTGAGGTGGGACGCTATCGTCCCACATACCCTAGAGAGGTTAAGAGTTAACAGCTGGTGTCTTGATAATACTATAGAATAATGCAGCGAGTCAGTGGTTCCTGAGCCACATGTAATTGCTTTGAGTAGTTAAAAATAATGTTTGATATTTCTTTATGATCAATCATGAATAATATAGACCTACATGGAACAGTATGGCTTGCACTTTGACAATGATTTATGTATAATATTATATCTAACAAGCGATAACATGTATGTCTGCATAGCATTTTGTCTTCATTTTGCAGATTAACTCATGCTTATTTCTGAAGAGAAAATCAGGTTGGAGTGGAGCTGTGGCCGAAAGGTGGCTCGTTCGAATCCCGGGCCGGACGCTGGAGAAAAAACAGGCGGGATTATCTGACCACTGGAAAGCTGCTGGTTCACATCAAACATTCACCTTCGTTGATCAGAACTCTAGAGGTTCTTCTTCACTGAAACCCAAAATATACAGTGGGGCAAAAAAGTATTTAGTCAGCCACCAATTGTGCAAGTTTTCACACTTAAAAAGATGAGAGAGGCCTGTAATTTTCACCATAGAGTACACTTCAACTATGACAGACAAAATGAGAAAAAAAATCCAGAAAATCACATTGTAGGATTTTTAATGAATTTATTTGCAAATTATGGTGGAAAATAAGAATTTGGTCAATAACAAAAGTTTATCTCAAACTTTGTTATATACCCTTGTTGGCAATGACACAGGTCAAACGTTTCTGTAAGTTCACAAGGTTTTCACCGCTGTTGCTGGTTTTTGGCCCATTCCTCCATGCAGATCTCCTCTAGATGACTAGAAAAGATTCGGTTGCCCCACTGTATATCCAAAAACGTTCCACGGAGCATTCCTTTTTGTCTAAGAAGTAATGGAACGCATGGCGATATCACGAGGAATGCGCAAAGACCAGGAACTGGCATCTGCCAGACCATCCGGCCCCACATCACACTAGAGCTTGATTCAACGTTCGACAGACTGTTGAACATCTAGTGGAAGGGTAAGAAGTGCGAACGAAGCCCATATCTTACTGGGATGTGAATAGGCGATGAGTTGAAAAATCAACCAGCCTAAGAATTTCCACTTCCTGTTTGGAAGTTTGCCTGCCATATGATTTGTTATACACTGCTCAAAAAAATAAAGGAACACTAAAATAAACATCCTAGATCTGAATGAATGAAATATTCTTATTAAATACTTTTTCTTTACATAGTTGAATGTGCTGACAACAAAATCACACAAAATTATCATGGAAATCAAATTTATCAACCCATGGAGGTCTGGATTTGGAGTCACACTCAAAATTAAAGTGGAAAACCACACTACAGGCTGATCCAACTTTGATGTAATGTCCTTAAAACAAGTCAAAATGAGGCTCAGTAGTGTGTGTGGCCTCCACGTGCCTGTATGAACTCCCTACAACGCCTGGAATGCTCCTGATGAGGTGGCGGATGGTCTCCTGAGGTCTCCTCCCAGACCTTGACTAAAGCATTCGCCAACTCCTGGACAGTCTGTGGTGCAACGTGGCTTTGGTGGATGGAGCGAGACATGATGTCCCAGATGTGCTCAATTGGATTCAGGTCTGGGGAACGGGCGGCCAGTCCATAGCATCAATGCCTTGCTCTTGCAGGAACTGCTGAACACACTCCAAGCACATGAGGTCTAGCATTGTCTAGCATTAGGAGGAACCAGGGCCAACCGCACCAGCATATGTCTCACAAGGGGTCTGAGGATCTCATCTCGGTACCTAATGGCAGTCAGGCTACCTCTGGCGAGCACATGGAGGCTGTGCGGCCCCCCAAAGAAATGCACCCCACACCATGACTGACCCACGCCAAACCGGTCATGCTGGAGTGTTGCACGGCAGCAGAACGTTCTCCACAGCGTCTCCAGACTCTGTCACGTCTGTCACATGTGCTCATGTGCTCAGTGTGAAACTGCTTTCATCTGTGAAGAGCACAGGGCGCCAGTGGCGAATTTTGCCAATCTTAATTTACATTTACATTTAGTCATTTAGCAGACGCTCTTATCCAGAGCAACTTACAGTAGAGTGCATACATTTTATTTACATTTACATACTGAGACAAGGATATCCCTACCGGCCAAACCCCTCCCTAACCGGACGACGCTATGCCAATTGGTGCGTCGCCCCACGGACCTCCCGGTTGCGGCCGCTGACGACAGAGCCTGGGCGCGAACCCAGCCCAGCCTGGGCGCGAACCCAGAGACTCTGGTGGCGCAGCTAGCACTGCGATGCAGTGCCCTAGACCACTGCGCCACCCGGGAGGCCAATCTTGATGTTCTCTGGGCAAATGCCAAAACGTCCTGCACGTTGTTGGGCTGTAAGCACAACCCCACCTGTGGATGTCGGGCCCTCATACCACCCTCATGGAGTCTGTTTCTGACCGTTTGAGCAGACACATGCACATTGTGGCCTGCTGGAGGTCATTTTGCAGGGCTCTGCAGTGCTCCTTCTGATCCTCCTTGCACAAAGGCGGACGGTAGCGGTCCTGCTGCTGGGTTGTTGCCCTTCCCACGGCCTCCTCCACGTCTCCTGATGTACTGGCCTGTCTCCTGGTAGCGCCTCCATGCTCTGGACACTACGCTGACAGACACAGAAAACCTTCTTGCCACAGCTCGCATTGATGTGCCATCCTGGATGAGCTGCACTACCTGAGCCACTTGTGTGGGTTGTAGACTCCGTCTCATGCTACCACTAGAGTGAAGCACTGCCAGCATTCAAAAGTGACCAAAACATCAGCCAGGAAGCATAGGAACTGGAGAAGTGGTCTGTGGTCACCACCTGCAGAACCACTCCTTATTGGGGTGTCTTGCTAATTGCCTATAATTTCACCTGTTGTCTATTCCATTTTGCACAACAGCATGTGAAATTTATTGTCAATCAGTGTTGCTTCCGAAGTGGACAGTTTGAGTGTGATTGACTTGGAATTACATTGTGTTGTTTAAGTGTTCCCTTATTTTTTTGAGCAGTGAATTAAAACTTCTTGTCAATAGGGGAGCTGTTAGCACTATTTTTTTTCTTTGTTCCCAAATTAAACTGCCTCGTACTCAATTCTTGCTCGTACAAAATTGCATATTATTATTACTATTGGATAGAAAACACTCTCTAGTTTCTAAAACCGTTTGAAATTATGTCTGTAAGTGAAACAGAACTCGACTTAGAGCAATTTCCCTATGTGGAATTGAGAATGCAGATTTTCCAAACTGTTCCCAGACCTGTGTATAACTTTGCCTGTCTTCTATTGGTTGAGATGCACTGCATACGCCTCCCCTGGTGTCAGCGAATAGGGGCTTGAAATGGAGTCTCACGCAGAGCCGAAAGTCTATAAATTGATTGGAATCGATGTGTGTCCACCCTTTTGGATCTTCGCGTGACGCAGAAGAGGGTCTTGGCATGTCGTTTAGAAGCTCTGGTTTTAGCTCCTAGATATATCTCGCTCTGTTTATTCGATATAGGCTTTAAAGACATCATAATCTTGTTTTTTTAAACCGATTTATATCAGTTTATGTCAGTATATTGCGATTTTCGGGCATTTCATTTTCTGACGTTGTATTGAGCTGGGTATCTCTCTCTCGCATGCCATTGTACTGCTAATTGCAACGTGGAAGGAAACATTCTCCAACCCAGCAACGATTCTTTGGCAAAAGGACACCTTTCCCAAGATTCTGATGGAGTTCAGCTAATAGTAAGAACTATTTATGCTGATAATTCGTTGTTCTGTTGAACAAGTAAAAGCATAGACGCCATTATTTGCCGTGTAGCCTTGCGTTATCGCACCCTGTATTGCACCCTGTATTGCACAGTAATGTTAATTTTAAAAATGTAATTCAGGGATTGCATTAAGAACTAATTTGTCTTTCAATTGCTGTCCAACCTGTATTTTTTTAGTCAAGTTTATGAATAGTTTTCGATAAGAATAGGTGTCTTTCCAAGATGGCGCCGGACAGATTGCTTGAGTATTTGGACACTATTTTTCATTGTATAAGCACGATTTGTGCCGCTAAATATGCACATTTTCGAACAAACTCTATATGCATTGTGTAATATGATGTTACATGACTGTCATCTGAAGAATTTCGAGAAGGTTAGTGAAAATTAATATATTTTGGTGGTGAATACGTTATCGCTATGTTTGCTGGAATCAATGCTGTTGTTTGGTTTGCTACTGTGCTAAGCTAATATAACGCTATATTGTGTTTCGCTGTAAAACACTTAAGAAATCTGAAATATTGTCTGGATTCACAAGATCTGTGTCTTTCAATTGCTGTACGCTGTGTATTTTTAAGAAATGTTTTATGATGAGTAATTAGGTAATACACGTTGCTCTCTGTAGTTATTCTAGTCGAGTTGTGATGTGGCTGCAATGGTAAACTATGATTTATACCTGAAATATGCACATTTTTCTAACAAAACATATGCTATACAATAAATATGTTATCAGACTGTCATCTGATGAATTTGTTTCTTGGTTAGTGGCTATTTATATCTTTTATTGGTCAAATTTGTGATAGCTACTGATGGAGTAAAAAACTGGTGGAGTAAAAAAATGGTGTCTTTTGCTAACGTGGTTAGCTAATAGATTTACATATTGTGTCTTCCCTGTAAACATTTTAAAAAATCAGAAATGATGGCTTGATTACCAAGATGTGTATCTTTCATCTGGTGTCTTGGACTTGTGATTTAATGATTTAAATGCTACTATTTACTTGTGACGCTATGCTAGCCTATGCTAGTCAGCTTTTTTACTGGTGGGGGTGCTCCCGGACCCGGGTTTCTGAGGAAGTAGAGGTTAACAGACATAATTCAAACATTTTTAGAAACTTCAGAATGTTTTCTATCCAATAGTAATAATAATATGCATATATTAGCATCTGGGACAGAGTAGGAGGCAGTTCACTATGGGCACGCTATTCATTCAAAGTGAAAATGCTGCCCCCATCCCTAAAAAGTTAAGCCACGAATCAACCTAGATGGTCTATTTGTTATGTATGATGAGGGAGAAGTGGGATGTTTTTTAACGATTTTTAAAAAAACGTCCAAAATGACCAGGGGTGCCCACTGTTGGATGGGCACAGGTGGGGGGTGCTCCCTACCCAACCGTAGACCCCTTGCACCCCCCTAAAGGCATTAAAAACCATTTTAAAATGTGCTCCTGGTAACCCATTCCAATCACCAGGCGCACGGCTGTCCACTTGCAATATGTTTCAATTGGCATTTACCATCACGAATTTGACATCTCAAAAATATTGCAGAAATGCAAAATTGACTGGCCCGATGAACTCGGCATGGCCGGGCACTGATAGTGGTTCCTCTCCATCGCTCGTTGTGTTGATTTCATGATGTCCATTTGGGGATGTTTTTTCACTGTTTAAACATATTGCAATTGGACAAAAGTCAGCCAGCAGGTCAGCGTCCATTAGTCAATTAGATATTATTCTGACTCCAAACTGATACAAACTGACACCAAACCCACTTTTTCCAACTCATTTAGAAGCCAATTATCACATATTTCAGAGCAGGCCCAAAATTCACAGCGCCTTCTGTTTAAACCATAATAAAAACATAAAACACGTATTTACATTATAGCTGTGGGTCTAGTTCTGACATTATGTGTAGTTCTAGCTGAGGCGACCCCGAATCCCAAGTTTCGGCTCAATATGTAATTTGGAGCCCTAGCAGCGACCTTAATTGGTGCTGAAAATCCACATTTTCCGGGCATTGCTACGGGGTCCTTGAATGAGCAATCGGACAGAAACGTTAGGGTCCGTCTCTATGGGCCGACGCGGTTTCAATGCACCGAGTTTTGCGACTCTGGGACTTTTCTAAATGTCATCATTTTCGTGATGTCAAAATGATTTGAAGTTATTGCAAATGTACGAGGCTGTTTCTCGGTCTGAGAACCTTCTAGAGCCACATAACTCACCGTGCACTATCAACTTGAGCTCTAGAACAGGTTTCTAAACTTTCAGAGCTCTAGGTCTGACAGTTCTTTGATAGTTCGAACGAAGGTAACTATTGCAGGCACTGTGTGTCTCTGTGTCACACTGTGTCACTCCATCCTTGCTGTGTGTGTGAGTTTTTCTTGGAAATCTGATGGGAGAAATGAATGAATTACAGTTCATGAGGGTTGCCTAATCACACACATGAAGTTTTGGAAAGATCTGACTTTTTTAACCCTTCGAAAAAGCCCCTATCACCCCAATTGAAGGCACTTCCGGTTGGCACAGGAGGCTGAAAGTAAACATATATCTTGACTGGGGTAGACTTTTACAGAACCATGAGTTTAAAGTATTTACGTTAAGAATTGACTGATCTACACAGGGTTGAATGCAATGATTTTCACAAACTGCAGGTTTGGTACATCAAAACACCTTTAGGGTGAATTTAACCAGTTCCGGTTGCACCAGGAAGCTTAGAATCGACACAGATAGACCTCATAGTGGCCTGATGGATTGTTATTGAAGACAGGTTCATAAGGCATTCATAACCCACATAGGCTTCAGGTTGAATTTAGAGGAGCAGGCAATATATTCCTATGGGGAGAGAAGTCATTGCAAACTGTTTGATGTAAACACCTTTTTTTCACTGTTAAGGGTTAATGCCACATGGTCAAGGTTAGGCTTGCACAGATCGGAAGGACCTCAGGAATGTTCCTGAGGTTGAAATGTGCTTCTAACCCTAACGGTTCTCCCGCTCTAACCCAAAAGCACCTGACATTTAAGGCCAGGCTTCATTTTGGGCCTTCTTTTTATCACGGTTGCTGCTCTTAGACCGAGCGAGCTACAGTCAAGCGGGGTATCTCGTTGAACTCGGCACGGCCTTGAGATTATGGTAATGCCATTGCAAGATCTGTGTGTCTTTAAGCCCCACACTGTGTCACTCCATCCTTTATGTGTGTGTGTGTGAGAGTTTTTTCTTTGACATCTGTTGGGAGAAATGACTGTTTTACAGTTCATGAGGGTTGCCTAATCACACATATGAAGTTTTGGAAAGATGTGACTTTTTTAACCCTTCCAAACAGCCCCTATGACCCCAATTTAAGGCACTTCCGGTTGGCACAGGAAGCTGAAAGTGAACACACATTCTCCTTGCGGTAGGCTCTTACAGAATTTTGAGTTGTAAGTCTTTACGTTAAGAACTGACTTATTTACAGAGGGTTGAACGAGTGAGTGTTATTTCAGAAAATCACAGAAAATTACAGAAATCACGTAGAGTTCCGAAACCCACCTTAACGGATTGGTCTCAACATGCCGCAACTGGATCTGTAACTTTTTTTGAAAAAAAAAAAAATTAGGATAGATAAATGGATGATTCTTTTTTTCCTGTGACCGTAGGTTCATGTACTTTGACGAGAAGCAGTGAAATTTGCAGTCTATTTTCATTTTTGACCTTTAATCCCAGAAAAATGGCCTTAACTCAAAAAGCTTTGAGGCCTCGACGCCATCTTATTTCTGGGCTAACAGCCCATTAGTCCAAACCTATGCTCACCAAGTTTCGTCTTCGAAGTCTTTTCCATTTAGGAGAAATGGCCATGTCGTGATTGGTGATGTTTTGTACATTTGCAATAAGATTCCATTCGCCATCTGATGGAATTTACAGGGACAGCGGAAAAATTACCAACATTTGAAAATGTAATATAACGGAAACCGAATGTCCGAGAGACTTAGTTCGATGACTTCCCGGAAGATCTGGCCCCGGTGCACGGCCTGCCGCCATTGGCGAATTTTAAAAAGCATTTGCGGACATCTAGTAAGGGACCGTACATTTGCAATATGGAGATTCTCATCGATCATACAGCAAATGCCGAAAAGTGCCTTTCATGTATGAAAGTTGATCAGAACTCTAGAGGTTCTTCTTCACTGAACCCAAACATATATATAACTTTTAGTGGTTCCATATATTAAGGAAGTGATAGAAGCCTTTTTGGTTCTATAAGGAACCTTCTTTTCTAAGAGTGTATAATAAACACGTTTTTCTTTTGATTATTTAATTATCTACATCATGACATCATGTTTTGTCAAGATATCCCTTTGGATCGCAACATCACGTTGTTAAAACATAATACTAAATTGGGCATGGCTATAAATTGGGCAATTGAAGGCATCTAGGGCGTAATATGTGTTCGATGAAAATGAACATTGTATGCAAAGTTGTAGGAAACATTATTGGCAAGGTACTTGAATTCTACTATGCCAAAGCTATTTAGAGTTGTTAAATGTGTGTGAAGAGTATGTCTCACCTCTTAGCTTTGGTGTCATGTTCCCCAGAGAGACTCATAAGTATCAAATACTTATGTCATGCAATAAAATGCAAATTAATTACTTAAAAATCATAGAATGTGATTTTCTGGATTTTTGGATTCCGCCTCTCACAGTTGAAGTGTACTTATGATAAAAATTACAGACCTCTACATGCTTTGTAAGTAGGAGCCTGCAAATCGGCAGTGTATCAATACTTGTTCTCCCCACGTTAATAATATTCTAGGAGGATATTATAGATTCTAGTGGAATATTATAGTATCTAGGTGGATATATAGATATCAAGGTGGATATATAGATATCTAGGTGGATATATATTATATATCTAGGAGGATATTTTGCTTTTTGCTTAAAAATAAAAGTTTTTATACACCATTTCAAATCTAATAATAAAATCTGAGAACATTATATTGAAGGTACACACCCATAGAGCCATCTGATGAAAAACAAATGCGATTTTTTTGGGGGGAAATAGCGTTTTGGAAATAAACTAATATATTCAACAAAATTGTCATCTCACCTTCACGCTTTGGTGTCTTGTTCCCAGCGAGACTCATTTTAGAGGCAGGTCCCCCTCCTTCTCTCCCCAGAGAAACTCATTTTGGAGCACTGACCCTAAACAGAGATCCAACATGTTGGTTGTGGTTAACACAGTGACAACTAACAGAGATCCGCATGTTGGTTGTGGTTACAACAGTGACAACTAATTCTTGAATGTCAATTGTTCTCTTTTATTCATTATTCGGTTAGAAATAAAACATTACTAACAGATACAACGTCAGGTGATTTAATACATCACATGAACATGGAGTCATGACTGATATTTGTCACCTTATCTCCTGTTAGTGTTAATATATAATAATATAATACAATATAATTTGTCAATGTTTGTTAACTTCTTGCGCTGTTTCAACTTTGGAAAAATCGTGCCCAAATGAAACGGCCTCTTACTCTGTTCTAGATCATACAATATGCTTATTATTATTACTATTGATAAGAAACACTCTCAAGTTTCTAAAACGTTTTGAATTATATCTGTGAGTAAAATAGAACTCATTTGGCAGAACTTCCATACAGGAAGTGAAAAATCTGAAAACGAGGCTCTGTTTCAGGGCCTGCCTATCAACTGGCTTTTATTTATCGATATGTATGCACTTCTACACCTTACATAGATGTCAACAGGCGGTGGTAGGTGGAATGGGGTGTCTAGCTTGATCTGAGGCCGAATAAGAGCTTTTGGAGTGACAGGTCGGTATTTTCTTTGTCTTCGACGGCGCGTGGGGGAGCTCAACATTGTCTTCTGAAAGCGTTCGGTATACACACGGCGAATATCTCCGGTCTGATTTTATTTGATACATATGATAATAACATCATAAAGTAGGTTTTTCAACCGAGTTTTATCAGTTTTATTCAACGTTTATGGGGCTTTTGGAGTTTTACGTTCTTTGCGCCAAGAGAGGATGGGAATGTTAGCAACCTTGGCTACATTGTGGCGCGAATTCGACAGAAGAAATTGACATTCTAAAACCAAACAACGATTTATTCTGGAAATAGGACTCCTTGTACAACATTCTGATGGAAGCTAAGATAAGAAAAAATTTATGATCGTATTTTTATCGTATTTCTATGGAATATGTAGAAATCAGGGCGGAGATAATGTGAGCGCTGTCTCACAATCATGGTGGGCCGTAGGGCCTGCAAGGCCTTCTCTGCTGGCCTAAACATCATCAGAATATAATTTTTTTTTAAATATATTTTCCACAAATATGTATTAATATTCCCCAGAGTAAGAGTTATACTCTTCATTTCATAGCTTTCTCTTGGTTGCACTGCTTCCAGCCCCAGGTTGAGATTTGGAGGGCTGGTCTTTAGTTAGATCTTTTATCCAATCATATTCAGCCATCATGTGTTGCCAGGGGTCTAAATCTGCTCTTAGGCCTTCAGAACAACAGTGCAGGCGCTTGTAGCAAGTGAATGGAAATTAAAATTTTGTGTCACCAACTAGCTTTAGAGTTGGCTATTGTACGCCTGCTGGTGCTCCAGTGTTACCCAGGAGCCAGCTAGCAGGCGTAGGGCGTCCAGTCTTTTGATTGGATTACCAATATTGAGGAGGCAGGTCCTATGGGCAGGTCTATGCAGATCTAGGAAACTGAATTTGATAAACGAATTAATTCGCTGATACCTAAACTGTTTTTGAACCCACATGGGCGGAAGGAGAGAAAGATATCGATTTGGTCGAGGATATAATTATACGCCATTCTCAAGACTAACTTTTCAAGAAAAGTTAGACATTGTAAGGAGAGGTCGCCGACGCCAAAAGCCTGTCACGGCGGGAAAGGGGTTCGTTCGTTCGCCACTTTCAAAGTTTCACTATGAGCGTTGTCAATGGCTCACAGGCTCCGAGAAGCACTGCAAACTGTACTGCTGGGAATGCTATTATTTGCAAGTGATCGATTTGGTGTTTGGACCCACACTGGCTTTGCAAACTTGAGTTGTCTAACCAAGGCAAACGAGACAGCCAAAGTACGCTGGGCACTTCAAGCAATGGTGCTTTTGAAAGTTTGGGGACACAGAGTGGAGCTACAGCTCTCGTCGCGTTTGTGACGGACACGGGAGTCAGGAGCGATTTATCGGTTTGAAGATGTGACAAGCGGCAAAGCGAGCTGATGACTTTGCGCTCTTATTTTCCGTTTCTTGGAGGAAAATGAATGTAGTCTGGATAAAGTTGTGGCACAGTGTTTTGATGGCGCAGCAGTCATGGCATCTGGAAATGGGGTGCAGGCTAAAGTTAAGGAGAGGGCACCGATGTCCTTATTCATCACCTGCTATGCACAGTCGGACTCAATTAGTATGGTGGACTGAACCAGAAGCCTCAAAGCTTAAAGGGCAAATGCAAGTCTTCATTTCAAACATCAATGGCCTTGTAGGCATTTTTCTCACGAATCTACCTACAGAGCGCACCATAGTCTAATATCAGTCTTTGGTGGCTTGTCTTAGGTCATACAATGCTAATTTGTATTTTTTTATTAATGTGTATGTATGTTTCGCATTTTAATTTAGTTAATAGTTAATAGCCTATAGTGTTAACAAAGTACAAAATGGCAAATAGCCTTGTTGCAATTATTGCTGTGTTTCTTTTTTATTTTGGGCAGTGAATGTTATGTGTTTTAGATCAGGTGAAACTGCTTTGGGTGGCGACAATGGGCTGTTTAGTGAGTACACTGTATTAATTTTTGTGGGGGCTTAAGTCAGAAGTTTGCTGGTGGCCTGAAATGGGATATGAGAAAATATTATATTACTTGTTGCACTCGAATGTCTTGCTTATTTGTTTGAACTGTACATCTGTATTGTACTCTTCCCTGCAATTCTCTCTGAAAAGAAATGTAATTCATCAAGGTGACGCAAGCCTGTTATACTCGCGTTTCTGTCTAAATGTATTAGGGTCTTTGAGGCATGTGCAGTACTAAATGATGATATAGCGGTGGATTAATTTCGGGTGGGTACTGTGTAGGACTACTGAGGTCGTGGCCCGGCCCACGGCACGCTACTGCTCTACATAGATGTATTTCTGCTATGTTGTTGTAAAGTTATTTTTTAAAAATCTACACATGCGGTTGGCATTAAGAACGTGTAATCTTTTCAATGTTGCCAATACAACAGTATTTTAAATGTAAGTTTATGATGAGTTCTTTGGGTCAGATTAGGGGAGTGTCAAATATCTCCGGATATTCTGGGAGAATGTTCTTGAACAATAGTTCAATGTATATAACTGAGGATGGTTAGATCCAGTCTAAATTATACATTTCAAAAACTAAATATATTGTATAAATGATGTTTAAGACTGATCATTGGATGAAGTTGTGTCAAAGTTCGTGATTAATTGTTATATTTTATTGCTGGTTGTTGCGAAGCTCACTTTAGCGGTGATAATGCGTTGTGTGTTTGGCTATTGTGGTAGGCTTCATATATAATTCTTTTTGTGTTTTGCTGTAAACTTAAAAAATTCTGAATTGGTGGATCACGAGATGTTTTAACTCTTTTCATTAATGCTGTACCATGTATTGTGTTTCATAAATGTTTTATGATGAGTATTTATGTATTTCACGTTGCTCTCTGTAATTATTCTGGCTGCTTTGGTGCTATTTTTGATGGTGGCTGCAATGTAAAACTATGATTTATACCTCAAATATGCACATTTTCGAACAAAACATAAATGTATTGTATAACATGTTATAAGACTGTCATCTGATGAAGTTGTTTCTTGGTTAGTGACTAATTTTATCTCTATTTTGTCGGTTTTGTGAAAGCTACCTATGCGGTGGAAACATGGTGAAAATATGCGGTTGTGTGTTTGGCTATTGTGGTTAGCTAATAGAAATACATATTGTGTTTTAGCTGTAAAACATTTTAAAAATCAGAAATGATGGCTGGATTTACAAGATGTTTATCTTTCATTTGCTGTATTGGACTTGTGATTTCATGAAAATTATATTATAGGATATCCCTGTCCCGTTAGGCTAGGCTATGCTAGTCAGCTTTTTTGATGAGGAGGATCCCGGATTCGGGAGGGTGATGAAGTAGAGGTTAACTCCTCTAGGGTAGGTGAGACGCTAACGTCCCACCAGGCCAACATCCGGTGAAACTGCAGAGAGCTAACATTTTAAATAAACCATTCGTTGTATTAAACATTCTTGTAAATACATGTATCTTACATCATTTAAAACATGAACGTCTTGTTAATCCAGCTGCTGTGTCAGATTTCTCAAAAAGGTTTACTGCAAACGCAAACATGTGATTTTCTGAGGTCGGCGCCCCACACACACAAGTATTACTAGCATTTAGCGTCACGAATTAGCGCATTAGCGTCACGAAAGTAAAAAATAACAATAAAATAAATCGCATACCATTGAAGATCTTCCTCTGGTGGCAATTCCAAGTGTCCTAACTACACGGTGAATGTTCGTTTTGTTTGATAAATCAATTTTTATAGCCTAACACAAAACATTTGTAAACCGGCTGCGTCGTGATTTCTGTCTCATTCAACTTTGGACGAAGCATTCGTGGTAATTACACGCACTAAACAAACGTTTATCCAGTCATGGTTGGTTTAATTGCAATCCTCTGGTTGTTACTAACACAACCATACATGATGGTTCTTTTCCGGGACGTATTGACCGAAGCAAACCGATTTGAAGACACCAATTAATTACCTCATTACGCACCAATGGTAGGACCGGTCTATCGTTGATTGACTGTATTTTGGCCCAATGACCACTGATCATCTTGAAATCTAGCTTGGAAGATAGCCAATGAGCTGAGGTAAAATACATTTTTCGCCCCATCACCTGCACCACTTGTTCAGTAACCCTCTGCTTTACAGCAGAAAGAGACTGCTATGGGGCATGGTATGAGCAGCACAATATTGTGGAGAGGAGTGATGGTCTTCACAATATTGTAAATAGAAAATGTGTATATAGTTACCCTTGTTATTTGTTTGTTTATTATTATTTATTAAAATAAAAAAAATCATATATATATTTATTTTTTGGGGGTGTGTTACAATAGCATTTATGTATTTTGTATATAGTTCTTTCCTTCAAAATGTATCACTGTACCAATTTGGCCACTTGGGTACATTTGGGTACATTTGTGTGGGACACCTGGGTGACTTCATGCTCAATGTCATGTAGCTCGCTCATTTTTGAAGTTATCTGTCTAAAACTTTGCTCAGCTATTGTTGCCATCTTATGTTCTTCATTCAAWTCATCCACAGCATCCTATCTGTATGTTTGGCTGTTCTTGGCCATTTGAAAGATGATGCAGCAACAATAAAAAACAAAAAACGTATGTTTATTTCCTTGTATTTTCTTCTACCAGATCTTCTATATCTTCTAGATCTTCCTTCTAATATAGGATTCTCCTATATTCAATTCACATTTCCACAAAATTCAGAGTGTTTCCTTTCAAATGATACCAAGAATATGCATATACTTGATTCTGGGCCTGAGCTACAGGCAGTTAGATTAGGGTATGTCTTTAGGCGGGAATTGAGAAGAAGGGGGGGGTACCCCAAAGAAGTTATTAAGGCAGGGATTCCCAAACGTGCTTTGTGACCCACCAACTGAGGAGTTTTTTGAGTAGGGTTGAACGGTAAAAGAAATAAAAAAATGAACGTGCCTAATCATGTTTTCTTATGCTGAAACATTATAACAAAATCAGTTGGGGCCTAATAGTCTAGCTTTTATTTAGGTGATTGAACATTCTCAAAGATTATAGGCTATTATTGAAAAAGTCCATTATCTTTCCTACATACTTTCTATTTGGTTTTAGTCGTTTAAGTTAATACTGAAAGCATATTTTTTTTGGCAATGTCATCCCTCGACCCACCTTGACCCTTGACCCGATCAACAAGTGGTCCTGACAGAGTTCACAAAGGCTTCCAGTAGCAGGACTCATCACCTTCAAATCAGTTTCATTCTAAATAACTGAGCATCTAGCGATATTTCCTAAACATTTCCTACAGAGACCATCAGATTGTTCATCAATATAAAGGATATTTAAAAACATTTCCTACAGAGACCATCAGGTTGTTCATTAATATAAATTATATTTAAAAACATTTCCTACAGAGACCATCAGGTTGTTCATCAATATAAATTATATTTAAAAACATTTCCTACAGAGACCATCAGGTCGTTCATCAATATAAAGGATATTTAAAAACATTTCCTACAGAGACCATCAGGTTGTTCATCGCATGCCAATATACTAGCATTAATATCTCAAGCCATCTTACTCTGTGTATTGAATGTTACGAACTAACCTCATAAATAATTATCATAGACTGACCAGAATTCTGCCCCGTTCTTTTCCCTTCAAATCAACAATGTACTGTCTTCAATTGTACAGAGAAATCCTTTGCCACCCATTTCAATAGCCATTTTTAACGCGTACAAACTTTTTACAATTCAGTTGAGGAAATCCCATATTTTCCTGACCTATTGCCAGAGAAAAGTAGTATATTACCAAACTTCCCAAAACCCCTTTTAATTAATCTCAAATACACCTACAAGTTTAAATCCTCCTACATTGCCAAGGAAAGTCCCTCAGAAAAGTTATACATTCCAGATCCCCTGAGGACAGATGTCTTTGGTTTTGGAAGGCTGAACATTAACATTGAATTCTCAAGTATTGAAACCAGGAAGTTAACCCTTAGTACAAGTTGTATGTATTACAGTAGTTTGTGAAAAGTTAACCACAATTTCTATCAGCTAAGAACAGAACTGTGTAAATGAGATACAGGTCAATACAACAGAAACAAACATTGGTTTAATTAGATCTCGTGTACAATACAAACAAAAATCCATGTGGTAGTTAAGTGTACCGATCCACGTCACTACAACAGAACCAACCATGTGTGAATTCCTTTAACTTCCTCCATTTTATCATACAGAACATTTCCAGAGAAAGGCTGTGGGGCAAGATATAAGGAAGACCCGGTTTCAGGGGTTAAAATTTTTTATGACTGAAAAATGAATATATAAAGTAAATGAGGAGCATGTTTAGAATATTCGTTAAATATATATTCATTCAATCTCTAACATACTGTTTAGTCAGCCTTCCGTCTTCAACGGAAGTTATGGTGAGTCTTAATTGTAAAGATAATGCGAGGTCTATTTGAAGTCGTGTTAGGTGCCATTACATATTTAAAAAATATGACACCGATGAGAAGGGTCAATTCAGTAACGTAAAATAATTATATAGATTAAATAAATGGGCGATTCTAAGTTCTTTGTGTATCTCAAAATAAGGATATAAAATAGTCAATAAAGTCTTACATACTAGAGAACTATTGACGTTAGAGAAAAAAGAAAGGAAAATTAAATTTATACATATAACATTAAAGTCCAAATTTAAGGATACGCATCCTCCCTAGTTCAAGTCTAAAATGGAGGACACTGTACCTTTACAAATTAAAGAAAGATCCCGAAATCCTCTAGCAATATGTCCATGGAGAATATAAAATCAGTCTGAGTCGGTCAGTGCTATAAACCTAAGACACAGCGGTCGATAATGCACGCATCGCTGGTCCTGAAACTGCATGGAACACGACACGTCTATCAAGTGACCACACGTAGAA
>NC_036855.1:10428034-10428777 GCF_002910315.2 Salvelinus sp. IW2-2015
AAGAGTTATAGGAAGACGGGTTAATTTTTATGGCTGAAATGGAATAAATAAATTAAGTGTTTGATCCCGTTCAATTTATTCCATTCCAGTCTTTACACTGAGCCTGTCCTCCTATAGCTCCTCCACCAGCCTCCTCTGGTGTGTATGTGAAAGTATTCAGGTGTTCATGTTGCTGTGGAGGCAAATTATATTTAAAAAATTACCTTTAAAGGTCCAATTCAGCTGTAAAAATAAAATATAATTAAATAAAATGGTGGATTTCTAAGTTTTGGAGAAAAAAAGTATAAAGTAAAAAGGTTCTACTGAATATGAGGTTGAAAAGTGGAGGAATTTACTTTTAACATTTACATTTAAGTCATTTAGCAGACGCTCTTATCCAGAGCGACTTACAAATTAGAAAGTTCATACATATTCATCCTGGTCCCCCCGTGGGGAATGAACCCACAACCCTGGCGTTGCAAGCGCCATGCTCTACCAACTGAGCCACACGGGACCACGTTTAACACTAGAATCAGTCCTGCTCCCTGACTTTTAACACTAGTGTCACGTCCTGACCAGAGTTCTTATGTGTTGTGCTTGTTTTAGTGTTGGTCAGGACGTGAGCTGGGTGGGCATTCTATGTTGTGTGTCTAGTTTGTCTGTTTCTGTGTTCAGCCTAATATGGTTCTCAATCAGAGGCAGCTGTCAATCGTTGTCCCTGGTTGAGAATCATATATAGGTGGCTTGTTTTGTGTTGGGGATTT
>NC_036855.1:10431058-10489474 GCF_002910315.2 Salvelinus sp. IW2-2015
GCACTCCAATTTGCTTACCGCCCCTGTAGTCCACAGACGACGCAATCGCAACCACACTGCACACTGCCCTAAACCATCTGGACAAGAGGAATACCTATGTGAGAATGCTGTTCATCGACTACAGCTCAGCATTTAACACCATAGTACCCTCCAAACTCGTCATCAAGCTCGAGACCTTGGGTCTCGACCCGCCCTGTGCAACTGGGTACTGACTTCCTGACGGGCCGCCCCCAGGTGGTGAGGGTAGGTAACAACATCTCCACCCCGCTGATCCTCAACACTGGGGCCCCACAAGGGTGCGTTCTGAGCCCTCTCCTGTACTCCCTGTTCACCCACGACCTGCGTGGCCATGCACGCCTCCAACTCAATCATCAAGTTTGCAGACGACACTACAGTGGTAGGCTTGATTACCAACAACGATGAGACGCCTATAGGAGGGGTGAGGGCCCTCGGAGTGTGGTGTCAGGAAAAATAAACCTCACACTCAACAAACAAACAAAGGAGATGATCGTGGACTTCAGGAAACAGCAGAGGGAGCACCCCCCTATCCACATCGACGGGACAGTAGTGGAGAGTGTAGAAAAGTTTTAAGTTCCTAGCGTACACATCACAGACAAACGAATTGGTCCACCCACACAGACAGTGTGGTGAAGAAGGCGCAGCAGCGCCTCTTCAACCTCAGGAGGCTGAAGAAATTCGGCTTGTCACCAAAGCTCTCACAAACTTTTACAGATGCACAATCGAGAGCATCCTGTCGGGCTGTATCACCGCCTGGTACGGCAACTGCTCCGCCCACAACCTTAAGGCTCTCCAGAGGGTAGTGAGGTCTGCACAAACGCATCACCGGGGGCAAACTACCTGCCCTCCAGGATACCTACACCACCCGATGTCACAGGAAGGCCATAAAGATTCATCAAGGACAACAGCCACCTGAGCCACTGTTCACCCCGCTATCATCCAGAAGGCGAGTCAGTACAGGTGCATCAAAGCAGGGACCGAGAGACTGAAAAACAGCTTCTATCTCAAGGCCATCAGACTGTTAAACAGCACCACTAACATTGAGTGGCTGCTGCCATACATGTAAAAAATGTATCACTAGCCACTTTAAACAATGCCACTTAATATAATGTTTACATACCCTACATTACGCATCTCATATGTATATACTGTACTCTATACCACCTACTGCATCTTGCCATCTTTATGTAATACATGTAACTCAGCACTAAGCCACTTGAATCTGTACTGGGACATGATTCGAAGTTGGGTCTAGGGTGTCAGGTAGGGTGGAGGTGATATGGTCCTTGACTAGTCTCTCAAAGCACTTCAAGATGACGGAAGTGAGTGCTACGGGGCGGTAGTCGTTTAGCTCAGTTACCTTAGCTTTCTTGGGAACAGGAACAATGGGGGCCCTCTTGAAGCATGTGGGAACAGGAGACTGTGATAAGGATTGATTGAATATGTCCGTAAACACACCAGCCAGCTGGTCTGCGCATGCTCTGAGGACGCGGCTGGGGATGCCGTCTGGGCCTGCAGCCTTGCAAGGGTTAACACGTTTAAATGTTTTACTCACGTCGGCTGCAGTGAAGGAGAGTCCGCAGGTTTTGGTAGCGGGCCGTGTCAGTGGCACTGTATTGTCCTCAAAGCGAGCAAAGAAGTTGTTTAGTCTGTCTGGGAGCAAGACATCCTGGTCCGCGACGGGGCTGGTTTTCTTTTTGTAATCCGTGATTGACTGTAGACCCTGCCACATACCTCTTGTGTCTGAGCCGTTGAATTGCGACTCTACTTTGTCTCTATACTGACGCTTAGCTTGTTTGATTGCCTTGCGGAGAGAATAGCTACACTGTTTGTATTCGGTCATGTTTCCAGTCACCTTGCCCTGATTAAAAGCAGTGGTTCGCGCTTTCAGTTTCGCGTGAATGCTGCCATCAATCCACGGTTTCTGGTTGGGGAATGTTTTAATAGTTGCTGTTGGTACGACCTCGTCAATGCACTTGCACCGAAGCAGCGTATTCGTCAATGTTGTTGTTTGACGCAATGCGGAGCATATCCCAATCCACGTGATCGAAGCAATCTTGAAGCGTGGAATCAGATTGGTCGGACCAGCGTTGAACAGACCTGAGAGCGGGAGCTTCCTGTTTTAGTTTCTGTCTATAGGATGGAAGCAACAAAATGGTGTCGTGGTCAGCTTTTCCGAAAGAGGGTGGGGGAGGACATTATATGCGTCGCGGAAGTTAGAATAACAATGATCCAGGGTTTTACCAGCCCTGGTAGCACAATCGATATGCTGATAGAATTTAGGGAGTCTTGTTTTCAGATTAGCCTTGTTAAAATCCCCAGCTACAATGAATGCAGCCTCAGGATATGTGGTTTCCAGTTTACATAAAGTCAAATAAAGTTTGTTCAGGGCTATCGATGTGTCTGCTTGGGGGGGAATATATGCGGCTGTGATTTTAATCTAAGAGAATTCTCTTGGTAGATAATGCGGTCGACATTTGATTGTGAGGAATTCTAAGTCAGGTGAACAGAAGGACTTGAGTTCCTGTATGTTGTTATTGTCACGTTCTGACCTTAGTTCCTTTTTTATGTCTTTATTTTAGTTTGGTCAGGGTGTGAGTTGGGGTGGGCATTCTATGTTGTTTTTCAATGTTTTGTTCTGTTGTTAGATTTCTATGTGTTGGGCCTAGTATGGTTCTCAATCAGAGGCAGGTGTCAGTCGTTGTCTCTGATTGGGAGCCATATTTAGGTAGCCTGTTTTTCATTGTGTGTTGTGGGTGATTATTTTCTGTTCTGTGTTTTGCTTCACGGTACAGGACTGTTCGTTTGTTGTTTTATTGTTTTTGTTCAGTGTTCAGTATTCTTATTAAAACAAGATGGACACTTACCACGCTGCGCATTGTTCCTCCTCTTCTTCCACCCACGACGAGCGTTACAGTTATGATCACACCACGTCTCGTTAATCATAAGGCATACCCCCCCGCCCCTCTTCTTACCAGAAAGATGTTTGTTTCTTTCGGCGCGATGCGTGAAGAAACCAGCTGGCTGTACCGACTCCGATAGCGTGTCTCGAGTGAGCCATGTTTCCGTGAAGCAAAGAACGTTACAGTCTCTGATGTCTCTCTGGAATGCTACCCTTGCTCGGATTTCAGAAACCTTGTTGTCAAGAGACTGGACATTGGCGAGTAGTATGCTCGGGAGCGGTGCGCGATGTGCCCGTCTCCGGAGCCTGACCAGAAGACCGCTTCGTCTGCCCCTTTTACGGCGTCGTTGTATTGGTTGGCCAGCTGGGATCCGATCCATTGTCCCGGGTGGTGGGCAAAACACAGGATCCGCTTCGGGAAAGTCATACTCCTGGTCGTAATGATGGTGAGTTGACGTTGCTCTTATATCCAGTAGTTCCTCCCGACTGTATGTAATAAAACCTAAGATTACCTGGGGTACCAATGTAATAAATAACACGTAAAAAAAACAAAATACTGCATAGTTTCCTAGGAACGCGAAGCGAGGCAGCCATCTCTGTCGGCGCCGGAAGTCAGTACATAGTCATTAAACACTGGTCACTTGAATAATGTTTACATACTGTTTTACCCACTTCATACTGTATTCCAGTCAAGGCTCATCCTATATAACTACTGCTGTATAAACTTTTTATATTCATATTTTGTCCATACTGTCTATACACACCATTATATACATATATATTTATATTCCGTACTGTGACATTGCTCGTTCTAATATTTATTAATTTAAATGTTTTGGGGATTTGTGTGTATGGTTTTATATTGTTAGGTATTACGGCACTGTTGGAGCTAGAAACATAAGCATCTCGCTGCACCTGCGATAACATGCAAAATATGTGTACACGACCAATCAAATTTGATTTGATATGCAAAGTCAAAATTGGCTATATTGTAAAAATTGATAAACCAAAAATGTGCTTTTTGCCCTTAATAATTTAGGGTTAGCAGTATTATTAAGGTTAAGGTCAGATTGTATGACTTTGTGGCTGTGCCAGCTAGTGACCACTCTGCAGAGCTGCCTCCAGAACAAGATTCATGACGAGAAATGCTAACCTGCGTATATGACATCCATATGGCTATGCCTTGACAAAGATGAAAGCCCAGCTCCTGTTTTACGAGTGTAGAAAGATCGTATGACATTTTACACCTCAGGCGAGAGGAGTCACACTGTCTGACTTTCCCATACCCCTTTGGTGTGCTACTGATCACAAGTCAAGTCACAGGAAAATCACTTTGGATACCAGACAAAAACATGTCAACAGTGGGCCATTAGTACATCTCAAGTAAAAGTATTTACACAATGCATGCATATATGTATTCATTTATATGCAAGGGAGTTGAAAGACACATGGATGTAATATCATGGGACAATTCAACCCACTAGGTCAGTCAAAACCTTCATGAACAATTAGGCAAGACGTTTCAAGTTGAATATCACACTGGAATTGAATTATTTTTGAGAAATATGTTACTATTATGAGCACTGATGATAAAATATGCATTTGCATTACTGAAGACTACATATTTGGATGTGATCTAATTCTAATGTAAGCCAAATCTATTCAAATGTAAATACATGTACACTAACATCGTACCCGACATGCAATCAAGCATCCTGGATACAGCATCACTCATATCATGGTGTGTACTTCCCATCAGTACTTAATTGTGGTGCTCTTGGTTTACAGGGAATCTGTAGTTGATATTCCCTGATCACCCCTTAGCAATGTCACACAGGCATGGTCTGGAAACCTAAAAGCATCACTGTTTCCAGAAACTGTTTCCAGTCTTTACAGCTCACAAGTCATCTATAGCGTACCTCATCCAGGCTGATCCAGACTGATTCATACACACTCTCTTTTTCAATCTGGTACTTTTTGCCCTTGCCCCACCCCTGTCTACCTTCCTTACTCTGTCACCCCCCACCTCTGTGTCCCCTAACCACTTGACACCTTTTCAGATTCATCCCCTTCAGTTGGCAGACAGCGTGTTTCACCCGGGGGCCACGATGCAGTGATCCCCGCCCAAATCAATGGCAGATAAATCAATGCTATCTCTTTCTTCCATGCCTCTGCCGCAATCGATTTTTTTGCTGTTACCTTGCTGTTTGTGGAGACTTGAACTTTGTTCAATTAAACCCCAGTTCACTTTGCCCGGGAAGCAAATTGTAACAGGGCAAGTCTTGCATTTGAGTAACAGACAGAAAATCTTGCCAGAGCTTCGACTAACAGTATTTATGAGGTTCCCATGAAAAAGGAATTGCACAACTTTTAACTGTGGCTGGCCTGGGACGTGATGTCTTTAGGAGGTAAGACCTACTCCCACTAATGGTATTGCAAAGTTGATATACAATTTCTGGATCAAAGATAAAAGTTATCTCTTGCAAAAAAAGATCTCTTTTGCAAAATACATTGTCTCTCAATGAGACTAATCTGGATCAAACGTTTTCAAAATACAATGGGAAACCACAGCCACCTCTCTAGATTTACAGTACCCAATATACTGTAGGCCGGATGGCCACTCAAAAACTAAAAGAGAAAAATTGCTGTAGCAGTACCCAGGCCATTTTTGTTTAATCTCATTTGGGGATAAACAACAATTGATAGCCTGGGTTACCAGTGCATTGCATGGGGGAAGTTTTGCGTTGCGTGTGGCACTGCTTTGTTGTGCAATACTTCCAGGTCTCTTGGCAGGAAAATGTTCAATGTGATCTGCTGGGCCTATCATCATGCATTTAGGTCACAGATTCAGGTATTATTGGGAATGATTTCCAGCCGATGCACAAGCATATATATATTTAATATAGCCGCAAAGAAAATGATTCACTGTGATATTGCCCTTGTCTCCTGCATAAATAATTCATTATTTTTATGTTCCCTCATGGTGACTTGGGGGATTGGAACGGCTGAGTGTTTTCACAAGTATTTGTGTCCAATCTTCTCTGTATTGGGTGTACTCTAATCAAAGCAGATAGTAAACATGTTTTGAATATTTGTTGAGATTCAACAGCTGAGTCATCTGCTTATCAACTAATCAAATGACTTGTTTGCATGCCTCACTCGGGCACAACAGCAGTACCCAGGCCAGTATTTTCAATTAATAAGATATTGCGTTGATTGACTGTAACGGCGGCTGCTGATTGGCTAAATACCCGGGGCGTGAGGTGGTTGAAGTTGTCAACAAAGCAGCATGACAGTAATATGATGCCAAGTTTTCAAACTACCGGTAGTTTCTTTAAGATATATAAAGCGATCTGTGCATTTAAACAACAGCATAAATCCTATTTTACTTTTGCATGTCGAAAACCGAATGACCAGTGCTGCACATGCTGTCACTGTTTTGAACAGATTAGATTATACTATTTAGAACGAGCAGCCAACTCGCGTCACGAACAAACAAGTACACCAGGAAGAACGCAACAAGCATACAGGTGCAATAAGTGAAAACACATTATCTGACTGGGGATAGCTAGCTAACATAACGCCAGAAAGCATGATGTGCTAGCCAGTCAACTTTTATTCTGAAATAACTAATAAGTTAGTCAGATATTAGTTTAGAAGAACTTGAAATTGCCATGGAGCTAACTAGCTAGTGAGCTACCAGCTAGCTATAGCTTGCTATCTACTTATCAAAGGTATATAGATACACTACATGACCAAACGTATGTGGACACCTTGTTGTCAGACATCTCATTCCAAAATCATGGGCATTAACATGGAGTTGGTTCCCCCTTTGCTGCTATAACAGCCTCCACTCTTCTGGGAAGGCTATCCTCTAGATGTTGGAACATTGCTGTGGGGACTTGCTTCCATTCAGCCACAAGAGCATTAATGAGGCCGGGCACTGATGTTGGGTGATTAGGGCTGGTTTGCAGTCTGCGTTCCAATTCATCCCAAAGGTGTTTGATGGGGTTGAGGTCAGAGCTCTTTGCAGGCCAGTCTGTATGGACCTCGCTTTGTGCAGGGGGGCATTGTCATGCTGAAACAGGAAAGGGCCTTCCCCAAACTATTGCCACAAAGTTAGAAGCACAGAATCATCTAGAATGTCATTGTATGCTTTAGCTTTAAGATTTCCCTTCACTGGAACTAAGTGGCCTAGCCCGAACCATGAAAAACAGCCAAAGACCATTATTTCTCCTCCACTCAACTGTACAGTTGGCATTATGCATTGGGACAGGTGGTGGTCTCCTGGCATTCGACAAACCCAGATTCGTCTGTCGGACTGCCAGATGGTGAAGCGTGATTCATCACTCCAGAGAACTAATTTCCACTGTTGCAGAGTCCAATGGCGACGAGCTTTACACCACTCCAGCCGACGCTTGGCAATGCGTATGGTGATCTCAGGCTTGTGTGCGGTTGCTCGGCCGTGGAAACCCATTTCATGAAGCTCCCAACGAACAGTTATTTTGCTGATGTTGCTTCCAGAAGCAGTTTGGAACTCGGTAGTGAGTGTTGCAACCGATGACAAAAGATTTTTACGCTCTATGTGCTTCAGCTCTAGCAGGGCAGAAATTTGACTTGTTTGAAAGGTGGCATCCTATGACGGTGGCACGTAGAAAGTCACTGAGCTACTCAGTAAGGTCATTCTACTGCCAAATTGTGTCTATGGAGATTGCATGGTTGTGTGCTCGATTTTGTGCACCTGAAATAGCTGGCTGAAATATGGCTGAAATAGACGGAATTTGAAGGGGTGTCCACATACCTTCATATATATAGTGTAGCTGGTTAATTTGACCAACAAAAATCTACCAAACTATGTCTCAATGTTTCTCAAAATTACTTTAGCTGCCTAATACATGTTATCATGCTTTGTGATACACCCAGTTTTATGCTGTTTAAGTCCACACAACATGTCGCCCTGTGACCTACAGTAGATCCTGATATACAACATGGGGGGAACAATAAAATTGGCCATGCTTTTTTGTTCTACCAGATCTGCGATGAGAAGGTTCTAGCTAGTGTATCCCTCTGTCCTTCGACTCTTATTGGATGTAGTTGTCCAGTTTATCAGGTCCCAGCCTCCCATGACAGTTATGATTATTTATTTACAAGTTAATTAACATTTGCTTTAGCATGATCTGTACCTGATAGAGCAGATCTAGTCCCGTGTGCGAGAGATTCATCACTGGGAGGAAGACTAGAGCAGACCCAGAAGTTGTGACTGAATGGATGCACATTTGAGGGCCCCAGGATGGTCCATTTACTTTGTGCTGTTATAATTTATGCTATGAAATCCTACGATTTCATTGGGGAAGTTCTTCCTCATAGCAAATAGCTGGCAAAACATTCCAAGCAATATCTGCACCACCTATGTGCCCATGGAGGCGGAGCTGATGCTTCTGCTGCTGCTGGCAGTCACTGAGGTGCAAAGTAGTAAGTAACTGAACAGTTTGTTTTGAACAATATATTTTTGAAACAGGAAAATGTACACATTTACCACACTTTTATGAGCATTTATAACATAATTATATAATATATGTTATTTTTTTATAAATACATTTTGGTGGGGACCAATCACAAGTGGGGCGCCGCCCCTAACGCCCGAATGAGCAGGCTGCTGCTGATTGACTTGCTGGATTCAATGGACACAGTTAGTTGAGACAGGATTTTCTCTCACAACCCATCCAGGTACTTCGATAAAGGAAGCAGCATGGCAACTGGAGGCTGACTAGAAGGGAGGAACTATCAGAGTGGTTAACTATGGATTCTCAGAGAGTAGGCTATTGTCCAGTCTCAGACCACATAAAAGACCACATACCATATGTATCCTCCAGAAACCTGTTACTCTTTAGCCTACTGTGCTTTAAGAGGCTAGCATCAAAGTGAAAGTCATACATAGTATTTTCAAAGGGAAGAGCTAGGACAGCTAGCAACATAACATGGAGCTGCCAGGAGCAGAAGGATTGGTGAGCGATCAGATAGGGCAGAATTGATGACCTGGCTCAGGATGGATTTCTGGGAGAGCGGGCTGCCAGAGCGAGGTAATACTTTCAGACTCTTATCGGCACTGGCATAAGCTGAGTGCTGCATCACCCACTTCCCAGCGTCAGCTTATTATGAGAGGCCATGATGTGATTGCCTTGTACTACTTTTGTGTGTTCCAGCAGGGTCTGTCTGTGTGTGTGCTGGGCTGGCTGGACAGAGTGGGCTGGTGCTTGTAGAGATGGCCTCATGTCACTCATTACAAACTCCATGGAGCTCCCAGCAATCAATGTAGAATGCATTTTTTTGCAAGCAGAAATCCAATTACGGATAGTCTAGAAGCTGTTAGGGTCAGGAATAAAAGTTCAAAAAGACAGAGTTAGTTATTTAATTTCCATCTTTGTTGTGGATGATACATGTAATAAGATGTCTTAATTAAAGTATTGCTGAGATGGGAAAAGTTAACAGTGTTCTTAATTGTGGTCTGGGTTGCTCTGTCCCATGTTGTCAGGCTTTACCTATATGGTGCTGACAGCAACAGGCTCTAGCATTTGTTTGACAAATTGTGAACACCATGAGACAGTGGTGGAAAAAGTACCCAATTGCCATACTTTTGTAAAGTAAAAGTGAAAGTCACCCAGTAAAATACTACTTGAGTAAAAGTCTAAAAGCATTTGCCATTAAATATACTTAAGTATCAAAAGTAAATGTAATTGTTAAAATATACTTCAGTATCAAAAGTAAAAGTATAAATAATTTCAAATTCCTTATATTAAGCAAACCAAATGGCACCATTATATTGTTTATTCTATGGATAGCTGGTGGCAGATTCCAACACTCATTTAGAAATGGAGCATTTGTGTTTAGTGAGTCCGCCAGATCAGAGGCAGTAGGGATGACCAGAGATGTTCTCTTGATAAGTGCATGAATTGGACCATTTTCATGTCCTGCTAAGCATTCAAAATGTAATGAGTACCTTTGGGTGTCAGGGAAAATGTATGGAGTAAAAAGTACATTATTTTCTTTACGAATGTAGTGAAATAAAAGTAAAAGTTGTCAAAAATATAAATTGTTAAGTAAAGTACAGATACTTAAAAAATACTTAAAATGTAGGTAGTAGTTTAAATTATTTTTACTTAAGTACTTTACACCACTGACTATACAAGGCATTGTATTGCAGCTTGCTATAAGGCCTATAATAAAGGCTGCAGAGTGGCGCAGCGGTCTAAGGCACTGCATCTCAGTACAAGAGGCGTCACTACAGTTCCTGGTTTGATTCAAGGCTGGATTGGGAGTCCTATAGGGCGGAGCACAATTGGCCCAGCGTCGTCCGGGGTAGGCAATCATTGTAAATAAGAATTTGTTCTTAACTGGCTTGCTTAGTTAAATAAAGGTTACATTTAAAACATTTGCATTTAAAGAAACGTAAATCAATGTATTCCGTTTATTATAGGGTCTACATGTCTTACAATGTTCAGTTGAGTCGGCTAGACTGAATCTCTCTGCTTTCTCGGCAACTACTTATTTCACTGACTAGGATAAACCTTTCCGCGATTAAACAATGTGGTTTCAAACTTGACGCCTGGACGCTGACAACGTCACCGTGGTAACAATCCTCAATTATCAATGATTGGCTAACCCGTGGGAACGTTTCAATTCCCTCAGTACAATGATTGGTTGGTGGGCGGTTTAAGGAGCGGTTAGAGTCTGCATCGTTCCGGGTTATTGTCAGTTTCGGCAGCTTTGCACAGGGAGAGGACCGCATCCAGAATAGCAGTGAGCTGCCTTAAACATACAAATATTTATTCGGACATTATCAATATTGCTTGGTATTTAGATCAAAGAGAAGGTCAACGCAAAGGAATGTTTGGAACTGGTTTTGTCACCTCAATTGGAAATCAGAGTCTATAATCGGGAGGACAGACGTTTGCGAGAGGCTGTAGACAGACATCGCCAGAGAAAGTGTATGCCAAACGGGCTAAGGATTTAATAGCACCTCTTATTTCTCACACCTGCATTTGTTTCAAAGTATTGGAATCTGCACGGTTACTCTGTGCTACAGACAACGTTGAAACATTTTGTTTAGTGGACAAATTCAGATTGATTAGACTAAATAGGTGAAACACTTTGACCTATATGCGTAATTGCTTTGGGGAATCATTCGCATCCATCTATTCTTTTGGATTGAGAATTTCGTTTTGTGACATCTTTTTGGAAATATTCTCGGGGAAACGAGGAGAAGAAATGACGCGATAGCGTATCATTTTACAGGCTAGTTTCGGAGGGCGAAAGGTTGAGTATAATATGCGTTAGGTGAGACCACAGTTTAACGGGAGAGACTGACACGCAACACTCCTGGATTTGTCAACCTGTTATTTCCCAGGGTTTGAATTCACGGTCATTCAGCCCAGGAAACGAAACGCATCAGTTACAATAATATTGTTCATTGACGGAAGGAGCAATTAATTTAACCATTGGGTTTTCCAGTTTGGACTCTGATTCACTGTCTGAAAATGTGCATGACACTGAAAGGGGGAGAATAAACTGTATTGCTGTTGATCAACAACGGGTGGTTTTTGGATTTTGGAGAGCGAAATGAAACCGATCTGATTTATCTCTGGACCGCAACGCTCTGAAGCAGACTACTCATCGCCAACTAACCTGCATGGAGTTCTAATCTGCACAACGAAACAATTTATGGTAACTAGCCAATTTTATCTTCAGGTTTCAAAACTATAGTCATACATTTATCGCATGCGTAATTTGGGAATTGTGTTGCTGCTAATGGCAGCCGGGGTCATTCGGCGACATGTCTTCATATCATAATTGATGGATGGAGTGTAAGAAAGCTGGCACATTGCATAACAATTGATGGATAGTATTGTAGGAAAATAGAATGAGGATGTAAAATGCTGAGTCTACGGTACAGAGATGTTTCAATGACTGGGGTAGGACAGGCTATAAAACCTGTTTTCATGCGTAGCCTAGGCTAACCTACAATAAAGGACATGTTGTAAAATCGATGTCAGTTACTTAATGGATTTAGGATCTGCTTTGACTTGTTGTATTTGTTATTTTCAAGGATAAGGAGCAATTGAGTATATTGTCGGAAGTATTCTACACAAGGAATTATTTTCTGTATGACCCCATGCGTCATATTATTTTTAATGAGCGGTGGGTAAAGAGTTTCAGCGGCAATTAGTGATTTTCACACCCAAGTATAACTGGCTTAGTTTCTTTAAATAGTTGATGACATTCATTGATGTTGATTAAGGACGCGCTTAGATGTTATCTTCCTCAAATGAACGAGCATCACCAGTGCGTAATTCCTCAGAACTTTTCAGTTGGAGCTCGGTGTCATAGCCTATGTTCTATATAGCCATTAAGTACAGGCTATACCCAAGTACATGCGACACACACACACAATATCAGGCTACTGTAAACAGCAGGTGTTGACCTGGAAAAAAATACATATTTTTAATCTGTGTAGGATGTAACATGGGGACCATCAGGCTACACACATGCACCTCTTCATCTTCAGCGACCAGAAGATACACACACACTGATAAGCAAATGGGTTTAATTTTTTCCTGTGAAATTCCTGGAGTTTGTGGCTAGTTAACAGGCCTCGATAATCCATGTATTCATAGACCACTTCAGGCCAGGCCTCTGCTAAAAGTATCTCTGCATTGTTTCAGTGGCTGGATAGTGGAGTACAGTACAGTGGACTTTACCCTGGTCCCTTACTTGCTCATTGATAATCTTACATGGGACCGCTCTACATCCTGGAGTCGCCAGTCATGTACAGCACTTGCCATAGCAAAGCACAGCGCCTGCTTGCTTGCTAGTATTGAGTAAAACATTGGGTGAGACTTCACCCGAGGGGGCAGAGCCTCATTTACTTCCTACACTCGGCCCTATGACCTGCTGAGCAAATTGTGCTCATATTAGCTCCGAGACTGCTCCTCACCTAAACAAATAGTCTCCCTAGTATAATGCGTGCCTTAACTCAACATTATGGTTGGGGACGGGGTTGGGGACGATAGGGTTAGCTACTGGAGCTAGCAGGACAGCCTAATATGTAGACCAGTGAATTACCTCTTGGATTTAGTCTTGGCTCTGTTTTAATTTTTGGGGGCTAAATATCGTGACTCATAATGCCTTTCTGAAGGCTGAATGTGTTTTACTTTGATTTGGGATTTTAATGCAAAGTAGGCCTAAGTAGCCTGACAGTCTTTATTCAAAACAGAAATAAATATACAATCTGATTCGTTTTTTTGGTCGCCTCATTTGCAGGATTCTAAATCCATACAGGAAATTATTAATGCAAGGTTTTTATTGTTAAAACTAAAGCGGTTCCTTCCAAACTCAACTTTATGTTGGGTGAATGCAATAATACTAGCCTATGTTTCATACTCCGTCTTTGGTTAAATGCGTCCCAAAACCATCTAAAAAGCAGAACAAATTTTATACCGTTGCCTGAACTTTCAACAAGTATCCTTCTTAATGTGCAAAGAGTTGGTTGAAGGACAGATTTAATTTTGGCTATAAGATATTAAAGCGGAAGTAATATACTAAGCAAGCCCAGGCACTATATCAATTTCCAACACTGAAATCCTATTTCAATTTGATTGATTGATAGCATTGGGGTGAATGCTCTGTACTCTTTGCTTATTAAAACTGCAGTCTTGAGTGAATAAGTAAGGTTTGCTCATGAATATCTTCATAATAGCTTAACTTTAATTTCCTGTTCTATGTATTAATATTATTTTAATCCCAAAATGGTTTGATTGTCTTAATGCAGACCCAGAGACAGCAATACCGAACTACGGTGTGTGCAATGCCACTGCAAACATACCTTGGACGATATACACTACTGTTCAATAGTTTTGGGTCACTTAGAAATGTCCTTGTTTCTGAAAGAAAGGCAACTTTTTTTGTCCATTAAAATAACATAAAATTGAACAGAAATACAGTGTAGACATTGTTAATGTTGTAAAGGACTAATGTAGCTGGAAAAGGCTGATTTATTTTTTATGGAATAACACCAGTCTCAACGTCAACAGTGAAGAGGCGACTCTGGGATGCTGGCCTTCTAGGCAGAGTTGCAAAGAAAAAGCCATATCTCAGACTGGGTAATAAAAAGAAAATATTAAGATGGGCAAAAGAACACAGACACTGGACAGAGGAACTCTGCCTAGAAGTCCAGCATCCCGGAGTCGCCTCTTCACTGTTGACGTTGAGACCGGTGTTTTGCGGGTACTATTTAATGAAGCTGCCAGTTGAGGACTTGTGAGGCGTCTGTTTCTCAAACTAGACACTCTAATGTACTTGTCCTCTTGCTCAGTTGTGCACCGGCGCCTCCCACTTCTCTTTCTATTCTGGTTAGAGCCAGTTTGCGCTGTTCTGTAAAGGGAGTAGTACACAGCGTTGTACGAGATCTTCAGTTTCTTGCCAATTTCTTGCATGGAATAGCCTTCATTTCTCAGAACAAGAATAGACTGACGAGTTTCAGGAGAAAGTTATTTGTTTCTGGCCATTTTGAGCCTGTAATCGAACCTACAAATGCTGATGCTCTAGATACTCAACTAGTCTAAAGAAGGCCAGTTTTTTTTTATTGCTTCTTTAATCAGCACAACAGTTTTCAGCTATGCTAACATAGTTGCAAAATGGTTTTCTAATGATCAATTAGCCTTTTTGAAATGTTAAACTTGGATTAGCTAACACAACGTGCCATTGGAACACAGGCTGCTGATAATGGGCCTCTTTACGCCTATGTAGATATTCCATAAAAAATCTGCCGTTTCCAGCTACAATTGTTAATGTTGTAAATGACTATGTCTACACTTTATTTCTGATCAATTTGATGTTATTTTAATGAACCAAAAATTTGCTTTTCTTTAGAAATGTCCTTGTTTTTGAAGTGACCCCAAACTTTTGAATGGTAGTGTATATATAAAAAATAATCTGCTCTGGTTTATCTTCAATAGATATTCATTTCTAAGCTTACTGTGCCAGCTTGATTATTTGTGATTTGAAAAAAATATATTTACAGAAATGTAATAGCACATTTGTTTTCCAGAGAGGCATTTAGTTTATTCTGTATAGGATATATTTTCATAAAATTATAGGTAATGGAAAGCAGTGATCCTATCTTGTGGCTCAGCTTCCACAACCACTGACAATAAAAGTTGCTTCTTTCTTTCCAGGAAACACATTTAGGCAAAACATTTAGTGACACATTAACCTTTTCTCTCAAAGGCATCCAAATAGCATCTCATTTAGATAATGATCTGAGTTCCTGTTACTGTTATTTTTTTTATTTTTGTTGCGCTTTGTGTAACTTATTTTTTTACTTATTGTGTACATAATGTTGCTGCTACTGTCTCTTATGACCGAAAATAACTTCTGGACATCAGAAAAGCGATTACTCACCGCGGACTGGAAGAAACTTTTTCCTTTAACGAGTCCGACGAGAAAGATATCCTGCTTTCACTGGAACAGGCCCAGATCCAGGACTTTTGCGTGAAGAAAAGAAGCCGGAAAAGAGGTAGCCGATTGGGGATCCTTCTGAGAATCCGGAGGTGAGCGAGTAAACTCCCAATGTCTTCCAATCTCCTTGCTAACGTGCAATCGTTAGAAAATAAAATTGATGACCTACTATTATGATTTTCCTACCAATGGGACATTAAAAACTGTAACATCTTATGTTTCACCGAGACGTGGCTGAACGAAGAAACAGACAATATAGAGCTGGCGGGATTTTCCATGCACCAGCAGAACAGAGACGCTACCTCTGGTAAGACGAGGGGTGGGGGGGTGTCTTTTTGTCAATAACAGCTGGTGCGCAATGTATAATATTAAAGAAGTATCGAGGTATTGCTTGCCTGAGGTGGAGTTCCTTATGATAAGCTGTAGACCACACTCTCTACCAAGAGTTCTCATCTGTATTATTCGTAGCCATCTATTTACCACCACAAAGCAAAGCTGGCACTAAGACCACTCTCAACCAACTCTATAAGGCCATAAGCAAAGAAGAAAATGCTCACCCAGAAGCGGCGCTCCTAGTGGCCGGGGACTTTAATGCAGGCAAACTTAAATCAGTTTTAACAAATTTATACTAGCATGTCACATGTGCAACCAGGGGAAAAAGAATCATAGACCACCTTTACTCCACACACAGAGATGCATACAAAGCTCTCCCCTACCCTCCATTTGGCAAATCTGACCACAATTCTATCCACCTTATTCCTGCTTTACAAGCAAAAACTAAAGCAGGAAGTACCAGTGACTCGCTCAATACGGAAGTGGTCAGATGACGCGGATGCTACACTACAGGACTGTTTTGCTAGCACAGACTGGAATATGCTCCGGGATTCATCCAATGGCATTGAGGAATACACCACCTCAGTCATCGGTTTCATCAATAAGTGCATCGATGAAGTCGTCCCCACAGTGACTGTACGTACATATCCCAACCAGAAACCATGAATTACAGGCAACATCCGCATCAAGCTAAAGGCTAGAACTGCCGATTTTCAAGGAGCGGGAGACTAATCCGGACACTTATAAGAAGTCCAGCAATGCCCTCAGACGAACCATCAAACAGGCAAAGCGTCAATACAGGATTAAGATTTGAATCCTACTACACCGACTCTGACGCTCGTCGGATGTGGCAGGGCTGGAAAACTATTATGGACTACAAAGGGAAACCCAGACGCAAGCTGCCCAGTGACGCAAGCCTACCAGACGAGTTAAATGCCTTTTATGCTCTCTTCGAGGTAAGCAACACTGAAGCATGCACGAGAGCACCAGCTGTTCTAGATGACTGTGTGATAATGCTCTCGGTAGCCGATGTGAACGAAACCTTTCAACAGGTCAACATTCACAAATCCGCTGGGCCAGATGGATTATCAGGACGTGTACTCAAAGCATGCGCGGACTGACTGTCAAGTGTCTTCACTGCCATTTTCAACCTCTCCCTGATTGAGTCTGTAATTCCTTCGTGTTTCAAGCAGACCACCATAGTCCCTGTGCCCATGGAAGTGAAGGTAACCTGCCTAAATGATTACCACCCTATGGCACTCACATCAGTAGCCATGAAGTGCTTTGAAAGGCTGGTCATGGCTCACATCAACAGCATCCTCCCGGACACCCTAGACCCACTCAAATTTGCATACCGCCCCAATAGATCCACAGATGACTCAATCGCACTCGACACCGCCCTTTCTCACCTGGACAAAAGGAACACCGATGTGAGAATGCTGTTCATTGACTACAGCTCAGCGTTCAACACAATAGTGCCCACGAAGCTCATCACTAAGCTAAGGACTCTGGGACTAAACACCTCCCTCTGCAACTGGATCCGGGACTTCCTGACGGGCCGCCCCCAGGTGGTAAGAGGAGGTAACACGTCTGCCACGCTGATCCTTAACACTGGAGCCCCTCAGGGGTGTGTACTTCGTCCCCTCCTGTATTCCCTGTTCACCCACGACTGCGTGGCCAGGCACGACTCCAACACCATCAAGTTTGCTGACACAACAGTGGTAGGCCTGATCACCGACAACGATGAGACGGCCTATAGGAAGGAGGTCCGAGACCTGGCAGTGTGGTGACAGGACAACCTCCCTTCATTGTGAGCAAGACAAAGGAGCTGATTGTGGACTACAGGAAAAGGCGGGCCGAACAGGCCCCCATTTAACATCGAGGGGGCTGTAGTGTAGTGGGTCGAGAGTTTCAAGTTCTTTGGTGTCCACATCACCAACAAACTATCGTGGTCCAAACACACCAAGACAGTCGTGAAGAGGGCACGACAAAATCTTTTCCCCCTCAGGAGACTGAAAAGATTTGGCATGGGTCCCCAGATCCTCAAAAGGTTCTACAGCTGCAACATCGAGAGCATCCTTACCGGTTGCATCACCGCCTGGTATGGCAACTGCTCGGCATTTGACCGTAAGGCGCTACAGAGGGTAGTGTGAATGGCCCAGTACATCCCTGGGGACAAGCTTCCTGCCATCCAAGACCTATAAAATAGGCGGTGTCAGTGGAAAGCCCATAAAATTGTCAGAGACTCCAGTCACCTAAGTTATAGACTGTTTTCTTTGCTACCGCATGGCAAGCAGTACCGGAGCGCCAAGTCTAGGACCAAAGGCTCATCAACAGCTTCTTCTCCCAAGCCATTAGACTGCTGAACAAATCCCCCCTCCCCCCTTCCCTTGTACACTGCTGCTACTCGCTGTCTGTTTGTTACCTATGCATAGTCCCCACCTACATGTTTACAGATTACCTCAACTAGCCTGTACCCCTGCACACTGACTCGGTACCGGTGCCCCCTGTATATAGCCTCGTTATTCTTATTGTGTTACTTTTTATTATTTTTATTTTAGCCTACTTGGTAAATATTTTCTTCTTCTTGAACTGCACTTTTGGTTAAGGGCTTGTAAGTAAGCATTTCACGGTAAAGTCTACACTTATATTCAGCGCATGTGACAAAGTTTGATTTGTTCGGTGTATATTTGCTCTAACTACAGTGGGTACCATTCTTTGTGTAAACAATTTACACATGAATAAATACAATAGAAGATATTCACTTGAACATTTGTTTTGTGTTTTGAGCAGTCCTGCATTATTTGCCATTCTGAGGTACTAGTGGAGTACTATGGATATCCCTGTATAGTGGTAGTTAGGCGGTATGGAATCTGTTTCAAGTGGCTCTATAGTCCTCAAACTCAACTCGGGACCTCGAAGCAGTGGAACTGGCTTTTTTATTTTATTGTTCCCCTCTAATCAGAGACTGATTTAGACCTGGGACACCAGGTGGGTGCAATTAAGGATCAGGTCGAACAGAAAACCAGCAGGTTCCGGACCTCGTAGGGTAGGAGTTGAATACTCCTGCTCTATAGCTTCTTCAGTAACACTTACTTCCCTGATCCTGCTGCCTTAGCAAAGCACAGCTTAAAGAGGAACTGGTTCGATCAATGTGTTGTATTTTCAAACAATGTGAGGACAAAAAAGAGGCGTGGTTTGTTTAATCCACTCTTGTGAAGGGTAAGGAACAATCATATGTCAGTTTACTTAGCTTCTGTTTCAGACATGCACGCTTTGACATTCCTTAGGTCTTGAATGCAGTGGTTCTCAAACCTCTCCTCGGGGATCCCCAGGGGACTCCCAGACGTTTCACAATTTGGTTTTAGCTCTGGACTGATTCACCTAATTAAGGGCTTGATTATTAGTTGACAAGTTAAATCAGGTGTGCTAGTTCTGGAGTAGATTAACATGAACTGGCTGGGGGTCCCTGAGGAGAGAGGTTTTAGAACCACTTATTTGAGGCAAAAATTATTGTTGGTAAACGATAAGGTCGTACATGACTACATAAAAAATTATATATATTTATATTATTTTTTTGTTTTTCTTTATCCCACCAGGCAGTCTATCACCCCCAATATTGCCTCCTTTTTGGTCACTAATATCAGCCCTCTCCTTCCTACTGCCCTGTCTGATCCCACACACATTTATTATTCATTTTATTTTAGAAACACTGGATCTTTTTGGATTTAGGAGTGCAGAGAAAAGGAGGCCAGTCTTGATTGTGAATGCCCCCTGCAGCGAATTAGGCGGCTCCTGTGTGGTGCTGGTTTTGTTCTCAAAGCCATATCTGTACCTTGAGGTAATCACCAGACATGATTTCCTTGCCTTTGTCTGTGAGGATGAAGTAGTAATGTGCTGTATCCTAGCAGGCGTTCATCCACTGATGGCAGGCAGTGGGCTTTTCATCATGCTCCACAAGAGTGGAACTATAACTTAGCCTGGTCCCCTAGCCTAGCTACTACTATAGGTGCGTTAGCCAACTCTTCTGTTGTAATGCCTTGTGTGGCATGGCAACAATTTGAAGGGTTGCCTACAGCCCATACAACATTATGGGACCAGGCTAAGTTAAAGCACTGCATTCCTCCTCAGTGATGGGCTAACCAGTTTTCAAAGTTATGCAGAATGGTTAAAATGCAGTTATGCATTTGAGATACAAGATGGAATCTCCAAGAGGACCTTGACCCCATTGAAGATAGTTATGTGAATCCTATAAGGTTTCAGGTTTGTGCAGCGAAGATATATATAGTGGATGGGTGCTCTTGTGCCAAAAGGGGTCCCATACCCCTCAGTAGTGTATTAAGGCCTTGGATAACCCCYCCCCCCCCCCCCCCCTTAAGCCCGTGTGTGTATCATGGCCTCATCAACAATTATGCATGAAGGAAATTTTGATTGGTAGTGGAGGCTTGGGTGCCGTTTGATTCACTATTGTGTGTTTTCCCGTGTTTCTTATTATCTCTAGAACTCTTTATTGCCTCTTGTTTCCCTGCCAGAAGCAGCTAGGGATGGTTTTATCTCGTGCGAGCGTCTGATTAATCTCTCTTCTCCCAATGCTGTTGTACTTTAATCTTGAATGGGCACTATCGGATTCTCCTCGCCTATTGAGGAAGATCAAGCTTTAGTGGAACAAGGAACTGCACATCACCCTAATCTCCTTCTCTGCTGGATTTTGGTTGGCTACCCTCCCTTGGGGCTTTGTACTGTTTCTGCAAAAGCAGGAAATACATCAGCAAGATAAAGGTGTTTTCTCTTTATGCTTTGGTCATTAATTCTCAGTTGACATTAGCCAGCACTTTACAGCTCTGCTGGTTGGTTCATTACCTGGCTGAAGAAGCTGTCAGCTCGAATTATCAGGGTCAATGATTGACACAGTTGCAAATCGCCATATGACCTAAATTGGTTGAACTTTTGTCAGCCATTAAAAAAATAAAAAAAAATCCTTAATGATTATGTAGCTCTGGCTATGGGTGCCCAGTGCCCTTTACATATTGCCAGTTTTACACAGGGGATGGAGGCCCTATGTGAATGACCTAGGTCATCCTATGTCCTCAGGGTCTGTGCTGTAGATGGGCTTCAGCTGTATGGATGTGTCGTGGATTAATTTGTTTAAATAGAATGCAGTCGATTCAGACATAAGCTGCGGACTACAATTTTGCTCATCCAATTCTGTTTATGTATCATTGAAAAACAATAGGCATTGTGCATGCTAGCCTGGCTTCAGGAGTGTGTGTGACAATGGCTACATTACTTTATTGTTGCCAATGGATACTACTGTCACGATCGTCTAATGAATTAACGGACCAAGGCGCAGCGTGCTCTGAGTTCCACATCTTTATTTCGTGAAACTTACAAAACAAAAAAAGAAACAAACAACGAACTGTAACATAAGAGGTGCTACATGCACTAACTCAAAACAATATCCCACAAACACAGGTGGGAACAAACACTACTTAAATATGATCCCCAATTATAGACAACGATTACTCAGCTGCCCTGACCTACTCCACCATAGAAAATAAGGACTCTATGGTCAGGACGTGACAACTACTTATATGTGGGTGACACAGCGACTGTTAGCTGTTGTGACAAAAAATAGTATGTTACTCTATTCTGATGGTGTTGCTGTAAAGGTAATGAAATTTCCACTGACTGGAGAAAACAATGTCGTCTGGTCGGCATGGTAATTGGAGAAAACACCCCTCTTCGTTTCCCCAGCTCGGCGTGAATGCAACACCATTTAATAAAACTCTGTAGATTTGGATCTTTTATTGCCAGGCCTAGCAGCGGCAACACAGAATGGAAAGCCGAGGCGTGCACAGATAAAACTCATTCAATTTTACCTGTTGAATTTTAACCAAGCTAGAGACGGATTTGTGAGAGGGCATGCGAGGGGGGAGGGGTGGGGGAGTTGGTATATGGGCAATTAGACTTTGAACCATTTCCACTGCAAATTTTACAAAAACACATTTAATTGAAGTGTGCAGATGCAACGTTTGGTAACAGAATGATGGTTTGCTGTTTGTTCCACCATTCGGGTGCATCTGCACAGTTCAAGTAAATGTGTTTTTGTAAAATGTTCAGTGGAAATTGTTAAAAGCAGTCCTTGTGCATAGAGTTGTATGGTTTGTTTAACTTTGCAATCCTTGATTTTGTTTGACATGCATCACTCTGTTACCGTGGAACTTCCAATATGTTTCTAGCATAAACTCACTATTGCCCTGATCTGAGCAGAGGAGTAGACAGGAATTTCCATAATTTTCTCTTGTGTTATTGCTTGTGTCAAGACAGGGTTGGAAATCCTTGTGATATTAGACCCTCAGGCCTCCTGGCTTCTCTATGCCTGCTTCTACGCACATATAGAAATATTGGCATGAGGACACGTATGGACACACACACACTCTCCCTCTCTCTCCTAGCGCCTGTTTTATTACCTCCTGCCTGCTGCTGGAATTGCTTTCCTCCCCCGACTAAGCCAGGCAAAGCCGGCTTTATTGTGTTAACCTATTTGTGTGTCGAGAGCGATTGCCGAGTTCTTTATCTCTGTTTGTATTCTGACGGAGAGACAACGAGGGGGGGCTGTGGAGCCAGGCGAGCCACCAGAGTTAGACGGATGGCCGGTCACCTCGCTCCACTCCCGAGGATAATGACTAGTTGCTAAGCAATCCCCCCCCTCCCACCCTGCCCGACTGGCATCCAGAGTAATCACTTTTTATCTCTCAGATGTCATGTATAATTATAAGCCCATCGCCATCCTCGGAAATCTGCCTAATGGGTCTTTTCATTTATTTAGGTGAGTGGATATGGAATTAGAGATTTGGGTGGGGGTTGGAGCTCTATTGGTTTTCCTAGATTACAGAGTGCCGTAACAACCGTGTTCGGTGTGTGTTGATCCTTTTCCCCATATATAAGTTCAAACTGCCTGCTGTCGTATATCCGCTGAAGCATTATCTACTTGGTGGTCAGCAGTTGGTAGAGTTTGACCAGGATTATTCCACTGGCTAAATGTCATTCTCCGTGTGAGATAGCTGTGCTGGTTATCCTCTCTCTTGCTCTCTCTTCAGAGACCAAATGGGATCAGAGCTCAGGTTTGTAGGCTCTTAGTTTTATTAACATTTTTATTGAGTTGAAGGAATTGTTGACCCTTGGTGGCATAAAGAATTGCCTGCTCTGCTTGGCAGAAATGACTGGCACGGCTTCAAGCTTTTTTTAACCCAAGATTTTTGCTTTGTCGATTTGAGCAGGTAACTTCAGTTATTTCGCTCTTTTGCTACATGTCCTTCTCATTTCAACTCTCCATCACGGTTAACAACTCCAGTGTTGCCCTCCCAGAGTGCAAAGAACCTTGGCATGACCCTGGACAACACCCTGTCGTTCTCTGCAAACATCAAAGCAGTGACTCACTACTGCAGTTTCATGCTCTACAACATTCGTAGAGTACGACCCTACCTCACACAGGATGTGGTGCAGGTTCTAATCCAGGCACTAAATCTCCCATCTGGACTACTGCAACTCACTGTTGACTGGGCTCCCCGCTTGTGCCATCAAACCAATGCAATTTATCCAGAACGCTGCAGCCCGCCTGGTGTTCAACCTTCCCAAGTTCTTCCATCTCACCCCGCTCCTCCGCACACTCCACTGGCTTCCAGTTGAAGTTCACATCCTCTACAAGACCATGGTGCCTTAGTGGTGGAACCAGCTACCCCCTGAAGCTAGGACAGCAGAGTCCCTGGCCATCTTCCGAAAGCACCTGAAACCCTACCTATCTTAAATAATTCCCTCACCTCTCCCCCCCCCCCCCYYTTTTTATTTTTAGAAAATAAAAATCAATCCACTTTCCTGAACCAACACTTGCAAATTCTCACAACTACTTTATTTGAGGAAAAGTGTAAATCAAATTGTATTTGTCACATGAGCCGAATACAACAGGTGTACAGTAAAATGCTTACTTAAAAGACCTTAAGAGTTAAGCAGTTAAGAAAAAAAGTAAGAGCTAAGAATAACACATAATTAAAGAGCAGCAGTAAATAACAATAGTGGGGCTATATACAGAGGGTACCGGTACAGAGTCAATGTGCGAGGGCACCGGTGTCGAGGTAATTGAGGTAATATGTACATGTAGGTGAGTTATTAAAGTGACTATACATAGATAATAACAGAGAGTAGTAGCATTGTAGAAGAGGGGGGAGGGGCAATTAGATGTTCAGGAGTCTTATGGCTTGGAGGTAGAAGCTGTTTAGAAGCCTCTTGGACCTTGACTTGGCGCTACGGCACTGCTTGCTGTGCGGTAGCAGGGAGAACAGTCTATGACTAGGGTGGCTGGAGTCTGAAAATTTTTAGGGCCTTCCTCTGACACCGCCTAGTATAGAGGTCCTGGATGGCAGGAAGGTGTACTGGGCCGTACGCACTACCTGCTGTAGTGCCTTGCGGTCGGAGGCCGAGCAGTTGCCATACCAGGCAGTGATGCAACCCGTCAGGATGCTCTCAATGGTGCAGCTGTAAAACCTTTTGAGGATCTGAGGACCCATGCCAAATCTTTTCAGTCTCCTGAGGGCAAATAGGTTTTGTCGTGCCCTCTTCACGACTGTCTTGGTGTGCTTGGACCATGTTAGTTTGTTGGTGATGTGGATGCCATGGATCTTGAAGCTCTCAACTTGCTCCACTACAGCCCCTTCGATGAGAATGGGGGCGTGCTCAGTCCTCCTTTTCCTGTAGTCCACAATAATCTACTTTGTCTTGATCACGTTGAGGGAGAGGTTGTTGTCCTTGCACCACACGTTCAGGGCTCTGACCACCTCCCTATATGCTGTCTCATCATTGTCGGTGATCAGGCCTACCACTGTTGTGTCATCGGCAAACTTACTGATGGTGTTGGAGTCGTGCCTGGCCGTGTAGTCATGAGTGAACAGGGAGTACAGGAGGGGACTGAGCACGCACCCCTGAGGGGCCCCCATGTTGAGGATCAGCATAGTGGATGTGTTGTTACCTACCCTTACCACCTGGGGGCGGCCCGTCAGGAAGTCCAGGATCCAGTTGCAGAGGGAGGTGTTTAGTCCCAGGGTCCTTAGCTTAGTGATGAGCTTTGAGGGCACTATGGTGTTGAATGCTGAGCTGTAGTCAATGAATAGCATTCTCACATATGTGTTCCTTTTGTCCAGGTGTGAAAGGGCAGTGTGGAGTGCAATAAGAGCATTTCATGGCTACTGATGTGCTACGGGTCGGTAGTCATTTAGGCAGGTTACCTTAGTGTGCTTGGGCACAGGGACTATGGTGGTCTGCTTGAAACATGTTGGTATTATGGACTCAGAAAGGGAGAGCTTGAAAATGTCAGTGAAGACACTTACCAGTTGGTCAGCACATGCTCGGAGTACACGTCCTGGTAATCCGTCTGGCCCTGTGGCCTTGTGAATGTTGACCTGTTTAAAGGTCTTACACTCATGCATGTTTCAGTGTTACTTGCCTCGAAGCGGGCATAGACCACATACCTGTGATATGTGGTTGTCCCACCTAGCTATCTGAAGATGAATGCTCTGGATAAGAGCATCTGCTAAATTACTAAAATGTAAATGGGGAGGGGGGATGGCATCTCATCCATTTCTTTCTGGTGTTCGCTCAACTGTGAGCTGCTTCACTCAGTCTGGTTTCAGAGAGACAGTAGAGAGAGACTCAAGAAATCGTTACTACGTCCGTTGCTTTGGTTTGACAGCTTCCCTCATCTGGGGGAACTTCATACAGACATATGAAACATCCTACCCCCCCTGTGTGGTATGGTTCTGTGACTGCGTCTCCGGGAAGGAACAGCTGTCCAGCTGTCACCACAGCCAGCCAGTCATCTGCACTCCGAGCTTGGCAACATTTGTAGAGGCTGAACACGCAAGGGGCACCGTGCCCCTACTCTAGTGTCCTGAAGACCACCGTGCCCCTACTCTAGTGTCCTGAAGACCACCGTGCCCCTACTCTAGTGTCCTGACCGGCCCGCTACTCTAGTCCGAAGACCACCGTGCCCCTACTCTAGTGTCCTGAAGACCACCGTGCCCTACTCTAGTGTCCTGGAAGAACCACCGTGCCCCTACTCTAGTGTCCTGAAGACCACCGTGCCCCTACTCTAGTGTCCTGAAGACCACCGTGCCCCTACTCTAGTGTCCGAAGACCACCGTGCTCCTACTCTAGTGTCTGCAGACCACGGAAGTGTGTCAAGCATGTTCACCCTACCTGACTACTGTACTGAGTCAGTAGACTTAACTACTGACCATATAAATATATTTACTAGAAGGGGGGAAAAGCACCTTAGATCACAGCAATTTGACTGCACCCTCATGGGTACACTCAATATGGCTGACATGGTTTTTCACATATAGTCTGTCACACTATACATTGCCACTGGAATACACCCACCCTATGAGACTTGTAGAGCGGCTTGTTCGGCGACACATACTTAGGCAACATCCATTCTGTACAGCATTAAACAACCAAAATGAAAAATAGAATGGATCTGTGAACCTGTCATTTTGGTTGTCATGCATTGTAAATGAAACATTTTTATTTAAACCAACAACAAAAAAACTCTTAACGCACCCTTTCAGAAGGGCCAACTACACGTATCATTCTTTATTTGATGGGTGTGAGATCCCTGTTTTTGACATTGTTAAATTCCTCAAGTGTTGCCTCTGTGTCTGCAGCTCTTCTTGTTCACATTCCAAGCGGCATCCCTCCTAACAATTCTCAACCTCTGTGTGTGTTCGCGTGCACATGCGTGTGTGTGTAAACAAAGTCCCAGCGAGTGAGGTGTAATGGCCTGGAACTGACAAGAACCCACTGGGAGATTCTCTCCCTCTCGCCTCCCTCGCTTCCAACCTCATGGCAGCATGGGGAGAGAGAGTGAGGACGAGGAGGCCCATAAAGCCGTCTGAGTGGGGAGAGCCGAGTGGCAGTCCTGTCTGTCAGCCACAAAGCAGGATCTGAGAGGGAGAGCATGCATGGGACTTCCTCCTGGGATGAGCCTGGGAGAAAGGGAGGAAAGCAGATGCTCACTGAGCTTTTTTTCTGTCTCTTCTTTCTCTCACCGCCTCGCTTGCTTTATCCTCTCCCCCTCTCTCTCATGCTGTCTGTCTTTAGCTTCTTTCAAGCTGTTGGTGCAATGGTACATGGAAGAGGAAAATCTTGTACAGATGTAGAATCTTAATTTGAGACAGTTTGGTACAGCAGGAAATTAATCCGGTGGCAACAGGAATTATTATGTAGATTATAATTAATAGCTATTTTTGTAGGGGTTGATGAGTTTTTATTAAGGGGAAAATCAAGTCTGAAATTTCTGTGGAAATTAAAAACTTCAGAAAACATTTTAAACCTCAAATACACTAGATCTTTTAAATGTACTGCATTGCATGAAAGTTCTCCTGCAACAGGGTGATAAAATTAAGATCCTACATCTGTACATATAATAGCACATAGTTCTTTATGGACTGACTGAGAAGAGCTCAGTTCTATGAGTGACACTGCCATCCACCTTCCTTGACTTGGACTGTTTTTGTTATGAGCCAGAAGTAGTGGATGTACTATTTTAAAAACAGGCTTTTCAGGCATATAATGCTGGTTGTCTCCCTTTAGACTGACAGCGGCTGCTTAAACTGCAATATGTTTAAACAAAGTTTGATGGATACCGTTGACTGGAGCGGAGAGAGGGAATGCCTGGATGTCTCCAATTAAGTGTCACGTAAGGCTTGTCTCCAGTCCCGTTTTCATTTTGTTCTCCATTGACGGTGACGAGGCCGTGCTGCCAATTGTACCAGGGGATTGTGAGGAAGACATTTGGTGATAACGCATCATTGTGCCGTGATTGAGGGGCGAATCCGGCATTACACAGTCATATGGCTGTGTAGTGGTGAAACCTCTCCTCCCTTCCTCCAGCCCCCATTCTCCACAGTCCCCACCCAGCCCGTCGGTGATAAGGAAATAGTCTGCTCCTGACCTATGGTTTTAGCATTCAAATGTCTTCCGTTGATACCCCACCACTGTGATTGGCAGCTGGACCTGAAAGAACAATCGTGTGGTGGCGATGGAGGCAGCCAGTTGGTAACCGTGACAATGGTCTCTCGTTGCCTTGTCACACTTTTCCTGCTGTCACAGAAACCCCTCCGGTTGCATTTCTACCACAACGACAGCATCCTATTAATCTTTTAAAGAAGAGCAAAGAAGCAGTATTGTTTGCTGAGAACTTAGATGAGCTCGTTCAGAGACCACACTGAAAAGGAAAAAAAGAGAAGAAACAGGGCTGGGTTAGGTCTCATTTGTGGCAGGAAAATTGAGCCTCCAATGTTAGAAGTCTAATCTTGGTCTGCTGCTGTGGGGGCATGCGGAGTCAAAAGCACACTGGCCCTACCTGATACTCTAGTACGGTCAACATTTTAGGACTCCCTCAGCCACTCCTCTCCTAAATGACTCCAGCAGGTGTCTGTACTCTGATCTGGAAGAAATCCCTGTATTTATAGCTAGTTCCAAGCATATATGGAATTGTCGATCAGTTTTGTTATGGGAGAATATCTTTGGAAATAAACTGCTTTCTGTAGCAGCAGTATGTTTCAATGTTGCTACAGTATATTCCGACACGGCGGAGCACTGAGCCGTCATGGTGTAGCCATCTCAATGAGACATGCAACAGTAACCAGGCCAACGAGTCACTTTGTGCATAACAGAACAGCGACCTTGTAGAACAGTGCATTTCTTGTAACCTACAATAAACTCTATGGAGATCACAGCTGCTTCCATGTTGTCTACAACAGTCTTGTTTTTTTATTCTCAGAAGACTGTCTGGCTGGTGGTTACTAAGGGTTGGGTTTTTGTGTTTAATTGATACATGCAATTGGTGTTAATTTTCCTAACAGTGGGAAAACTGTTCTCAGAGTCCCAATTACTGCCTTTGTCTAGGAAAAGCCTTCTTGACACCTTAATTTGTCACGAAAGCCTCTGTACACTGCTACTAAAGTCCCACTTCATTTAAGAATGGATGGTGTGAAAATATACAGAACAGCAATATACAGAGCAAGAGTTCAGCTGTTTTATCAGATATGGTGGCTCTAGTATGTGATCATGGTACTTGTTTCCACTCTCCCCCTCCAGGCCAGTTGGGTTGGGTACTCCCTGGTGGTAGTCTCATGGAAACCTGATCAGACCAGGAAAGCTCAGCTCCAATCAGCCTGGCTGAGCTCACTGAGACAGTGTGACACTGTTCTGTCATTGCAGAATCCTACAGTACCATAATCACTACTATAAATGAATCTGTGGTGTAAATGTTAACTTGATCTACACAAATATCCATGGTAGATTAACAGAATGTAGAGTTGTTACGATGTTGTAGTAATTGTTTGGTCCTCTCTTACTGGAAAAACTTGCTGCCTATTGGTTATTTTCATGAATTGCAGAATCTTATGGACAGCGCACACGCTCGTTCTACTGGCGTTGGTAGACTGAAGAGGCTGTGTGAACACTGAATCTGGACAGCAGTGTTTCTGTTTAACCTTATTTCTGTGCATGCGTGTGTGTGTGAATGTATACCTATGTGAGACTGCAAATGTGTTAGTGTGTGGTGAGGGGACGTCTTTGTGTTTTTCTCGATAAGGTTCATTACAAACACTGCTGTCCCAGATTGAGTTCTGCGAGCTGCCACAGCCAGCGTCAGAACACAATGCGTGGGATCCTTTTACCCTCGACCCAAAAATATTCTATGTTCTTTCACTTTCAAGGGGTTTGCTATGCATAGCTCAACAGTTGTGTGTGTGTGTGTGTGGGGGGGCATTTTCCACCTCCCCTCCCCATTGAGGCAGCACTCTTGTCCTGCCTCCCCATTGTTTCCACTGGGGATGGATGGGGTAGCCCATCCGCCACTCAATAGCCACCCCATCTGTCGGTTGCATGCCTGGGCATCGCAAGCAGGGATTTGAGCCCATCTCGTGGGGCTCTCTGTCTCTGAAAAGGGGTTTAAGACTGCTGCGGTGGGGTGTTCTCCCCCCGTCCTGTCGCAGGCCACAACTGACACAGCCGGCTGGGAGTCTGTGTGAAGGATGAGAGGCCTTCATTGTGTCTGGATGAGAGACCTTCACAGACCCCCCCCCCCCCCCTCCCCCGGGCGACAGGGTCACCTTGTCCCCCAAACAAACGCTGCCCACAGTGTGTGTGTGTGTGTGTGTGTGTGCCATTAGGTCAAGTTGCCTTGGCTGTCTGTACATTTTTCTAGCATCTCCCCCTTTAACATCCCGACCTATTCAGCTCAGGCTGGATCAAGCTTTCAAAGGACATCTGAGATGTGAGGGGGAAACACTCCAAACTGATTTGCAGTTCAAACTGGTCTTAGTTAGCATTTAGGCTTACAAAACTGCTGATGTCACTCTTTTGTCTTTTCACTGCTGATTTGAGGATTTATTAAAATGTATATTTGTTTTGTCTTTTTCATGGGGAATGAGCAGCCTTAAGCTGGGTTGTGGGAGGAAGAGAGAGAGAGCGTATCAGGAAGTGCATGAGGCAGCCAGGGGGCAGGAGAGGAGGTCACCTGGTAAAAACAGGCTACCACAGAACTAGGTGTCCCTAGACACCAGCTGCCACCACTGTCAACCTACAAAAACGGCAAAGGCTACTTAGCAGGTTTACAGGTCCTCACCAATCCCCACAGTCACCAACCACTGTGTTGCTCCTCCTTTCAGATAGTTCAAACTAGGGTTAAACACCACCAATGGCCCTCCCCTCCTCGACACCCCTGCACCAGCTGGTGGCATCTCCACTGCATATCTGAATATATACATATTTTACACCATCGTATTATTAATTGTGCAGTGGGGCCGGTGCTAAGTAGTGTGGTGATAGACTGGTTATTCACATCTCCATTTGGAACGAGCGCATCATTGGGAGAAACTCCCCCCTATCAGATCGTTTGTCATGAGCGATGGACAATTTACATCTAGAGCCTTTTTCTATTTATTAACTATGATGTGATGTCACTGGAGTTTCCTACCTCCATCTCTCTCTCTTACCCCCTCATCTGGTGATACTCTGACTTATTCTCTGGGGAGCTGGCTAGCTTAAGTCATCTTAATTGAATTTAAGTTGTCGGGGGAAACTTTGGCGAGCCATGGAGGAAACGGATAAGCCACCTGGTTTGGCCCTGACGCTGGGGAGGCTGTGGGCTGCTGTAATAAAAGTGAGGAAGAGGAGGATGAGTGAAAAGGCTGTGTGCCTCCTCACGATGCCTGGTCAGGACAGAGTGGAGATCCTGGCTGGGGAAGATGGCCTCCCATTACAGCGAAACAAAGGAGGCTGTTGCATTATGCTGCAGACTTCCTGACGCTGCAGAGAAAGGAAAGTGAAGGGGGTGTTGGGGCACAGTAGACCAGAGTTGGTGTGTGTACAGACAGTGCTCTGTAGGCTTGGTCTGGATCGTTCCGGACGTCAGTCCTGTACAAACCAGATTTTTATAGCTCGAATTTGGGGCCCTGATACCAATTATGCAAACTATAAAAAATGTAAGCAGGACAGTCTTTTTTTTTTATATATAATTTAATCCTAAAGTAATAGATTCTATAAAAAAATGCATGAGGAGCTTTATAGCTGAAACTAGAATGAGTGTCTATCAAAGACTCCAGTGAAGGATTCAGAGGGACTGGGCAGGAGGGAGGGGTGCTATCGCCTCATTATTCAAATAGGATGTGATTAGCATAGAGTGAAAGATGATTTATGGTTATTCCGGCGTCTACATTGGCAGTACAGCATTTACTGCGATGCGGCCTATGCAGAAGTCAGGGCATTCATACTCGCGCTTTGTAGAGCAGAGCTGTTGTGAATGAAGTTGTCAAATAAATGTGTGTTTATACAGGACGTACCGCCCCCACCTACCGTCAACCAATCATGTCAATGCAGACCCATACGCTTTTTTACAAAATTTGGGAGGCGCACGGCGATGCGGTATGGAGCATGATTTGGCCATGTTTCGATAGGGAAGAAATGGAAGTAAACGGTCCGAAACAGGGAGGAACCATCTGAACCAATAATTGAGGCAACATTGTGTGCTAGTTCGTTGTGTGTTTGCTGGGTCAAGTGACCATCCAGACTGAAAACCGACAGTATGACTGTTCCCTATGATGAGTCCTGTGGAGGCCACATCCCTGGATTGGGATGTGCAACAGCGATTGTTGATACAGCTTTTGACTGTGTCATAGTTCAGATACCAGAACAGCTACTGAAGGGGATCTTTCTCTCCCTCTCTACACAAAGTTGGAGAAAATGGATTGAAACCCCCAATGAAAATCGAGCCTACAAATATTATGTGGATTTGAAGTTGTGCCTCTGGGGTGAATTCCTTTTTTTTAATATAACAGTTGTATGCGTTTGGGCTTGGGCAATTGGGCTTAATCGATCATCTCTGTGGAAAGGTCAGGAGAAGATGCGGCCATGTTTGAAGTGCTTTTTCTCAGAAAGAAGCGAGCATGAAATGTGACACCTCCATATGAGTAGGCCAGGCTTTGACGTGCAGATTAGAGGCAGAAAGGGTGGCCCATGGGGTCGATTTAGGCAGATCCATCTCTAAATGCATCACATATATCATCACAGAGAGGGAGAGGGAACACGTTTAAGCTGCCTTTACTTCGATTTGCATTTTCAACAGAAAAGCATATTATTAAGTAGATTAAAAAATATATATTTAAAAAAAAATTAAAATGTATAAAGGGGACATTTAGAAAAAGCAAATGGGGTCAACAGTTGTGTAGGAGGAGGGTGGTGCAATGTTGGGGGGGGGGATTACATTTTCAACTCACTGCCGGGGTGTTTTGATTTAATATTGTTTGAAGTTATGGGTCACTTGGCTTCATCCTGGGCGGTCTTTATCTAATGTGGAGTGGGTGGTTGTTGTGGGCAGGAGGCAGCAGCATCTGTGCAGTTGAAACAGGGCTCTCTCTAGCTAATCCTCTACCCAGGGATGACTCAGTGGGGTGAAGACAATTGCCAGGCTGCTTTCTCATGCTAATAGTTTCTCCAACTAGATCTTCCAAAAAAGGGAAAAAATAGAACAAAAATGGGGGAGGGAGGCATGGTGTTGCAGGAACAACCAACCTAGCTAAAATGGGTTTTAACTGACTGGATAGGGTCCCAGTTGTAATGCCTAGGGTAAGGAATCAGGAGTGAGTTTTTGTTTCGGAGAGAGAATAAAGAGAGAGGTTGTCCATAGTATTTATGTGTATGTGACGTCAAAGACTTCAATGTTCAGAGAGGTCACGCGTCAGACTGCCACTCACCCTTCCCTTTATCTCCGCCCTCCAGCAAGGTGTCAGACTCAGGAGTGGTTTGAAATTGAATTAATATGCCGGAATTTATAGATTTCATTCCCTTGCCATTTCTGCTGGGAGGGAAAAGAGTATTACAGTCTCCATCTGCACTAATTACTGGGTGTTGGCAGCACTACCTGTCTCCAGTGACGGACTAACCTGGGCGCAGAGCTGAAACTCACAGGGCTGCAGCCTGGAGTAGCAGCCACTATTCTGATTGAGAGGTGGCCACAGGAAGAAATGTCTCTGGGCTTTTTTTACGCTGATGTTTTTGATGCGCCGGGAACACCAACTACTTTGAACTTCAGGAGCGACATTATTAAAGGGGATGACTTCATCCTAGTTCGTTCTTTCTCTCTCTCCATCTATCTCTCAAAGAAAGAGGCAAACTCTGTTCCAATCTGACATACCCTACTCTCCCCCAGGAGACACAACTTCAGTCATCCCCAGCCGTTCTCACTCCACGATTGCTCACCCCAACGGTTCATCTTACTGCACACTCGTTTTCTTCGATTGGTCTTCATTCTCAGTGTTTTGTGAGTCTGAGAGAGACAAGTCTACCAGTCATATTGGTCTCCATATCTCCTGGTTCCATGAGAACATGAGAACAGCTTGGTGGCGTTTCCGTGCCGTCTGTAGCCAGCAGGTGATTAAGATAAACGTGCATTGGGTCTCCCCTCCCTCACCGTCCAATAGGATTCTCTCGTGGTGCAAGCAGCCCGGCTTTGCTCGGTCAGGACCAGCTTTGAGAAGAAGCACGATGGCAACAGCTGGACACTTGAGCATTACAGGCTAGAGGGAGGACTGCTGAGATCCCCGGGTCTGAAAACGTGACTGTGTGTGTGGAGGATAACACCTGCTAGGTTTCTGACTTTTGCTGTGTGCTCATTGCCACATATAGTAGGGACCTGAAATCCAACAACACAAAAGTAAATTTGTCTGTCATCTGTCAGTTTTATTGAATGCGATCAGAGTCAGTATTTAAACTGTGGACTGTTTTTGATTATCCCGGAGAGTGCCTCATCCCTGCATAACTGAACATTTGATCTATAACTCCCTCCAATCAGAGACCCTGCACTTGTGCTTTGCACCAATTGAAATTGGGGTCAGCTTAGTAACACAGAGTTGTTCAGATTTAAACATGAAGGAGAGAAGGAAAGGCATCACATTGTTTGTTTTTTAATTATATTGCATTGATTTATTGACCAGCACACATTTTCAGACGTACATGTTTTCAGACGGGTTGCGTGCATGTGACGTGTGTGTGTGTGTGTGTGTGTGTGCGCGGTTGTAAATATTTGCTCTTTCTGTCGCCCTCTGTTCATCTGCATTTGATTCCTTCCTAAAATTACGACGGCTTCTCTTTGATCTGTTGGAGCCAAGCTGAGAAACGACGGCACCAACGAACATTGAACCAAACGATGAAAGATGACGCTCTGTCTGAATATTCAAACGGAGCAGTGTGGATGAGGGGGCAGTATAATAGGCCGTTGTGTTAATCCATGAATAGATCTAACTGTGACACAATTTCAGAGTGTGACCCTGGGATACTCTCTGTGGGTTTTGAGACCAGGTCTGGAGATGAGACCTTGAGAACAGTATGATAGGGTTTTACTGAAAGATAGTTCTGGAACTGATTTAAGTCTAGTAAGAGCCCGCTAGGCATGATTTTAAAGTTAGCTTAGCTTTAAACAAAAATCAAGCACATTTTTCAACAAAAAATCTATAAAATAACAACAACAAAAACGTGTATTTCTAAAATAGATTCAATTTAAGCTGATTTTAGAGTTGTAATTTGGATGTTAAGTCCTACTTCAGGAGCGGCTGTCTTAGCATGTAGTCAGTAAGCGGTGTAGGCTATAGAGCAACCCAGTGACTCACTGACATGTCAAGAGCTGGAGGCATCATTGGGGCCGTTACAGGAAAGTGGCTTCTTTGCGGTGGACCACAGAGACTAAATGCAGACTTGCTCCTGTTTCCTCTGTCTCTGACAGACTCCACTTTTGCTTTCATTTCCCACAGACCAACAGCACCAATAAGTATATGTATTTGTCATACATATACTGTAATGCAGGGCTTGTTGCTTGGTCAGAGTGTCATGGTTGACTCATTTGGGTGACCTTTTTATTGGCCATTAATGACCACTAGCCCTTTACTGATGCAGCAGTTGGCTCAGAACTCAATTGCTATGACATGGTTGACATTAGATTAGTCTGTGCAGGTGTGTAGATGACCTACTCTCTGCCATTGGACTGACAGCATCTCATGACTGATAAACTGAAGCTGACTGGAATATGGAATCAAAAGGGTACCACTTTATTTTATTTGACAGCCCAGTTTTAGCTGGTACTTAACTTGGCAATAACTAACAAACTGGGCTGTGTGGCGACAATGGATACTTTCTGGTAGGCATACTTGCCTCAGAGGTAAGGTTTTCTAATTATTATCCAACTGTATTACCATCAATACTACCAGTAAAGTTAACCTTTCTGAACCACCCATCCCGGTATCGGGATAATTGTCATCAGCAACGCTGAATAGCATAGCGCCACAGTCAAATAATATTACTAGAAAATATTCATATTCATGAAATCACAAGTGCAATATTGCAAAACACAGCTTAGCCTTTTGTTAATCCACCTGTCGTCTCAGATTTTGAAATTATGCTTTACAGCGAAAGCAATACAAGCGTTTGTAAGTTTATCGATCGCTCGACAAAACATTAAGTACACTTAGCATCAGGTAACTTGGTCACAAATCAGAAAAGCAATCAAATTAATCGTTTACCTTTGATCTTCGGATGTTTTCACTCACGAGACTCCCAGTTAGACAACAAATGTTCCTTTTGTTCCATAAAGATTCTTTTATATCCAAATACCTCCGTTCGTTTGGTGCGTTATGCTCAGAAATCCACAGGAAATAGCGGTCACGACGACGCAGACGAAAATTCCAGATAATATCCATAATGTCCACAGAAACATGTCAAAGTTTTTTATAATCAATCCTCAGGTTGTTTTTCAAATATCTATTCGATAATATATCAACCTTTCTCTGTTGCGCAAAACTCACTCTGAGAGCCCCCACCTATCCACTTACGCAATGTGATCGTTCTCACTCATTTTTCAAAATAAAAGCCTGAAACTATGTCTAAAGGCTGTTGACACCTTAGGGAAGCCATAGAAAAAGGAATCTGGTTGATATCCCTTTAAATGGGTGATAGGGATGCATAAGAACAGAGAGGTTTCAAAAACAGAGGCACTTCCTGATTGGATTTTCCTCAGGTTTAGCCTGCAATATCAGTTCTGTTAAACTCACAGACAAAATTTTGACAGTTTTGGAAACTTTAGAGTTTTCTATCCTAATCTGACAATTATATGCATATTCTAGTTTCGGGGGCTGAGAAATAGGCAGTTTCAAATGGGTACGTTTTTTAGCCAAAAACAAAAATACTGCCCCCTATACTTAAGAAGTTATTAATGTATCCTGCTGCACCATCCTCCTTACATGTTATAGAAAATAATGTGTCACCTTGCAAATGGTTTCTGTAGGATTTAGAACACAATGGGCATCTGTTGGTCTAGGAATTGGTTCTGCTGGTGTGTTGGGCTGGGCAGGACTGTTGGGTATAGACTGTTGTTGTAGGGTCTCTTGTTTGTGGAGCTGTGGGGGGTTTGTTAAAAATGCTATATTTAATGTCCCTGTCAGCAAATGTCCTCTCAGAATGTGTGTGTGTTTGTACTTGTGTGGTGGTGTGTGTCTGTGATCTGTGAGTCTCTCCCTTTTGTGTTTGTCTGTAGCGGTCCTATTGCTCTATCCACGATAGAGTAGTGTGAGTGTTTATTGCTGTGTGTGGAGGGGGGAGGGTTTACTGCCATCCACTCCTAATGGGGACTTTCATTCTCCCTCCATTCATGTGGCGGTATGGTGTGAGAGAAAGACAGAGGGGGTTAGGAAGAGAGAAGGAGAGAGAAAGAAGGGAGCTAGGAGATTAGGGGGTAGAGGCAGTGCCTTGTTAAAGGAAAAGAAAGGGCTTTGAGTGTCTATTGGATTAACTTGTTTGGACTGATTAACAGGGGAGACACAGCAGCTTGTTAAAAGCGCTTCATGGGGCGTCCCACAGTGAGCCGGTGGGTCACCATTCAATTAGGCCCAAGCCCGCCCTGTTCAATAAGCAAGCCCCCTACCAGCCAGCCACTAGGCTCCCTGACCAGGCCTGCTATGGTGGATGAGGGGGGTCACCAGGGCATAGCGCATGCACACGCGCACACACATGCATTGACAGACACTACACACACACTACTCATACATTATTTTTATGGCGTCCACTTTTGGAGTGTGAGCGGCCCTTTTCTCGGTTTGCTCTCCCCACCTGGATGGATGCCTATCTAGACAGGGGGAGACATCTCCTGTGATCAATGCTCCACTTTAACAACCTTAAAACTGAGAGAATACCCCCTTTCCACCAGCCCACAGTCTCTTTATTCCAGCTTATTCGCCCCTGTGCAGAGATGGATCTTCTGCCCCCCATTCCAAACCCTGTGGCAGTGGAGTTAGCAGATGGGGGCAGGGGCCGATACTCCTGGCTTTGGACTTCTCCTCTCATTGGTGTAATAAAATAACGGTGTGTGTACTTGATTAGTGAATAGGGGCAGGTGGTGTGTGTCCATTAGCAGTACCTTCCGAAGTGGTTAACCCAAACTTGCTCCCATGCAGGTACACAATCTGTTTTTAGGTTGTTAAAGGATGGGCCATTGTGAGCGCATACATTTGTTTGGGGTTTTTGTAAAATTGTATTTCCTGCCACTGATAGACATCTGTTTAGGATTAGAATAGGTGAAGAGGAGGGGATAAACGGACGGGGGGACGTGACAAACAAGTCCGACTTCCTCCTCTCCTCTCAAAGTTAAGGCTGTAATAGGAGAAAATTGGTTCTTGAAATGGAAGGGGAAAGCGGTCTCTTTGAGAGCAAGATAATGACTCTGAATACATTTGGCAAGAGCAAATGGAGAATAATGGAGGGGTAGTTACACAATTGTCTTTCATTTTAGTAGAGGGAGGGAGTGGGAGATGAGGCATTCCCCATGAGGATGGTCTTTGGTCTCTATCTATGCTTTGTGCCCCCCCCATCCCCCTGAACCATAAGCCTTTAACGAATGGGCTGTGAGGGAGGGCTTGTTGTGAAATTAGTATCTTCACAGAGGACACAGAGAGAGGCTTTTAGCCTGTGAATGGCCAGTAATGAGCTCAAAGTGCCTGAGTGTTTGGGCCAGGCTGCCTCTGTGTGTGAGCGGAAATGGCACTGCACACTAGTGGGCTTTTCAGGGGCACCTGGCGGGGGGAAAGAGTGCTCCTCTTTTTCAAACCCCTTTGTGTGTGCACATATAGGTCTTCTTTGACTATGCATACAGCACATGCACACATCTAGCTTCAGTTGGTACACTATGTTATAACAATTTGTCTAACAGATCCCAAGTAAGGATTCATTTGAAATATTGATTCATTTGGTTAGATTGAGTGTTCTGAACTTTCTTTATTTGTCTTTTAATCTGTGCATTTAAAATATATAAATTTGCTCCTAACTGTTTAGACCCCAATATAATTCTATAATGCTGCAGTTGAGAATTTTCTTGATAAAGCAAATTTTCTCACATTACAAACAGACATGGCTCAAAAACAAAGAACACATTACAAAGAACAAATTACAAGTTAACTTAGTTTTAAAGAGCACAACCTCTTCTTTAAAGATACCACATTCATGATTCATGCCAATAAGACTAACACTCATTTTGTCTTTCATTGTGTGAAGACACTCACTATCAAAAAATTATTGACACCAACACAAAACCCTACATTTGACTAAATTACTTACTCAAAATGTACCAAGTATAATATATTATCCAAAATGTGACCAGAGGACAATATTCAGAAAGTATCTCAACCCACACAAAGTAGGCTATTTGATTGACAACGATTATTACTTCTGTAAAAATGCAAACAACTATTCAGAGACTATTTAAAAATGTAGATAACCTCTCTCAATAAGATTTAGTACAGACCAGGCCTGACACAAAAAGTAGAAATAGTAGCCTACGTTGACAACAATTCAGTGAATGCAACTAGTATTAGACAGATCAAATCAAATGCGCCGAATACAACAGTTGTAGACCTTAGTGTTAAAATAAATCTTCTTAGGGATAGCCTAAATTGATATACCTAAATCTAACTGCCTGTAGCTCAGGCCCTGAAGCAAGGATATGCATATTCTTGGTACTATTTGAAAGGAAATGAAGTTTGTGGAAATGTGAATTGAATGCAGGAGAATATAACACAATAGATCTGGTAAAAGAAAATACAAAGAAAAAAACTGTTGTTTTTTTCTTTATCTACCACCATCTTTGAAATGCAACAGAAGGTCCCATATCTAGCCATCACTCGGTGTAATTTAGATGATGTCCACAAGATGGCAGCAGTGTATGTGCAAAGTTTCAGACGGATAACTTATGCTAAGTATGAGCAACTACATGACATTTAGTGTGAAGTCACCCAGGTACATTTGGGCAAATCGTGAAGGAGACATTTACGTTCACATTAGATTTTTCTGCATGAATATTGTCAAATCTGTATACTTTGATTTAGCTTTTTCAGTATTAGTAGCTATATTATAAGTTCAACATTTGCAAAATACCCAGTTTTCATATCTTCATAACTCTCCATATTCTTATACATTTTGTCCAAAAGGAAAAGGCTTGCTGTCGCACAAGGTTAGCAGCTACATTTTGCGACAGATACGGGGTTTCCGGATACTCCCGTAAAGCCCAGCTCATTGGCAATCTAGCTAGCTTTGTTTGACCCCGATTGGTGCTTATTTGACAAAGTTAGTCGATCAAGTGAAGACCGCCCGCGTCATCGGCGTCCCATGAAGGTGTCGCTCTCTGACCAAATTTGGTGACCTATAGGATATACTAAACCCCTGATGATATAGTGAAGTCTGGTTACATTCTAGGATCTCTGAGGAATAAATACGAATGTGATGTGTGTGTGTGTGGTAAAGGTAAACAACATTTAGGGTTAGATTTTGCAAATTGAACGAGTGGACATACAAAATCGATCGTGCATGCTATATGCATCTTTTTAGGATATGAAAAAGGATTGTATCTAACAAAACGACACTTCATGTTATCTTTGGGACCCTTTTGGATGATAAACCAGAGCAAGATTTCAGAATGTAAGTACACATTTCACCTTCAGAGGTGAATTTATCAAACCTAACGCAGTGAAAAAAGTGTTTTGTTGTTAGGAGCTCTCCTCAAACAATAGCATGGCATTTTTTTGCAGTAATAGCTACTGTAAATTTGACAGTGCAGTTATATTAACAAGAATTTAAGCTTTCAGCCGATATAAGACACTTATATGTACCGACATTTCTTGTTTTTCTAAAATCTGCAATCGTGACAAGGCGCTGCATGATTTACAACTGTCCCGTTGACGGGACGCCTATCCCTAAAAGCCCTTAACCAACAATGCAGTTTTAAGAAAATACCCCCAAAAAAGTAAGATAAGAATAACATAATTAAAGAGTAGCAGTAAATAACGATAGCGGGGCTATATACAAGGGATATGGTACGGAGTCAATGTGCAGGGGCACCGGTGTCGACGTAATTGAGGTGATATGTACATGTAGGTAGAGTTATTATAGTGACTATACATAGATAATAAGAGGGTGGGGTGGCAATGCAAATAGTCTGGGTAGTCCTTTGATTAGCTGTTCAGGAGTCTTATGGCTTGGGGGTAGAAGCTGTTTAGAAGCCTCATGGACCTAGACTTGGCGCTCTGGTACCGCTTGCCGTGCGGTGGCAGAGAGAACAGTCTATGACTAGGGTGGCTGGAGTCTTTGAAAATGTAGGGCCTTTCTCTGACACCACCTGGTATAGTAGTCCTGGATGGCAGGAAGCTTGGCCCCAGTGATGTACTGGGCTGTATGCACTATCCTCTGTAGTGCCTTGTGGTCGGAGGCCGAGCAGTTGCCATACCAGGCAATGATGCAACCAGTCAGGATGCTCTCGATGGTGCAGCTGTAAAACCTTTTGAGGATCTGAGGACCCATGCCAAATCTTTTCAGTCTCCTGAGGAGGAATAGGTTTTGTTGTGCCCTCTTCACGACTGTGTTGGTGTGCTTGGACCTTGGTGTGCTTGGACATCCGACGAGCTTCAGACCTGTTTTAGTATGATTTGATCTTAGTCCTGTATTGATGCTTTGCTTGTTTGATGGTTCGTCGGAAGGTATAGCAGGATTTCTTATAAGCTTCCGGGTTAGAGTCCCACTCCTTGAAAGTGGCAGCTCTACCCTTTAGCTCAGTGCGGATGTTGCCTGTAATCCATGGCTTCTGGTTGGGGTATGTACGTACGGTCACTGTGGGGACGACGTCATCGATGCACTTATTGATGAAGCCAATGACTGATGTGGCGTACTCCTCAATTCCATCGGAGGAATCCATATCCAGTCTGTGCTAGCAAAACAGTCCTTAAGCTTAGCATCTGCTTCATCTGACCAGATTTTATTTATCGAGTCACTGCTGCTTCATGCTTAAAATTTTGCTTGTAAACAGGAATTAGGAGGATAGCATTATGGTCAGATTTGCCAAATGGAGGGCGAGGGAGAGCTTTGTATGCGTCTCTGTGTGTGGAGTAAAGGTGGTCCAGAGTTTATTATAATTTTCTTTTCTCTCTGGTTGCACATTTAACATGCTGATAGAAATTTGGTAAGACAGATTTATGTTTCCCTGCATTAAAGCCCCCGGCTACTAGGAGCGCCGCCTCTGGGTGAGCGTTTTTCTGTTTGATTATGGCAGAACACAGCTCATTGAGTGCGGTCTTAGTGCCAGCATCAGTCTGTGGTGGTATGTAGACAGCTATGAAAAATACAGATAAACTCTCTACGTAGATAGTGTGGTCTACAGCTTATCATGAGATACTCTACCTCAGGCGAGCAAAACCTCAAGACTTCCTTAAATATTGTACGCCAGCTGTTATTTACAAAAATACATAGTCCGCCACCCCTTGTCTTAGCAGATGCCACTGTTATAATCAGCCAGCTGTATGTTGATAATGTCGTCGTTCAGCCACAACTCCGTGAAGCATAAGATATTACAGTTTTGAATGTCCCATTGGTAGTTTAATCTTCCACGTAGGTCATCGATTTTATTTTCCAAAGATTGAAAGTTTGCTAGCAGAATGGAAGGCAGTGGGGGTATATTCGATTGCTTAACAATTCTCAGAAGGCAGCCTGCCCTCCGGACCCTTTTTTTCTCCACCATCTCTTCATGCAAATGACAGGGATCTGGGCCTGTTCCCGGGAAAGCAGAGTATCATTCACATCGGACTCGTTAAAGGAAAAAAGGATTCTGCCAGTTCGTTGTGAGTAATTGCAGTTCTGATGTCCAGAAGTTATTTTCGGTCATAAGAGATGGTAACAACAACATTATGTACAAAATAAGTAAAATAATAAGTTACAAATAATGCAAAGAAACGAACAAAAAAAACAACTTTTCTTGCATGATAGACTAACTATCTAGCTAGCTATAACAAGCAGCTTGGGCTGTTTCCATATGACTTACATTGGTAGAAACAAGACAAAACAACCAACTAGTTAGGTGACTATATACAGCTAAATACACACTGCAACTAATTCATGAGACAGAGGGCAATCATTCCAGCTCCACTGCTGATGTGCTAGCCTGTACCAACCAAGTTATCATGACAGGACTTGCTAATCTGAGAGCTGTTCCACAGCATCAAACATCGACAGCACCAAACATATATGTACTTTTAACTTACTGTATTTAACTCACCGCAACATCATCGCTTTTCAATCTGCAAGGACATGTCCGAATCCGTATCACTAACCAACACAGATACAGCCTCTTTCACAGTTAAAAGTTGTGTCCGCTTCGGCGCCATTATTTTAAGAAGTGAAGTAAACCCTGTTTCTCTTTTTATGGTTGACAACAGCCATGTGAGTACAACAGGTAATGTACATTTTTCGATATTGACACAGATATTGTTAGAAAAACAAGGCCGTTCGTGGCCGCTATAGTAATTTGAAGTAAGGCCTTCGACGTCCGCTACAGGTTCTAGAGAGTTACAGCTAGTCATTTACTCATCATTTTAATTCCTTTCTTTCATATTAGAATCTATAATACTAAGTACTGGAGCGAATGTGGCTAAATGTTCATCTAGTGATTCACCGGGAAAATGAATAACAGGGACCGGCATTTGACAGGCGCGTGAGAAATAATTGTTCAATAATCCACTATGCATCACAGCGAGAGATGGCAGCATTGACAGCCCCGGTGAAATATTTGCCTGCTCTCTTTGTTTTCATGTAATGAAAACGATACTGATTCATATCCATGCAGTGCCGTCAGGAGACTCCATCAGCACAGTGTCCTAGACAGAGGAAAGAAATAGCTTGAAACATCATAGACAGTACTGTTTTAGGTCTGGTTGAGGTTCTGACCTACTGTTTTTACATTGCACGTCTCTTTTTAGTTTACAAACAAAATGTTAGTTTACGTCTAATGAGAAGATGCAGTTTGCTTCTTTATGGTCATTAATTCAGCCCACGGTTCTTGTAATCACTCATCATTGTGTAATCCCTCATTGGCGATATGTGACTGAATTTCGATCTAATCCAGTCTATGTGGATGAGGCTGCCCTGCAGGTCTGTGTATGGGCCTTGATGGAGGTGATCTTGGCTGGCTGCGTGCGTGTTGTGTTCTCTGTTTCCACACTGATGGTCTTTTTGAGAGGCTCTGTTCCTCTAGAGCGGGGGTAGAGCTGGATATGTTTAGCCTAGGGGGAGATTGATTAGTGCTGTCACTGGACCTGATGCACTGCTGGCACACCCAACCCATTTTCACTCACACGTTTTGCTCTTCTATCCTTGTGGGGAACTAAAATGTATTTCCATTCAAAATCCTATTTTCCCTAACCCCTTACCCTAACTCCTAACCCTAACTGTAACCCTAATTCTAACCTCTAACCTTAAAACAGCCTTTGTCCTCATGGGGACATCGAAAATGTCCCCGAGAGGAAGACTTTTCCTTGTTTTACTATCTTTGTGGGGACCTTTGGGGACTTTAGGATCTTGGTCCCCCAGGCCTTTGCTGACATTCTCCCAGTGTGGTCCCATGTTAACTTTCTGCAGGTAGACTGCTCTTTTCTCAGCATTACCATTTAGCTGTCTATAGATAATGCAGTCACCATAGACAGAAGTCAGGCTCAAGCAGACGTCCTATTTATAAATGTCAGAGGTTGGACTCTACTCCTCCTAACCTGTCTGACTCTGCTGCCCCCGGACCAGTGCAGTTGTAGGTGGCATAGAGCCAGTTCCAGTCCCAGTTTCTAAGCAGGCAGACAGTTGTAGGTGGCATAGAGCTATCCCTGTCCAAGTTGCTAGGCAGGCAGACAGTTGTAGGTGGCATAGAGCCAGTCCCAGTCCACCACTGAACTTCACAGACCTCCATGCCCATGGAGCTTTGCTTCTTCTAAATCCTCCTGCTTTTCTCACATTCTTTCTTCAACCCCCTCTCTCTCTCTCTCTCCCCCAGGTTGGCCTTGGCAGTCCCCCAGTTGTAGTTGTCCGCCCGCCCCCCTGCCATGCTGGCCTGCCTGCAGAGGAGGCAGAACCCTCCAATCCCATCCTCCCAGTACCCCTTGTGCGTCAGCAAGGCCCTGGAGCCACCTCAAGCTCTCAGCCGAAAATGTGAGTCCAATACAAAGAAGGGTCAGGAGTTTTGTTAGGTTTCCCAATGTATTTGATTTGGTAGAGGGAGACCTTGGTGTTGCTATGTTGTTACTCATTGTGAATAGAGGGACTGTTTAGCTGTGCTGACTGTGCAGAGTTTAACGTGCCTCCCTGGCCCTCGGTGACTGTGTAGGTGTGCGTGTGTGTGTTGGTTCTTCTATCCTTGTGGGGTTCTAAAATCCCCAAAAGTCCCCCTCATAAAATACTGTATATAAAGGGACTGGCCATGGGAAGTTGTTATGGAAATGAAGGGGAAAGAAACTAGTTTGGATCAGCTAAGGATTAAAGAAAGCTGCTGTATTCCCCTGGAAGGTGACTTTCTGCCTAATTTCCCTGAAGCCTCGGGATTAGCCCTTTAGTGGAATGAGACTGTCCTGTGTGTGTGTGTGTCGGTGGTGGAGGGGGCTGTTCCGCTTATAGAACGCTCCAAGAGTCTTTAGTGGCCTATGTTTGCATGGCAAGCCGATTTAAAAGGGAAGGCGGATGGAGAGAAGGAGTTAACCTAGCATTTTCAACCTCAGTTTACAAAAGCTTAAACATGTTACAATTCCACCTGCTAATAGCCCTAATTGTCAACAACATATCACTAGTAGTAAAATAAAAAAATTCCACTAGAGAAAAACATACTGTTGGACATCCGCATGACGCTATTTAACCGCGACTAGTGGGTCTGGCCCGCTTATGTATACATCTTCCTGTTGCATGTGTAACCCCTAGATTTTTGACTGTTGCTACTTTGCAGGACTGACACAGGCATACACAGGATCATCGGGTTCAGGCAATTGCCCCATTTATTATAGTCTGGCAATAAAGCACACAGCGTAGGTGTTCAAGTTAGAATCAGACGATTATGAATTTGCATTCCCTCAGCTCTGTCTTCGCCATAATCATAAATGAGAGGGCAGACATGGCTATAATAACACAATGTGATCGTATAGTTTTACATAGAATAAATATCACGAGAAACAATTGTTTTTATTTTACAGTAACGTGAACCAAGACTCAAGATGGGAGTACAACAACCAGCTAGCTTCAGAGAAATACATTTTCAACACAGTAAATAAATTACAACATACCTGGCCTGAACTAGGGACCTCTGCCTCCCAAACTCACATGACTGCCCTCCTCAAGCGTTTTAGCCGATTGCGCCACGTCAAGCTAGCTAGTGAGGCGACACAAGCGCGACACCTCAGCCTGAGGGGTAAGTGTCACACAACCCCATGTAATACACATGATTGGTTCAACTGTCAAAGGGGAATGAGAGGACAAGGTCAGTGTTGCTTTTGTTCCGATCTACGTGTGTGTATGTTTTTCAAGTATGTGCCAAGGTTGAGATCAAAGGGGTGTGTGTGTCCTGGTTCCATGGGAATGGAACAGGTACTGTTGGCATGAGTTCCAGCCAGGTTCCCTAATGAGCTTCCAGAAAGTGAGAGAGACAGAGAAGAAAGAGGGAGGGCTGTGAGAATGAGTCAGAGGGGAGAAATGGAGAGTAAGAGAAAAAGAGGGAGGCAATGGCTGTCTTAATCGATTCCTTCTCCCTCCAATTTGGACAGGATTAGCCCACTTCCTCCTCAGGCCTCTTATTGAAGAGCAGCCAGTGGGAGTCAGATGGAATCAATAGAGAAAAATAACAGTCTCTCTCTCTCTCGCTCTCTCTCTCTCTTTCTCTCTCCACCTGTTAAACCCTTTGATTGAAAGATTACCACTCTGGTCATATATAATGAGTGGATTTGAGAAGAATGGCCTCCTTTCTGTCCCGCGGAGGTGAGACTGAGTGTTGGATTTCAGCATTGTACTGTACTTTACAGCCACTGGCCCTTCAATGAGAGAGGGGATTGTTCAGCCAGGCTCAAAAGGGGTGCGGAGAGGCAGATGTCAGCTTTGGCCAGGGGGATCGTGGGCACACACACTGGGCTCCTTCGTGCAAAGCTAGGTCCCCGTCGATTGATCACCCTCTGGCCCAGTTTGAGCTGAGGGAGGAGGAGTGGGGGTTGTGGGGTAAAGTGACCCTGGCTCTTAGTAGCCCGAGTGATGCCTGTCTCTGCCTACCTGCCTGCCAGACACCACCCCCTCACAGAGAGAAATAGGATGTGAGGGAGATTATTACCTGGCAGTGGCAGGAGAGGTGAGCTGCTCTGCCATTTGCATCTGCTGTCCTTTGCAGAAAAGCAGTGAGTGGGGGGATGGTGAGGGGGTGGTGGTGGGTGAGGGGGGCAGCGATGCTGAGCAGCTGCACAGTTCATTGATGCGACTCCCATTAAAAATCCCTCATACCCTCAATAAAAAAGGACTTAACTGGCTTCGCCATCAGCGGGAAGAGTTCAGATCGGCTCGCCAGACAATCAATTTCCCCCGAGCGCATAGAGCTTAGCTGGAGAAACGGGAGGCGGAAAGAGAGGGATGTTTCCATTATCACAGTCTGCTCTGCATCTGGGCCAGGAGAGCGAGAGAGATGAAGAGAGGGTGATGAGGGAGAGAAAGAAATGGGGAGATCGGGATGTAGAGAAGAAAAGAAAGATGGGGAGTGGGAGAGCGATGGGGGGAGAACGAGAGCGAGAGACTGGCTTTTTAAAATGACATTGACTCCCTGCCTTTAAAGGTCCAATGCAGCCATTTTTATCTCGATATCAAATGTTTTCTGGGTAACAATTAAATACCTTACTGTGATTGTTTTCAGTTAAAATGGTCTAAAATAAATAAAAATAGCTCTTAGCAAAGGGCAATTTCTCAAGAAAAAAATTGGCTAGGACTGTCTGGGTGGGGAGGGGAAAACTGAAATGTAGCTGTCATTGGCAGAGAGGTTTGAACCTCCCTTTCTATTAGTAGTCTAACTAATTTACCGCATGGTGACGCCACCATGGAAGGCCAAAACTCCATCCCACCAAAACCAGCAAAAATTTCAGGTGGTCTTTTCAAACAGCTCTTATACCAAAGGGGCATTATCACCATTTTCACAGTATTATTCCAACCTCATAGTGTGGAAATATATATAAAACACTGAAATATCTAGGTTTTGACTGCACTGGACCTTTAAAAATATCCTATTGGATTAGCCTCACTGGGGCCTTTAGATTTTAAAAAAAATCTCTTCTCTTGCTCTCTGGCCGTGGAATTAAGAGTGGGGAGGAATTACTTAAATTATAAATCATAGGCATTTGCTTTCAGCGTGCCCAAATTCCCTGTGTATGGGGCTGCACTATCCGCACACCAGGACCTGTCATTTTTTATTAAATCTCCCCTTATGGGACATTTGTAGCACCCCCCTTCCCGTCCTCCCCTCCCCATCACGTCTGCCACTATACGCGGCACTTCGTGAGAAGCAGGGGCGGACATGGCAGTGGAGCCAGTGTCTCTCTTCAGGCCGTTCTCCCCCAGAGAGAGGGCACCGAGACCAGTCAGAGGAGAGAGAGGGAAGGCCCTGGGCCTGTAGGGGGAGAGGGATGCCACTGAACGTAGTTTCCAGTCCCCAGGCACCTAGGCTTATTTGTCTCAGCCTTCAGGTCCCTAGGCCTTCATGGTTGTGGAACCGGCCTCTCTCTAAATAGGGAGGTGTAGACAGAGAAGGGTGTAGCTGAGGGCTAAGAGAGAAGCTGAGGGCCACAACGAAAGGCCGCTACACACCGTATTTGACGCTCCGTAGCTCTGTTTGAAAGCGTGTGTAGGGCCCTTAAGGGGGCTGGTCAGGAGGGACCACAGCTCAGCAGCCATTCATTTGGAGGAGAGGATAGAACCTTTTTATAGTCCCAGACAGAGGCTACTGTACTCTCTACAGCAGGTCAACTTCTCATCTCACCAACATAAGAATGTAACAACTTGATGAGAATTTGAGAATGTAACAATTTGATGAGAATGTGTTCACTGTCCAGGTCATTTTATTCTCTTATTTCATTGTATGGTTTGTTTGATGTCGGCAAGATCAGCAGGAGTGACCATGACGCTCGTGGCTATCAATATGGCGTGTTTGTGCCAGCCCTGTCAGATTGGGATCTGCACGTCGTGGGTTCTTTCCCCGGTCAGTCCGCCGTAGGTCCTGCCCTTGTTAGACCGCACATGTCACAGACGCTCCTGTGTCTGCCCCCTGATTGGATCAGACTTTCGGCTCAATCTGTGTCGTGCCTCTAGCCAACAGCAGGCCCTGATTCTACCCCACGTCCAGAAGGCACGCTGATATCATCATCCAGCAGGCCTCGAGAGCCAATCATGGAGGTGCACAGAGGGTTTCTATGGCATCAGTAGAAATAGAATAACTAGAACGTGTCAAAATGAATGGTAATGTCCATTCTAATCATCTAGTTCTATGCTGATATCCTAGGTTCACTACATGCCTGGTATCCATAGACATAGATTGGCTAGAACAGGAAATACATTTATGAAAATCTATTTCTATGCTGATATTCTATTGGCCCTCAAAGTCAAAAAGTAGTGCACTATATAGGGAATAGTCTGTGTCTGAAAAAGCACCCTATCTACCACTCTCTCTCTGGTGTTTGAGCCAGAGGTAAACATGACAGTAGAATTACCTTTCCATATCCAATCGGATACCTCCACAGCCTGTTATGGGGAGAAAAAGGGAAAGGTTTTCTGTAGAATACTTAAATGTGGCAGCAGAAATGACAACCTTTTCCCTGATTGCCTTTGAGCCCGGAGGGAGAGAGGACTGGAGTGGAAATGGAGAGAGGGGAGGAGCAGTGTACCCGGGGAGAATTTGCATGCACTTGACCTTTCCCCACTGATTGAACTGCCTCTTCCATCTCCCGTTTGGAATTCCACAGACTCACTGCACATGGCCGGCCGCCATCATTATTCCATTTATTCCGCGTTAGGGAACAGGGAGAGCTGTTAAAGTGGCCTTTCTCAAAGTGAGAGGTGATTGACAGCCAAGCGTTCCATGTCACACCCCCTCAGTACCACTAAGTGTAACAGCTACTCACATAAATAAAACAAATGTAAAAAATCATGATGTAACTACTTCACCTGCGCTCGATTGACGCTTGCCTGGCGCCATGGAACTAATGGAATAGTCCCAAAAGTGCAAATTGCGATCAAGCACTCAAATATGTTTGAAAGAAAACAACTATTTGAACCTGGGTGGGTGGTTTGGTGGATGGACACAGTCTGGAAATACAGTACACGCACCAGCAGCCTGTCTCATGCCCACTGGCACTCCATTGTGCCAGGAGGGTGGCGGGCATCTCAGGGCTGGCACTCAGAAGATAATTTCCGGCAGGCTGCATCTCACAGTGCCATGCCCCTTCGCTCTGCCCTCTACCGTCTGTTTATGGGGCACGGCGGTGGCGGTGGCGTGGGGGTGGTGTTTCTTCATAGGGCAGTGAGGCTCCAGAAAGCAGGCCACCACTCTAGTTTTGGCCACACTGGGACTTGGTTTGGAAATGTACTGTAGGCTCCCCGTTCCCAGCTAGATGGCATTTTGGTATCGCAGGTGCAGGGCAGTAACACATTCTATCACTGTGTGCTGGCTGTGACATTCTATTGTCGCTGAGATATGGCAGCCTATCACTGCCAAGGGAAGGACTCTTTCTTCATCAAAATGTGGATAATTAACAATGCTGTAATACTCTTACCTCACTGTATTGTGTGCATGTGTAAGGGGGTTGGCCATCTGAGGTATCATGACTACAGCAGTGTACAGTAGCTGTGTCAGATGTGAGTGTTCTTGCTGACCCTGGCTGTCACTACTGCTCTGTGGATCCCTAAGGGCTAAAACGAGTCATCCATCCAAACCACACTGTGCTTTTAAGTGACAGAAGGATTTATGTAGAGAGAACACTCAATTTCTCCTTACTCATATATCCAGACCGGTATCCATCCAGATTGGAAGTTTCCTTTCTGACCTGCATTGAGTCATTAAAGGTATGTCTGTCTCTCTCTGTCTCTCTCTCTCTCTGTGTGTCTCCCCCGCTGGTGGAGGGCCTTGTTGTCTGTACAGCGTTAATAATTAATTGGGAATCAGTGGAGGACTTGTCTCCTAAATGATAGAACAGAAGGGCCTGGGCTTTTGCCTCAGGCAGCCTGCGGGTGCCTTCTCCCATTTACCTGCAGGCCTTCTCCAGTCTGACAGTCCTGCCCAGAGCCGGCCTTCCCTCCTCTCCCTCTGCTGCTCTGCCTGCCTGCCTGCCTGCCTCTTGTCTCTGGCTCTGTGTGCTCCTACAATCTCCAGTCCTCAGGTCCCGTACTCAAACTCTGGGTTACTTGAGTTTGTGGAGGATGGGTGCTGTGTGTTTGTGTGTGCATGCCGCCGGCTCTGCTCCCCTTGTGTAGCAATTTTGAGGAAATAGTGTAGCACAGTCGCAAATATTATTGAAAGACAGCAGCCAGGACAGAAGAGGTGCCTTGTTGTCATCATAGATGATATAGCTGGTGTGTGTGGCTTTACACAGAGACTCCTTTTGTTCCTATTTATCAAGGCTATCATCTGGAGAGGTGTGTTGTGATTGAAACTAGTGCCCCAGTGCATGCTTGTGTGTGTGTGAGATCAGGGATCATTAGCGTATAAAAAGGCCAACACTACTGTTTTGGAAATGAAAACCAGTCTGGGTTGATGTTGAATGTTGGCTCTGTGTCCCTGGGCACTGGAGCGCAGCTTCTAACAGGGCAATGGGGGCACATTGTGTTGGAGGGGGCTGGGCGGAGTGGGAGAGAAACGGACAGAGACGAGGGAGGGAGAGATAAGGGGGCTGGGGTGACTTTGATGCCACAGGAATGAGTTCACGGGCTCGTGAGCACAGGCCTAATCACACATGACAATATTGGCTGGTGTGCAAGTCGCAACGCATGACAGCCCCCCCCACTCGCTGGTGCTGCTGACTCTGGGATTTGCTGATAAAGCTCTGCTTTATAGAACATGCTGTGTGTACAATGAGGGTGGCCAGGCTCGTCACAGCCATACCGCCATGCCATCCCCCCCCCCCCCAGAACCATGCACTGTACCAGGCCCAGACTCCCCTCGGGTACACTCCATTTTAACCGAAGGACAGGCTGGTGAATAAAGACTGGCGTGTCTCGGTGCTTGAAATGAGGTCGGGTCTATGGGCTTTGCCGGCGGCGTGAGATTGTAAATGTTATTTTTTTTAATTTTTCTAAAAATTCAATTGAACTCCTGTTTTTTGGCATAGCTCTTTTTGTTTGGCCTGTTTTGTTTATCGGGGTCGTGTGAATTGTGGGGGTAAACATGTTGCCCCAGATTCGGTGTTTGTTTGGTACACGGGCCTCCGTCCCACAATAGAGCCGACATGGCTACTGCTGACGTCCTGCATTCCTCCTCCCCAGCCAACACAAAGGGGGACCGGCTCGGCCAGCTCTCTGTCTCTCTCTGTTGGTCTCGCTATCTGCTCAACCCGGGAGATGGAGGACTAGAATCACTGTTGAAGATAGTCAGCGACCTCCTTTTTTAAATGTGGGGAGTTTTTTTAAACTATTTGGCTGCATGTGAAATTGCACCCTATCCCCTATATAGTGCATTACTTTTGACCAGAGCCCTATTCCTTATATAGTGCTGTGTTTTTTACTAGGGCCCATATGGAATAGAGTGCCATTTCAGACACACCTCTGTTTATCCTCTATACAGTCTGTCTATGACATATGCTGCACAAACAACACTGAGCTAAGATGACCAACAACAAGAAATATTTAGCAAGAAAGCTTCATTTGAATAACTCAGCCATAGGAATTTTGTGGTGGTGACATATGGAAACGGTCTCTCTGGATAACAAAATCACTATAAAGGTACCATTATGACATGACCACCAGCGTTACTAGGACTACTCTGTCTAATAATAATCCTAATAATGGTAACACTTGAGTATTGTAGCAGTGGTGTCTGCAGGGCTCTGCTTTGGGCTCGGCCGGGGCTCTGCTAATGCAGCCTGAGCGCAGACAAATGGGAAGTGACACGTGTGTGTAGAATGCTATTTGTGGTGACGCTTTGACTACAGATAATAAAGTGTTCGCCACAAGGTGATTTCACTCTGCAAGCACCCCAAAAGGAACTCACTTACTCTGGGTGAGAGAGAGTGCAAGAGCGAGAGATGGGAGGTAGAGAGAGGGAGAAAATCCAGACTCTTCTAAAATGATGCACAGTGCTAGCTACTAGAGGAAGTAAGGTTCAACTGGAGAGGGGTGGTTTGGATAATCTGTTATAAACAGGATTTTGTATGTGTGCTAGGCCCTGTGCACAGGGAACTCCTTCAGAATCAATCAATCCTCAGTCATTTCCCCTACAGCCCATAAAAGGCATGTTGCTACATCAAACCAACAAATTAGTTGATTGATTAACGTCTGGGTATAGCGATAAATACCAAATAGAAAATAAAAACAATGGACGTCACTATATCGCTATATACAGTGCATTCGGAAAGTATTCAGACCCCTTGACTTTTTCCACATTTTGTTACGTTACAGCCTTATTCTAAAATGGATTACATTTTTAAAATCCTCATTAATCTACACACAATCCCCCATAATGACAAAGCTAAAACAGGTTTTTAGAAATGTTTTCAAATGTATTAAAAATAGAAAACAGAAATACCTTATTTACATAAGTATTCAGACCCTTTGCCATGAGAAGTGAAATTGAGCTCAGGTGCATCCTGTTACCATTGATCATCCTTGAGATGTTTCTACAACTTGATTGGACATGATTTAGAAAGGCACATATCTGTCTATATAAGGTCCCACAGTTGACGGTGCATGTCAGAGCAAAAACCAAGCCATGAGATCCATAGAGCTCCAAGTCAGGATTGTGTCGAGAAACAGATCTGGGGAAGGGTACCAAAAAATGTCTGCAGCATTGAAAGTCCCCAAGAACACTGGCCATCATTCTTTAAATGGAAGAAGTTTGGAACGACCAAGACTTCCTAGAGCTGGCCGCCCGGCCAAACTGAGCAATCGGTGGAGAAGAGCCTTGGGTTCTTGGTCACCTCCCTGACCGATGGTCACTCTGACAGAATCCAGAGTTCCTCTGTGGAGATGGGAGAACCTTCCAGAAGGACAGTTGTTGAAGCTAATTTATGACAATGAAGTTGCTCTCATAGGCCTGAGCCTGAGGTGATCAGTGCCAGGAGGCTGAAGGAAGGAAGCACAAATCCAACATTTGCCAGGAAATTATTTGATTGGATTTGAGGTGAGAATGACCTTTTTGAAATTAAAGATAACAATTAGGAGTCATATGAGTTGTTTTTTTACTTTTTAATGTCTAAATCCATTTTTTACATAGCGCCATGGTTCTGTAGCTGGCTGTGATAGATCCGAGGGGAGATCTATATTTCTGTTACTAGTCGAGTAGCCATCAGAGACAGGGAGTTCACAGATGGGGGGTGGGGTGAGGCTGACTTATTTTCCTGCAAGTACTGTTTGTAGGCCTATGCATCACAATCATAATTCAAGATATCTTTGTCATCATGAACTTTCATAAGAATCTGAACAATTATAGCTAGCCTACATACCAAATCTTTTAGATGTCATCTCCAAGCAAGTAATTAACCAAATCAGCCATGCAATTCAATACTCATCTTTTAAAACAAACTCTTTTAACCTAAATTGTTTTTATCTTAAAAAATGAAATAGAGGAACTAACAGTACAGATACACTACCGGTCAAAAGTTTTAGAACACCTACTCATTCAAGGGTTTTTCTTAATTTTTACTATTTTCTACATTGTGGAATAATAGTGAAGACATTAAAACTATGAAATAACACATATGGAATCATGTAGTAACCCAAAAAGTGTTAAACAAATCAAAATATGTTTTATATTTGAGATTCTTCAAATTGCCACCCTTTGCTTTGATAACAGCCTTTCCCACTCTTGGCATTTTCAACCAGCTTCAACCGTCTTGAAGGAGTTCCCACATATGCTGAGCACTTGTTGGCTGCTTTTCCTTCACTCTGCGGTCCGACTCATCCCAAAACATCTCAATTTGGTTAAGGTTGGGGGATTGTGGAGGCCAGGTCATCTGATGCAACACATCCTCCTCCATGCTTTACGGTGGGAAATACACATGCGGCGATCATCCTTTCACCCACACCGCATCTCACAAAGGCACGGTTGTTGGAATCAAACATCTCCAATTTGGACTCCAGACCAAAGGACAAATTTCCGCCAGTCTAATGTCCATTGCTCGTGTTTCTTGGCCCATTCAAGTCTCTTCTTCTTATTCGTGTCCTTTAGTAGTGGTTTATTTTCAGCAATTTGACCATGAAGGCCTGATTCACAGTCTCTTCTGAACAGTTGATGTTGAGATGTCTGTTACTTGTGTAACCCTCTTACCAGTCTCGAATTTGACTTTCACGATATTAACTTACGTAGAATATCTCAACAGCATGGGATGTTAGGTGAGAAGGACATCTCCAATAAGAATCCCTATTGTAAACTATCTAGGGTGATGACAAATAGGGTTTTAACTTCAGATGGAATGACTATAGATTTTTGTTTTTGTATAAGGATATACTTTCCCATGCATTAAATTAAATTGAAACAGTAAATGACTCCACCAAGGCAACATAAGGTTCAAGATGTGTATTATTACATTTTCAAAGCACCACATCAAAATAAATAGTAAATAATAAACCCCAATGAGTCGTGCACAACCCATGTCCAAATTGTTTCAAGCTTGCTTAACCCCGTTGGCGCGTTGGAGCTCAAAAAATGATGACACACATAAAGTCCAGAAGCACCCCACCGTTGTGGTTACTCACTACTCGTAGATATTCCCTCAGTGAAGGATGGCAGTACCTTGCAGGTTTCCTCACAAGATCCACAGCGAGCACAGCTATCAATGCAGACAGTACTCTTTCGCAGTAACCGAAATCCCATGGGAACATGAACTCGTTAATCTTTCCCAAGCAATTCTCTCTCGGTGTCACACGATGCTAGGCTAACCTCAAGGCTGTCAAATACCTCCACGATGAGATGATAGCTTCAGTCTTTACTAAGTCTTAACAAAATTATAACAACTCTCTTATAAAATAAAATCTGTATTTCCCTTAAACTCGGTAGGTATGGGTTTTGTTCTATGTTTAACGTCTTTTATCATTTTTCTTCACCAACGGTCATAATGTAACGTCCATCCTTTTCTCAACGTCTCTCTCCCTCTTTTTCGTCCCAGCTTTTTCTCCCAACTTAAAAGTAAACCAACCTATTCACTTATACATTAAAGAATCAAATCAAATCAAGTTTATTTTATATAGSCCTTCGTACATCAGCTAATATCTCGAAGTGCTGTACAGAAACCCAGCCTAAAACCCCAAACAGCAAGCAATGCAGGTGTAGAAGCACGGTGGCTAGGAAAAACTCCCTAGAAAGGCAAAAACATTTCTTCAAAAGAAATGCATTAACAACATTACAATTCGGGAGCAATTCAATCACCTTTTAAATCTAATACCAATTAATTATAACAAATAACTCAATACTCGCTTCTAACAAGAATATTACACTTGAACCCTGTGAAGCATTTATTTGGTCTGCAATTTCAGAGGCTGGTAACTCTAATGAACTTATCCTCTGCAGCAGAGATAACTCTGGGTCTTCCTTTCTTGTGGCGGTCCTCATGAGAGCTAGTTTCATCATAGCGATTGATGGTTTTTGCGACTGCACTTGAAAAATCTTTCAAAGTTCTTCATATTTTTTTGTATTGACTGACCGTCATGTCTTAAAGTAATGATGGACTGTCGTTTCTCTTTGCTTATTTGAGCTGTTCTTGCCATAATATGGACTTGGTCTTTTACCAAATAGGGCTATCTTTATACTTTCGAGTGGCGCAGCGGTCAAAGGCACTGCATCTCAGTGCAGAGCCATCACTACAGTCCCTGGTTTGAATCCAGGCTGTATCACATCCGGCTGTGATTGGGGCGGCGCACAATTGGCCCAGCTTCGCCGGGGTGGGCTATCATTGTAGATAAGAATTTGTAATAAAAAATTCCCTATATTAGGTCAGTTAGGATCACCACTTTATTTTAAGAATGTGAATTGTCAAAAATAGTAGATTTCTTTCATCACATTCCCAGTGGGTCAGAAGTTTACATACACTCAATTAGTATTGGTAGCATTGCCTTTAAATTGTTTAACTTGGGTCAAACGTTTCAGGTAGCCTTCCACAAGCTTCCCACAATAAGTTGAGTGAATTTTGGCCCATTTCTCCTGAGAGCGCTGGTGTAACTGAGTCAGGTTTGTAGGCCTCCTTGCTCGCACACGCTTTTTCAGTTCTGCCCACAAATCTTCTATAGGATTGAGGTCAGGGCTTTGTGATGGCCAATACCTTGACTTTGTTGTCCTTAAGCCATTTTGCCACAACTTTGGAAGTATGCTTGGGGTCATTGTCCATTTGGAAGATCCATTTGCGACCAAGCTTTAACTTCCTGACTGATGTTCTGAGATGTAGCTTCAATATATCCACATAATTTTCCTGCCTCATGATGCCATCTATTTTGTGAAGTGCACCAGTCCCTCCTGCAGCATAGCACCCCCACAACATGATGCAGCCACCTCCCTGCTTCACGGTTGGGATGGTGTTCTTCGGCTTGCAAGCCTTCCAATTTTTCCTCCAAACATAACAATGATCATTATGGCCAAACAATCCTATTTTTGTTTCATCAGACCAGAGGACATTTCTCCAAAAAGTACAGTCTTTGTCCCCATGTGCAGTTGCAAACCGTAGTCTGGCTTTTTTATGGCGGTTTTGGAGCAGTGGCTTCTTCCTTGCTGAGCGGCCTTTCAGGTTATGTTGATATAGGACTCGTTTTACTGTGGATATAAATACTTTTGTACCTGTTTCCTCCAACTCAATTAGTATTGGTAGCATTGCTTAAATTGTTTTAACTTGGGTCAAACGTTTCAGGTAGCCTTCCACAAGCTTCCCACAATAAGTTGAGTGAATTTTGGCCCATTTCTCCTGAGAGCGCTGGTGTAACTGAGTCAGGTTTGTAGGCCTCCTTGCTCGCACACGCTTTTTCAGTTCTGCCACAAAATCTTCTATAGGATTGAGGTCAGGGCTTTGTGATGGCCAATACCTTGACTTTGTGTGCCTTAAGCCATTTTGCCACAATTTGGAAGTATGCTTGGGGTCATTGTCCATTTGGAAGATCCATTTGCGACCAAGCTTTAACTTCCTGACTGATGTTCTGAGATGTAGCTTCAATATATCCACATAATTTTCCTGCCTCATGATGCCATCTATTTTGTGAAGTGCACCAGTCCCTCCTGCAGCATAGCACCCCACAACATGATGCAGCCACCTCCCTGCTTCACGGTTGGGATGGTGTTTCTTCGGCTTGCAAGCCTTCCAATTTTTCCTCCAAACATAACAATGATCATTATGGCCAAACAATCCTATTTTTGTTTCATCAGACCAGAGGACATTTCTTCCAAAAAAGTACAGTCTTTGTCCACATGTGCATTTGCAAACCGTAGTCTGGCTTTTTTATGGCGGTTTTGGAGCAGTGGCTTCTTCCTTGCTGAGCGGCCTTTCAGGTTATGTTGATATAGGACC
>NC_036855.1:10492766-10496135 GCF_002910315.2 Salvelinus sp. IW2-2015
TCCAGCATCTTCACAAGGTCCTTTGCTGTTGTCCTGGGATTGATTTGCACTTTTTCGCCAAAGCACGTTCATCTCTAGGAGACAGAACGCGTCTTCTTCCTGAGCGGTATGACGGCTGCGTGGTCCATGGTGTTTATACTTGCGTACTATTGTTTGTACAGATGAACGTGGTATCTTCAGGCGTTTGGAAATTTCTCCCAAGGATGAACAGACTTGTGAAGGTCTACAATTTTTCTTAGGTCTTGGCTGATTTTCTTTTGATTCTCCCATGATGTCAAGCAAGAGGCACTGAGTTTGAAGGTAGGCCTTGAAATACATCCACAGGTACACCTCCAATTGACTCATATTATGTCAATTAGCCTATCAGAAGCTTCTAAAGCCATGACATAATTTTCTGGAATTTTCCAAGCTGTTTAAAGGCACAGTCAACTATTGTACGTAAACTTCTCACCCACTGGAATTGTGACAGTGAATTATAAGTGAATTAATCTGTATGTAACAATTGTTGGAAAAATGACTTGTGTCTTGCACAAAGTAGATGTCCTAACCAACTTGCAAAAACTGTAGTTTGTTAACAAGACATTTGTGGAGTGGTTGAAAAACTAGTTTTAATGACTCCAACCTAAGTGTATGTAAACTTCCGACTTCAACTGTATTATATTTATATACGTACGTGTGTGTGTATTATATTTATATAATATATATATTTTCTATGTAGGTTGCAAGAGCGAATCCCCGAGCCGACAAGGTAAAAATCCCCTGAACAATACAGTTAACCCACTGTTCCTAGGCCGTCATTGAAATTAAGAATTTGTTCTTAACTGACTTACCTAGTTAAATGAATGTAAAATATATATATTTTAAATAATACCCCTACCATGTCACAACACAACTGATTGGCTCAAGCACATTAGAAGGAAAGAAATTCCACAAATTAACTTTTAACAAGGCACACCTGTTAATTAAATGCATTCAAGTGACTACTTCATGATGCTGGTTAAGAGAATGCCATGAGTGTGCAAAGCTGTCATCAAGGCAAAGGGTGGCTACTTTGAAGAATCTAAAATATAGAATGTATTTTGATTTGTTTAACACGTTTTGGGTTACTACATGATTCCATATGTGTTATTTCACAGTTTTGATGTCTTCACTATTATTCTACAATGTAGAAAATAGTCATAAGAAAACCCTTGATTTTGAGTTTATTTTATTTTTACAGGGACAGTGCACATTAATCAACGTTTCAGTAAAAGTGCCGATTTTAGCCAGCCGACTAATTTTCAACCGCAGTCCCTGGGCAGGTTATTAAAAACAATTACAATATAGAGAGTCATTGAGCAGTGAGCACACGCAGAGCAACATAGGACAAGCAAGACGTAGCATACAGACAGAGCAACATAGGACAAGCAAGACGTAACATACAGCAGAGCAACATAGGACAAGCAAGACATAGCATACAGACAGAGCAACATAGGACAAGCAAGACGTAGCATACAGACAGAGCAACATAGGACAAGCAAGACGTAGCATACAGACAGAGCAACATAGGACAAGCAAGACGTAGCATACAGACAGAGCAACATAGGACAAGCAAGACAACGCTACAGACAACAGCAACAAGTGGAAAGCGGCAATTCACAGCTAGGGATTATGTTCACAAATCTGATTGACCTTTAGCCATGTCTTCATGCATTTTGTGAAAGTGTGATATGTGGTGCAGTTATGTGTGGTCTGATGGCAGTGTATTCCAGACATGGGAAGCTCTCACAGAGAGTCGTTTTACTGTGGATATAAATACTTTTGTACCTGTTTCCTCCAGCATCTTCACAAGGTCCTTTGCTGTTGTCCTGGGATTGATTTGCACTTTTCGCACCAAAGCACGTTCATCTCTAGGAGACAGAACGCGTCTTCTTCCTGAGCGGTATGACGGCTGCGTGGTCCCATGGTGTTTATACTTGCGTACTATTGTTTGTACAGATGAACGTGGTATCTTCAGGCGTTTGGAAATTTCTCCCAAGGATGAACCAGACTTGTGAAGGTCTACAATTTTTCTTAGGTCTTGGCTGATTTTCTTTTGATTCTCCCATGATGTCAAGCAAGAGGCACTGAGTTTGAAGGTAGGCCTTGAAATACATCCACAGGTACACCTCCAATTGACTCATATTATGTCAATTAGCCTATCAGAAGCTTCTAAAGCCATGACATAATTTTCTGGAATTTTCCAAGCTGTTTAAAGGCACAGTCAACTATTGTACGTAAACTTCTCACCCACTGGAATTGTGACAGTGAATTATAAGTGAAATAATCTGTATGTAAACAATTGTTGGAAAAATGACTTGTGTCTTGCACAAAGTAGATGTCCTAACCAACTTGCAAAAACTGTAGTTTGTTAACAAGACATTTGTGGAGTGGTTGAAAAACTAGTTTTAATGACTCCAACCTAAGTGTATGTAAACTTCCGACTTCAACTGTATATATATTTATATACGTACGTGTGTGTGTATATATTTTATATAATATATATATTTTCTATGTAGGTTGCAAGAGCGAATCCCCGAGCCGACAAGGTAAAAATCCCCTGAACAATACAGTTAACCCACTGTTCCTAGGCCGTCATTGAAATTAAGAATTTGTTCTTAACTGACTTACCTAGTTAAATGAATGTAAAATATATATATTTTAAATAATACCCCTACCATGTCACAACACAACTGATTGGCTCAAGCACATTAAGAAGGAAAGAAATTCCACAAATTAACTTTTAACAAGGCACACCTGTTAATTGAAATGCATTCCAAGTGACTACTTCATGATGCTGGTTAAGAGAATGCCATGAGTGTGCAAAGCTGTCATCAAGGCAAAGGGTGGCTACTTTGAAGAATCTAAAATATAGAATGTATTTTGATTTGTTTAACACGTTTTGGGTTACTACATGATTCCATATGTGTTATTTCACAGTTTTGATGTCTTCACTATTATTCTACAATGTAGAAAATAGTCATAAGAAAAACCCTTGAATTTGAGTTTATTTTATTTTTACAGGGACAGTGCACATTAATCAACGTTTCAGTAAAAGTGCCGATTTTAGCCAGCCGACTAATTTTCAACCGCAGTCCCTGGGCAGGTTATTAAAAACAATTACAATATAGAGAGTCATTGAGCAGTGAGCACACGCAGAGCAACATAGGACAAGCAAGACGTAGCATACAGACAGAGCAACATAGGACAAGCAAGACGTAACATACAGACAGAGCAACATAGGACAAGCAAGACATAGCATACAGACAGAGCAACATAGGACAAGCAAGACGTAGCATACAGACAGAGCAACATAGGACAAGCAAGACGTAGCATACAGACAGAGCAACA
>NC_036855.1:10498714-10704071 GCF_002910315.2 Salvelinus sp. IW2-2015
CATAGGACAAGCAAAGACGTAGCATACAGACAGAGCAAACATAGGACAAGCAAGACAACGCTACAGACAACAGACAACGTGGAAAGCGGCAATTCACAGCTAGGGATTATGTTCACAAATCTGATTGACCTTTAGCCATGTCTTCATGCATTTTGTGAAAGTGTGATATGTGGTGCAGTTATGTGTGTCTGATGGCAGTGTATTCCAGACATGGGAAGCTCTCACAGAGAAAGCGGATTTACTAAAGGTGCTTTTCCTTAAGGGAAATTTACAGTCACCTCTCATGGCAGACCTTGTGGATCTGCTGCCATATGTTTGGGTTTTCTGTTTAACAAAAGTACTGAGTGGAGGGGGAGCCAGGCCATTTAGGATCTTGAATACAAGACATGCGTCGGTGTATTGCACAAGATTTTCCCAACTCAGGAGCTCATGCTTTCTGACGATGTAACAGTGATGATGGCTATTGGGCTTCCTATCAAGCACTTTGAGAGCCTGTTTGTAAACAGACTGAATAGGTTTTAATGTTGTACAGCAAGCTTGGGCCCAACTAGTCAAGCAGTATGTTAAGTGGGGGAGTATCATATATTTGAAGTACAGTTTTGCTACCTCTGTAGTCAAACAATTTCGTATAAATCTGAAATTAGCTAGGGTGAACTTGGTTATTTAAATTAACTTTTTCACATGCTTTTTAAAAGAGAGGTTGGAATCAAGTATGATGCCAATGTTCTTAAAATCAGATACCACCTGGAGCTTAGTAGGTGTGTTCAAACTTTTGACTGGTACTGTATATATAAAATAATACATATATTTACAAAAAATAATAAAAAATATATAGAGATATCTATATGGGGGATTGGAAATGATATAGACAATTACATTAAAGCCACAATCTATCTGCAATAAAGCTGATCTACCCTCTAAAATAATATACAGTGTGTATACAGGGATCCCTCGCCACTTCGCGGTTCACTTATCGCGGATTCGCTATTTCGCGGATTTTCATAATGCATTTTTTTTTTTTTTTGGTGCATTGTGCTCTGCATTCTGATTCGCTAAAAACTCACTCCCGCTTCTTGTATCAAAACATGCTACGAATTGTGCTAATCATTTTGTCGTCTCGTGCAGTTATGTGTAGTACATAAAACAGCTTGGCAAATTTAACTTAAGTTGGCCAAATTATCTTTGTATTTCGAACATCTCCTAAACCCATAATGTCGACGAAACGCCTGGACCGACAAAAGCACCTGCGGATGGGCCCAAACGGCGGAGAAGAGAACACTGCAGAGCGCAGTCAGGATGCAGCGGCCCAGTCTGAAGAGAGTGAAACGGCCTACACGTGAGTCACTGTATTTGTATACATGTAATAGTTGCTAATTGTAAAAAAAAAAAAAAAGTTTTCTATTTCGCGGATTTCACTTATCGCGGGTCATTTTCGGAACGTAACCCCCGCGATAAACGAGGGATTACTGTATTAAATATACTGAACAAAAATATAAATGCACATGCAACAATTTCAATTTTTTTACTGAGTTACAGTTCATATAAGGAAATCAGTCAGTGACAAAAACAAATCACTAAGCCCTAATCTATGGATTTCACATGACTGGGCAGGGGCACAGCCATGGGTTGGCTTGTGAGGTCATAGTCCCACCCAATGGGAGCCAGGCCCACCCACTGAGGAGCCAGGCCCAGCAAATCAGAATTGTTTTTTCTCCCACAAAAGGGCTTTATTACAGACAGAAATACTCCTCAGTTTCATCAGCTGTCTGGGCTGCTGGTCTCAGACGATCCCGCAGGTAAAGAAGCCAGATGTGGAGGTCCTGGGCTGGTGTGGTTACACGTGGTCTGCGGTTGTGAGGCCAGTTGGAAGTACTACCAAATTCTCTAAAATGATGTTGGGGGCAGCTTATGGTAGAGAAAATGAACATTCAATTCTCTGGCAACAGCTCTGGTGGACATTCCTGCAGTCAGGATGTCAATTGCATGCTCACTTCAAAACTTGAGACATTCGTGGCATTGTGGTGTTTGTCAAAAATGCACATTTAAGAGTGGCTTATATTGTCCCAGCACAAGGTACATCTGTGTAATGATCATGCTGTTTAATCAGTCTTCTTGATATGCCACACCTGTCAGGTGGGTGGATTATCTTGGCAAATGATAAATGCTCACTAACAGGGATGTAAACAAATATGTTTTTCAGAGAAATAAGCTTTCTGTGCATATGGAAACATTTTTCAGCTAATGAAACATGGGACCAACACTTTACATGTTGCTTTCATATTTTGTTCAGTGTAACAATCAACCTTGTGATTAACCTGAGATAGATGAGTGGGGGTTACCTTGGGGATGGGTTATTTTTCCTTTTTTTTTCCTCCTCTTCTTCCCTCCGCCCCCTTTTTTTATTTCTAAAACAGCTTGGCAAATTTACATTAAGTTGGCCAAATTATCTTGTAATTTCGAACATCTCCTAAACCCATAATGTCGACGAAACGGCCTGGACCGACAAAAGCACCTGCGGATGGGCCCAAACGGCGGAAGAAGAGAACACTGCAGAGCGCAGTCAGGATGCAGCGGCCCAGTCTGAAGAGCAGTGAAACGGCCTACACGTGAGTCACTGTATTTGTATACATGTAATAGTTGCTAATTGTAAAAAAAAAAAAAAGTTTTCTATTTCGCGGATTTCACTTATCGCGGGTCATTTTCGGAACGTAACCCCCGCGATAAACGAGGGATTACTGTATATATAATATACTGAACAAAAATATAAATGCAACATGCAACAATTTCAATTTTTTTACTGAGTTACAGTTCATATAAGGAAATCAGTCAGTGACAAAAACAAATCACTAAGCCCTAATCTATGGATTTCACATGACTGGGCAGGGGCACAGCCATGGGTTGGCTTGTGAGGTCATAGTCCCACCCAATTGGGAGCCAGGCCCACCCACTGAGGAGCCAGGCCCAGCAAATCAGAATTGTTTTTTCTCCCACAAAAGGGCTTTATTACAGACAGAAATACTCCTCAGTTTCATCAGCTGTCTGGGCTGCTGGTCTCAGACGATCCCGCAGGTAAAGAAGCCAGATGTGGAGGTCCTGGGCTGGTGTGGTTACACGTGGTCTGCGGTTGTGAGGCCAGTTGGAAGTACTACCAAATTCTCTAAAATGATGTTGGGGGCAGCTTATGGTAGAGAAATGAACATTCAATTCTCTGGCAACAGCTCTGGTGGACATTCCTGCAGTCAGGATGTCAATTGCATGCTCACTTCAAAACTTGAGACATCTGTGGCATTGTGGTGTTTGTCAAAAATGCACATTTAAGAGTGGCCTTATATTGTCCCCAGCACAAGGTACATCTGTGTAATGATCATGCTGTTTAATCAGCTTCTTGATATGCCACACCTGTCAGGTGGGTGGATTATCTTGGCAAATGATAAATGCTCACTAACAGGGATGTAAACAAATATGTTTTTCAGAGAAATAAGCTTTCTGTGCATATGGAACATTTTATTTCAGCTAATGAAACATGGGACCAACACTTTACATGTTGCTTTCATATTTTTGTTCAGTGTAACAATCAACCTTGTGATTAACTGAGATAGATGAGTGTACCTGGGATGTTTTTCTCCTGATGCTGAGCAAAGCAAGCAGTGGGACTCATTTCCCCCCACATGCACTTGAATTCGTTTCCCTGGCTGAGGGCATAATCAGCATGTCCCCCACCCCCGCCAGGCAACTGTGCCCTGTTGATAGCTGGCTCACGCAAGCTCTTCCATTCAGTTTTCTCTCTCTCCATCTCTCTCTCCTCCGGAAGCTCCGGCAGGGGAGCCAGACATTTGATTGACTGGTGGCCGAGTCGGCAGGACAGCTATTATTATAGTTTTTACCTCTGGCTGGGGGGGGGGGGGGGGTCTGGCCTACAGCCCCTGCTTTGTGTGCCCAATAGTCAATTAGAGGTGGGCCACCGCCGGAGACGACAGGGATGCAGGGTTAATTGCAGAGGACCTAACAGCTGGCTCTATCAGGGCCCATTGTGCATTGCAGCAGTTGTCACGGCAATCGAGGACCGGCCTGTAATCGTTGACTAATCAGCCATGTGCCAGATGACACCTCCATTAGCACAAGGCAGGTATTGTTTAGCGTGCCGCCTCTGGCTCCTCCTCCACCCCCTGGCCTGCGCTTCCTTTCACAGCCCTGCTTTTGTCTGGCGTTGGTAACAAGGGGGGGGGGGGATGTCATAGCCCTGATTCTATTTAGCCGAGGACCCAACAATAGGCACGGGTCAAGGGTGTCCCCTCCAACAATGCTTTTTCAAATCGTCAATTCCCGAATGCAATACATTTAAGCAAGTAAAACTTTTTCCAAAGTAAGTGATTCGGGCATGAGGGATTGGAAGGCCATTCTAGCCATTAATTATTAACTTGAATAGCTTCCATAACAATGAGGTGGAAAGGGCAAAGCGTTGCTTGCTCGCTCCGTGGAGGGAGGGAGGACAGATTGAATATGCAACAGCATGGTGGAAATGGAAAAAAGTAGATTAGGATGGCTTGGCCTAAAAGTATTGTGGTTTATAGGGTGACGGGGCTGCAGCGGCTAATGTCCTCTGTGGCCCTCAATGGTGCTGACAGCTCATGCACATTTAACAGCAGCGACTCGTCTCTGGAGAACAGGTTAACGCCGGTGAACCTGGTGGATGTTGCACTGTGGCTGACCCTGTGTTTTCTTTCATCTTTCTCTCCCCCTACCTACCTACAAATCAGCTCCTGTTGTATTTTCCCTAACCCTCTCGTCCTCACAGCCTCTTTTGATTTGGTTATAGCTAATGCATGTTATGTGTTCATCATTCTGTGAAGACATAATTGCAAACATCCCAACCACCTAGTATTTTACCCTCTTCTTTTTAAACAAGGACATTTCCTTTGGCTTTGTTGGTGTAGGATAAAAGAGGGGATAGATGGATGTGTAAAGTAAGCACCACATTGATACTGGCTTGTGCCTGAGAGTGAGAAAATACCAGATGCTCTGATTTGATGTGTGACTCGTTGGCTTCTCATAATAACTAGAAATATCCCCAACCTGCTCCTGATTTTAGAACGTTTGGAGCTCTAATAAATGGAAGCAAGGAAGGAGAGGATTTCATCCAGTTCTTTCTGGCTTATTCCTGTGAATATTCAATTAAGCCACTAATTAGAATGCCAAGCAGTTTTATGCTGCTCTGAATTTGATACTGCACTCTCTCTGACTCCGCGTCTCTCTCCTTTCCTCCTATCTTTCTTCCCTCCCTCTCTCCTTCCATCCCTCCCTCCCTTTGCCTCCAACTAACCTAACTCCACGCTCTCCTGCTCACTCCGTCTGCCACTGCTTCTTGTGATCAACACAATTTGACCCCTCACTTAGAAGTGCACCGAATTTAAGGGATTTGTTTAGTCTAATCCCATTCCCAGTTCTCTTTATTGCTGTATCGTACCCAGTGGACCTCATCATACCCAGTGGACCCCACCCCCCACCCCATCCTTCCTTCCCTCCTCCCACCTTGCCTCCTACATCCTTCCCTCCTCCACCCCCACACACAGAAAATTAGTTAATCAGAATTCAGAGTACCGCTGTCTGATTAAAGGAGTGTTAATTGAGTGTTCAGGATTGGGCAACACACACACACACACACACACACACACACACACACACACACACACACACACACACACACACACACCACACACACACACACACACACACACACCATCCCCAAAGACGGCACAGGGCACTCCAAGGACGATGCCCTTGGTGAGCTCCATGTCACCAAAACCAATGGAAGAACAGTTACAGCCACTTTGTGTTTCTGCTTTGTGTTATTAAAGGCCCTGTTGAGAAAGGCCCTCTGCTGTTCAGTCCTGTTCTCTTCAATTCCATCTCACCATGCTGTAGTTTATCCCTAGCTCTGCCATCTCTCTCTCGCTCTCTCAGTAGTGGTACACACAGACACTAGTGGTGTGCTGGTCAGAGATATTTTTCTTCTTCTCTGTTCGTCTCTGTTTCTTTCGTTTAGGGCCCGGGGAGTAAATGCAAAAACAAACATTGGTACCTGAATGGCCTTACTGAAGAGCTCAGTGACTTTTAATGTGGTACCGTCTTAGGATGCCACCTTTCCAACAAAGTTTGTCAAATGTCTGCCCTGGTAGACCCGCCCCGGTCAACTGTAAGAGCTGTTATTGTGAAGGGGAAACGTCTAGGAGCAACAACGGCTCAGCCCCGAAGTGGTAGGCAAAACAAGCTCACGAAACGGGACCACCGAGTGCTGAAGCGCGTAGCACGTAACAATCTGTCCTTTGTTTCTACACTCACTACCGATTTCCAAACTGCCTCTAGAAACAATATCAGCACAAGAACTGTTTGTCGGGAGCTTCATGAAATGGGTTTCCATGTCCGAGCAACCGCACACAAGCCTAAGATCACCATGCGCAATGCCAAACGTTGGCTGGAGTGGTGTAAAGCTCGTCGCCATTGGACTCTGGAGCAGTGGAAACGCGTTCTCTGGAGTGATGACTCACACTTCACCATTTGGAAGTCCGACGGACAAATCTGGGTTTGGCGGACGCCAGGAGAACGCTACCATAGTGCCAACTGTAAAGTTTGGTGTGGGAGGAATAATGGTCTGGGGCTGTTTTTCATTGTTAGGCCCCTTAATTCCAGTGAAGGGAACTCTTAATGATACAGCATACAATGACATTCTAGATGATTCTGTGCTCCCAACTTTGTGGCAACAGTTCGGGAAGGCCCTTTCCTGTTTCAGCTTGACAATGCCCCCATGCACAAAGTGAGATCCATACAGAAATGGTTTGTTGATCTGTGTGGAAGAACTTGACTAGCTTGCACAGAGCCCTGACCTCAACCCCATCGAACACCTTTGGGATGAATTGGAACGCCGACTGCGAGCCAGGTCTAATCGCCCAACATCAGTGTCCGACCTCACTAATGCTCTTGTGGCTGAATGGAAGCAATTCCCTGCAGCAATGTTCCAACATCTAGTGGAAAGTCTTCCCAGAAGAGTGGAGGCTGTTATAGCAGCAAAGGGGGGACCAACTCCATATTAATGCCCTTGATTTTGGAATGAGATGTTCGAGCAGGTGTCCACATACTTCTGATCATGTAGTGTACCTAACTGCGCATTTGCATTCTCTGATGATGCTGAAGGAAAGAAATCATGTTTCTCCACAAAAAATGTAGCCTGCATTTGGTGTACAATTTTACTGCAAGGCTATGTGAGAGGTTATAGACCTACAGTCAGTTTTCAGATTTCAGTTTCCATTTAACCCATCTGCACAGTAGGCTACAGTTCACTGATGTGCCATAGGCCTATTTGAAGTCCCCGTCTTGTGACTGTCGATTTGTATAGCGTCTCACAACCATCACACATAACACACACTGCTATCATCCACTCTCCATTTCGCTGCTTTTCTATTATTGAATTAAACTCCGACATTGTCCTTTTTGACTCGTGGATCGACTAACTTTTTCTGCCTGTTCTCAAAAGCATTTGATAATTGGGGTGTAGGCTATTTGGCTAGCGTACAGTTATAGGCCCTAAAGATTAGGCTTATGCACTAATGCCAGATAGCCTAAAATAATGAAGGGAAAAACCTCAGATAAAATGTGCTATGTACACAAACATCTGCCACAATAATCACATTACTTGTATTTTTTAAACAAGCTCCTTATAAACTGCACAAGCATCCGAAACACTGTTGTTTTGACAAGTAGCTATAAATCACTGATATCGATTAGGATGGAATCAGGTTGTACGTGATGTTGAAACGAACACAACTAAAAAAACAAACGTATGTATAAGTGTGGGTTGGACACCAAGAGATTGTTGCTGAAGGGAGGACTTCCCATCTGAAGGTAAGTGCTAGGACATCTCAGGAGAGACCGAGCGTGCACCCACTTTTGCCCTCAGAACAGCCTCAGTTTGTCGGGCATGGACTCTACAAGGTGTCAAAAGTGTTCCACAGGGATGCTGGCCCATGTTCACTCCAATGCTTCCCACAGTTGTGTCAAGTTTGCTGGATGTCCTTTGGGTTGGTTGACCATTCTTGATACACATGGGAAACAATCCATGTCACAATTGTCTGAAGGCTTGAAAATCCTTCTTTAACCTGTCTCCTCTGCTTCCTCCCCTTCATCAACACTGATTTTAAGTTAATTTAGCAAGTAACATCAATAAGGGATTACCACTTTCACCTGGTCAGTCTATGCCATGGAAAGAGTAGGTGGTCTTGTGTAAATTGGATTTTAAGGTATTGTTTTCTCTTTATTCAACCTGCCCGTCACCCACACAATATTTAATGACCCTAAACCCGCCCACCCTGTGGATATAACCATGGGGACTGCGGGCAACCCGTGAATCAATCAAATAAATGTATTTTTAAAGCCCTTTTTACATCAGCAGATACACTAACATACACTAACACACACACACATTGCCTCTCTTACTCGGGTGCTTGGCACTAATGAGCGATGGCATTTAGAGATGTGCCCGCTCTGACACATGGGCATTGTGTGCCAGGCGCTGGGTGGTTAAGGGCGAAGGTCAGCCCGTTAATTGCCTCCCTGCCATCTCCTCACCCTGGCGTGGGAGCCCAGCCCAGCTCTCACCACCACTAGCTGCACCCGGCAATGCCACTTCTCTTCACTTCAGGTAGTTTAATCTTGTGGTATCGGGGTTGGATAGTCATTGAAGTGATGGTTTGGAGAGTGGTAGTCGTAGCATTTTGCTATAAAGCCGTGTTGGTCTTTCCTGTATTTCTTCTGTTCTGTGACGATGTTTCAGATGTACACGTGAGAGTGCCGGTCGTCGCCTCATGCCTCGTTCTGAAGAAGAGAAAAAAGTGTATTCTTCCATCCCCAGGGGAAGTAATTAATCCGTACAGGGCTGTCAGGTGTTGAAATGAAGCGAGTGTGAAGCATTTAGCCCAGGAGGCATTGCAGGCTGTCGCCCGCCCAGGCACCTGTTGTCGTCCCTGCCCTACATTTCAGTAGAGAGCAGGATGCTCCAGTGATGGCAAGTGAAACACACAATCACAGCTGGAGCTCGTGCGTGTGTGTGTGTGTGTGTGTGTGTGTGTGTGTGTGCGGGAAACCCCTAGCCCTGTGGGGAGGCAGTAGGGGGAGGATGCAGTGGGTGGGTGCCTCAGAGGGTGTTTATCAGCCAGTACCATCTGTACTCTGCTGCTCAGCACTGTGATCTACTGCAGCCAGAGCCAATAAGTCCCGCAAAGCTGCAGATCTGGCCTGAACACCGCCAGGCAGTGTCCTTTCTCCATGGCCTTAGTTTACTTATCCTGACATACTGCTCCTCCTGGGAGAAGACCGATGAAGAGACCCTGGCCATGCACATCAAACACCACATCAAAGTGTTTGTGAGCGTGTGTGTGTGTGTACGAGCGTGTTTGTGCACAAATGAGAGGGGAGAGAGAAACAGAGAATGGGAGAATGACGTAGAGAATTGTGTGTGTCACAAACTCTGCAACAAAGAAATGATTGTAGGCAATTAGAATCAGAAAGAGCACAGACACTAATTTACCACCTCCATTCTTCTACCCCTCCTCATTCTTCTACTCCACCTCCTGCTCCTCATCCTTCTACTCCACCTCCTGCTCCTCATCCTTCTACTCCTCCTTCTATTCCTCATCTTTCTACTCCTCATCCTTCTACTCCTCTGCCTTTGTGGGGCTGAGAGAGGTTCTGCCTGTTGACAAACAACGGGTGAGAGAGGGAGTAGTGGGGCGTTTCTCTGTGGCCAGCCTGATCTCATAGAATGAGGTTTCTGCAGGAGGGAAAAAGACGGCACAGCAGTCAGGTGTGGAAAATATGGACTCGGTCACCAGAAAGAAATGGGAATTAGCCACCTTAAAAAAAAAATTAAAAATCCTGGCTCTTTCTGGCAATTTTTTTTTATTGTATTTTTTCTCATGTGGCAGTAATTAGGAGAAATTATGGGAGTGCGAGGGGCGGCACAGGTCATTGATATGCCAAAGCTGAGTATCTCTCCTCATTTAAACCATGTGATGATCAAAGATGGGTTTTTTTATCCTGTGTTGTAAAGAAGATCAGAAAAAAACGGCCTTTTTCTCTTTAGAGCAAATGAAATAAGTGCCTGTGGGAACATCAAAGCATGGTGCCACCACTGCTGTCACCAGGGAGGGTTGTGTCCCAGTCAGGCAGCCCCGGTCCTGCTACCCACTGATCTGGATGCCTATGGTCCTTTATGTACAAGTCCAGATTCGGACATGTACAGTGTCCTTGTAATCTGTACGGTGTCTGTATTAGGACATTCATACATATGTACAGTGTCCTTATCAGGAAACTCATACATCTTTGGTGTTAGTCATACACCTGCAACTTAATATTAAGGTGTTCTTAATGTTTTGTACACTGTGTATGACAGTTCCATCTCATTACATTGTGATCAGTTAATTTACAGCCATAAACATAGGATTGTGTTTTTTTAATCCATTGCCTCTTGTCTTATTTAGGACCAATTGTGATGCTGGAGTCTGATATATCTGTCATTGACTATTGAAAAGGTTGTGATATTTAGGCCTAATATATTTGTCTTGAACCATCAATGTTTTACTTCGACATACAGCATTTAATAGGCTCCTCTTGTAGTCGGAGCAAAGGGACTGCGCTTAAAAAGCATCTTCCATTTGGCATTGAAAATTCACAGACAATAATACTATGCCCTCCCCCCTGCTTTTTAACTCCCACTTTATTTCCTTTATGATATGGATCTTGCAGATTGAATAATTTTCATAGTTGAAGGCCCATTGCATTGTAGAAATGAACTCTCCATGGTATCAGTAATGGGAGCGGAGAAATTAGAGTTGTGACTGCTTAGCTATGGAGTCTCTTTAACATGACTTTGTGATAGGAAATTATATAGAGTAAGTCCCGCTCACACATCCCCTACCCTCGACACTCCTCAGGTTTCCAAAACATTCGTTGACTGATTCTTTGGCTTCTCATTTTGGTGCTTTTTTTGGTTAGCTTTTGCATAAAAATCACATTTTTGAAGAGGTTGTGAGTCATTGGTGGCAGTTGATTTATCGTTGGTCAATTTAGTTATTTTCCCTGACGCCACTTTTTGTCGGACGTAGTTAATTAGCCATGAAATTGTCTGAATAATGTCGTTTGAATCCAATATCGCCATGGTACACCACCCCCCAACACTGACACGTTTTATTTTTTGTATGGACATTTTGCTGCCTGCCACCTCTACTCACGTCGGTTAAACTCTTCCAACCTGAGTAAAGGCCAATCAAAGTATTTTGTGTGAGCGGACTCGAACATTGTGGAATTAAATTTTGGGGGTTGGAATGGCTGCAGGTACTTCAGGTAGCATAGCCCCACTACAACCACTAGTTTCAGTTGTGCGTGACACATGAGCTTGGTTATGAGAGTGTAATTCTGGTACCAGGCAGAATATCTAGCTAGTGTTACTCCCATAGAGATGTGTACGTATATGACTATATTAATGTGTTCAAATTCAATCTGTGGTTACTCCCCTATACTACAACTTAGATCTAAACGTTACAATTCAGAGATTCCCAGCAGTAGTTTATCAGCAGTCGTCACAGTTCTCTCTAGTTATTCAACATGGTCTCATTAAAATATATTTAAAAATTGTGAACCATTGTAGTTATACTTGTGGTGATGTATTAGTTTGATGTTCCCTGTGGTGAGGTATTAGTTTGATGTTCCCTGTGGTGACGTATTAGTTTGATGTTCCCTGTGGTGATGTATTACTTGGTCACATGTTGGTTAGCTCTGTCCCTTGTTCTCACTCCAGTGTCTCTCTCTTTGTCTTGCAGGTGAGCTGGTGGTTCCCATGCATTCTCCCCGCTACCCCAGCGTGGCTGAGCTGGATGCCTTCGCCCAGAAGACGCAGAGCAGCCCACTCTCCATCAAGATCTTCCCCACCAACATCAGGGTCCCCCAGCACAAGCACCTTAACCGGACTGTGAATGGCTTTGACACCACAGGTAGCCAGCGCTACAGCCCCTACCCACACCTCCACACCGGCGGCTACACAGGACTCCTGGCCATTGTCAATGCCTCCTCCCCCTCCCCCTTCGGCCCCACTAAGGGCATCATCAAGAACTCGGAAGGCAGACGGACTAAGCTCTCCCCAGCCCAAATAGCTGTGGCCCCGTACCCGCCCCCTAGCAGTAGCACTTTAGCCAATGGCCACGGCCAGATGGTGTACCACACGGGGTCCTCGAAGCCCCCTGAAGCACCTGCCCTCTCCCGCTCGGTGCCCCCTAACGTCACTGTGGCCGGCTCTATGATCCCCGTGACAGGGGGGCGAGGCCTGGCCCAGCCCCTCTCCCAGTCCAATCTTCCCTCCATCCAGAGCATCATCTATCAGATAAACCAGCACTGCCAGGCCCAGGCTCTGCAGCAAGTGTGCCAGGGGGCCACCTCCTCCACCGCACCTTCCACCAACCCCAGCCCCTCCAAGCAGGGTGCGGGGGGTGTCATGGGCATCTCCTCTGGCTCCTCAGGGGGCGGCTATGTGGGCAGCATTGCGCCCCAGCCTAACCTGGTGTACACAGGAGCGGGGCTGCCGCTGGCGGCCCACAGTGGCGAGGCCATGAAGGCCGGGGTGTACTCGGACAGTATGGACTACATCCTGTGGCAGAAACAGCAGCAGCAACAACAACAGGCTGTGCTTCGCATGTACAGTGGGGGCAGTGGGGGAGGAGGGGCCATCAGTAAGTCCCCTGAAAGCTGTGGTGCCCCGGGGGGAGGGGGGATTATGGCCAAGGCCCAGGTGTTGTCGTCGTCGTCCTCCTCCTCCTCCTCCAGACCCTACCACCTGACGGGAGGCGTTGGCAGCGGGGGGTGCCTGGACAAGGTCAGCTCCTCCCCTCTGAACTGCATGGGGATGCATGGCAACTTCTCTGTGGGCCAGTACTTTGCCCCGCCCTGGAACAGCGTGCTGGTCACCCCTGACAGTGACTGTTACAACCCCCACCAGGAGCTCCTGAGGACCACCACAGGAGGACCAGCTACGGGGGGCCACAGGGAGATGGGCTACCACCACCACCCCCACCACCATCACCACTACCCCGCCATGGACAGCGGGAGTGGGGGAGGCCTCTGCTGCAGCCTGCCCAGTAAGAGCCAGCTGTGCAACACATCGGTGCTGAGCAGCAGCCTGCAGTCTCTGGAGTACCTGGTCAACGACATCCACCCACCCTGCATTAAAGAGCAGATGCTGGGCAAAGGCTACGAGACTGTGTCGGTGCCAAGGCTGTTGGACCACCAGCATGCCCACATCCGCCTCCCGATTTACAGATAGAGTGGGGGATAAGAGCGCAAGTGCCAGAGCTCAAGAATTAATGAATGATGCAAAATCTGGATTAAAGGTGAGGGACAGAGAAGATCTTGACTTCCTGGGGATGTACAAGTCTGTTGAGACTGGCACTGCTTGAAGCAGCTCGGGGGCTCCAGGGAGGGAAGCGATGGCGTTAGACTGGATCCTGTGTTGGATGACAGGCTGGGGGGGTTCTCCCTCTTAGCCCAGAGTGGTTATTTATCAGTGGGGGAGAAAATGGATTTCAGTGGTTTTGGTTTTTAGAAGATTCTCCAGATGTTCCGTGGTTTAGTTTGCCAACTGGAATTTGGGGCTGTTTTTTTTTTCTTGTTTTGTTGTTGAGTTGACTAAACTTTTTCCTGAGAATCATAGCTTGATATGAAGTGCATACAGCCACCTCTGTTCCCCCATCCAAATAGAAAGCCAGTGGGGTGCTGTAGTCACATAGAAGGACCCAAAGGGCCAAGGTGTAGGGCTGCTTTCTAAACTCCAAAAGAATAGGCACACACATACAAACACACACACACACATACATTTGCATGCACACACGCACACAAACACACACAGAAACACGCACACACACACACACACAAACACGCACACACACACACACAAACACGCACGCAACACACGCACACAAACACGCACGCACACAACACACGCACGCACCACACAAGGACACAAGCGCGCACGGCACACAAGGACACAAGCACGCACACAAGCAGCACACAAGCACGCACGACGCACACAAGCACGCACACAGCACGCACACAAGCCACGCACGCCAAACACTCCACTCACGCACACAACACAGCACGCACACATGCACACTCACGCACACACCACACACACACACACGCACGCACACAAACACGCACGCACACAAACACGCACGCACACAAACACGCACGCACAACAAAACACGCACGCACACAAACACGCACGCACACAAACACGCACGCACAACAAACACGCACGCACACAACACGCACGCACACAAACACGCACGCACGCACGCACACAAACACGCACGCACGCAACAAAACGCACGCACGCACAACAAACACGCACGCACGCACACAAACCGCACGCACACAAACACGCACGCACACAACACGCACCACACAACACGCACCACACCGCACGCACACACGCACGCAAACACGCACGCAAACACGCACGCAAACACGCAAACACGCACGCAAACACGCACGCAAACACCGCACGCAAACACGCACGCAAACACGCACGCAAACACGCACGCACCACGCACACAACACAAACACGCACACAAACACAAACACGCACAAAACACAAACACGCACACAAAACGCACACAAACACACAACACGCACACAAACACACAAACGACAACACAAACACGCCACACGCACAAACACGCACACGCACAAACACAAACAGCACACGCACAAACACAAACACGCACAAACACAAACACACACAAACACGCACACAAACACGCACACGCACACAAACACGCACACAAACACGCACACAAAAACGCACACAAACACGCACAACAAACACGCACCCAAACACGCACACAAACCGCACACAACACAGACACGCACGCAAGCAAACAACAAACAAACACCACGCACGCAAACAAACAAACAAACAACACGCATGCAATAATGCACGCAAACAAACACGCAAACAAACAAACAAGCACACAAATGCACACACGCACACAAACGCAAACACACACAAACGCACGCACACACAAACGCACGCACACACGCGCACACACACACACACACACAAACGCACACACACACCTATATGCATACACACACACACAATATACTAAGAAGAAAAATAAAAACATGGAATCAGTACTTTGGTATGATGTGCAAGAATCACAATATTGAATGAAAAATATATTACAATATTAGTAATTATTGTTATAATTGATACTATAAATTGCACTGCTTGGAGTTTAAAAACATTGTTAACTTTGGAGGTTGGAAATGGGTAGTTTGGATATGATATGTTGAAGAAACTTAAACTTGAAACTACTTTTGTTGTTTTATATATTTGTGGGTATATTATATGCATTGGCTGCTATGGGGGAAAGTGTCTCAACGCTTTTTATTGTTTCATGTGGGGTTTATTGGTTTATTTTGTTATTCCTCCTCAAACTGACGTGCAGTTTCTGATGTTCTGGTGTAAGGCATAGTGGCTGGCCAGAGTGCTCTCTTCTCTAACCAACACTGGAATCTACAGTATATCTTCAAAACAAAACATTTTGCAAAAAAAAAGATTAGAAAAATGTCACTATTGAAGATTATGATTGAGAGGTTGTCCACTATGACCTTGTGTGTGTTAGTTTATTTTTGTCCCCTAGACCTCCCCCCCCAACAAAGAAACCCCCAGTTTAGGAATCTGAAAATGAGGCTGAATCAGCTTTTTCCTATGAGAGGGCTTTTTACTTAATTCAGCTATAATGCTATTCCTCTCTTGCCTAACTTTTATAAGTAAGTATGGTAGAAGTGGGATATCCCTTTCACTTTTGGGACGTATCATATAGAAGGAGTGTGAGCCGGGACCAAGGGAGTCTGTCCAGGGTACACCGATGTGCCCCATACCCCGAAAAACAAGAACAAAGTGAAACAATCATGCCCTGTCCTCTCAGGTGATGTGAGGTGAGACAAGGTTCACTGCTTTTTCCTAGTACGTTTCAGCCCATGGTTGAGATGAGTTGAGTCCAGGTCATTCATTGACTTTAGGATTCAGAACATTTAAATATTTATTATGTCTATGAGTTTCCCTTGAATGTGCTGCACTTAAATTACTGAGATGTCTAATGCCTTTTGGGACTCGAGTGAACCCGAGAAAAAAGACAAATAGGATCAGTGCAGCAGTGAAGCAGTCCTCTGGTCCCAAATTAGCATTTCCTTTGTCAGTCAAATTTCACTGGTAAATTGAATTTATTAACTGGAGAGAGAGCTGGGCTTTGTCACGGGGAAATGCTGGCAACAGTGGAGATTTATAAAGTGCAATTATTATGACTGTATTAACGTTTCTCTGAGCTTACACCAAAAAATGTAAACTACAGTTGTGAATACATTCCCAATGTTCCCCGATCCCCATCCTTTTCTGTTTTCAGGTGTAAAATAAATCTCATTTGAGAATATATTCAGAAGCCAAATCTTGGCTGTGAGAATTGTCATTATTTTTCTATTGTCCTAAAAAAAAAGAGAGAAAATGATCTCAAGTCAAATATCCACATGATTCTGGGGATGCTTGTGTTTCTGGCGAGTCATGGTGTGGCTATATCTAAGGTTTGTGTGTGTGAAATGTGTGTTAAAAAGGCTTCATACATGCTTTTGAGGTCATTACAGAAGCCAAACTAACCTTTGCATAAGGAATTGCTCTTTTAAATTTGCCACGTGTTCAAATGGCCTAGTATGAGTTGCGTCCATTGTTCACATACACTGAAAAATAACAATTATCGACCTACAGTCTTTGTATCTTCGAATTTGAAGATATTCCAACACTGTATCCCTAGATTTACTAGAGCCACAAAAAGGAGACCACTAACAGCACCTCAACGCATCAGCAAACGTAATTTACGTTTTCCCCTCAACCTGCTTTTTAATCAGAATCATGAGTCTTAATGAATATGCTAATGTTTGTGGAAGTCCTTGGAAGGCTGATGAAGCAAAGCTCTTAGACCAAAGAGTACCTGGACTTGCACTAGTAGTTTAAGTAAGCCTCAAAGGCCCAATGCAGCAGTTTTTATCTCAATATCAAATCATTTCGGGGTAACAATTTAATTACCTTACTGTGATTGATTGTTTTCAATTAAAATGGTCAAAAAGAAACAAACATTTCTCGAGCAGGAAGAACTGAACTGAAAGTTTTCAGTTTGAGCTGAAAATTTGCTGTTATTGGCAGAGCGGTTTAGAACGCTCTCTTATTGGTGTATTAACTAATTTACCACATGGTGATGTCCCCATGGATGGCCAAAACTCCATCCCACCAAACAGCTCTTAAACTAAAAGGCCATTTATAACTTTCACAATTTCACAGTATTATTCCAACGTCATAGTTTGGAAATGTATATAAAACACAGGCAAATCATGTTTTTGACTGCACTGGGCCTTTAACATTCCATAGTAAAATATTTTAATGTTGTTTCAACAGCTTAGTACCCCCGCCACAGTTCTGTTTCTGGCATCGTTTTATTCAGTCTTGTCGAAATATTTTGACAGATTTACAGAAGATGCATCAGATCCCAAATCCCCTTCCCTTTGGCTTCTGCACCCATGCATTAAACCATGTCACATGATGTTGGAGGAGGGCTAGTGAGACTTGTGTGGAGCAGTTGGTGTCAGCATTTTCCACAAGGAAACGTTAGTGGTGATGGGCCTCCCATCTAATGAGAGTATTGGATAACGCCTGGGTGACGAACTGTGGGAGTGGGATGAATTTGCCCACAGGATTGTAATGCACTATATCCTGTTTTTCAGAGAGCAAGGGGATTTTCTTGAGGGACAGAAGAATCGATTAAACCCTTCAACTATATTGTATTATATCCCTTATCCCATCAGGTATTTCTTCTCATGTTTTTATTTTTTTTGAAAATGACAAAATACCATCAAATCTACATTTTTCTCCTTATTAGAAAATTGAAAGGATATTTTAGAAATAAACATCTGAACTGTGAGCTCATGCCCTCTGCCCTTCGACTTCACTGTGGCAGACACTCAAGCTGACCACATGAGCCCCTGGGGACTTGGCATGCTGACGGATTGTCTTTCTTCTTTTGGTCGTATCTGTCAGATTGTTGTCACCACAAACGGAACGTCTCAGAGCACCCTTCCAGACGGGTATCTCTTCGTGCAGGGCATGTCATCTTCTGTCTGTCCCTTTTGGGACGTTATTGTTGTGCGTTGAAACGCAGATTGTCAATGTGCTTTTGAAACAGTGGACGTGCAGGACTTTACTCCTCAGCTCTCTTCCTCTCTCCTGACTCCACACAGACTTAAATTGAGGCTTATATTATATTATAGCCAAATTCAAAGCTCTGCACTCCACAATGGGCACTATCCTCTCAAACTAGTCCTGTAGACGGTTGATTTATTATGTAATGTCCATTTGCAACACTGCTTTTCAGAGTTGTACTAGTCATTATCTGAGGATAGAGAATAATACTGTGTTTGAGTTAAACTATTCCATAAAGAAAGTGTCATCGTTCCATTCATCTATAAAAATCGGGACCATTGACCCTTGGTCAATAAAGGCGATTGTTTTAGATTGTTAGCATTCAGTAATACTATTACAATGTATCTCTCGTGCTTCATTGGGTGGGATAGGAGGCTTTATTTTGTGGTCACACACAGCCTCCAAACCGTCTGTCCCTCTGTCCCAGACTCTGGATAAAGGGGGGTTACTGTTGATGTAATATACCTTACCCTCTGTCTACTTAGGACAATGGATGCTCAGCCTATATTAGGATAATGGAATTACATTTTCAATAAGACTTGTGGGCGTCCATCCATGGGTCCATCCGTGCAGGGCCTCTCTCAGCTGCAGAGGCAAAGTGCCATATGGCATGTCATTATGGAAGCCCTCCCTCCCTCCCTCGCCCTCATCCAGGGCCAATAGAGTTCACCAGTGCTTAAACAAACCCAATGTTAGGAGGACTGAAGGGATGGGGCAGTATAAGGGGGGTGGGAGTTACTGAAACACAGCCAATGCAGCGTCGTCTCAGAGGGCCTTCCTCTTCCACAACACCCTGGGCTCCGAGGCAGCGAAGGCTCTTTTGAAAGATGGCCTACTGTTTTTGATGATTGGGGGAGGATTTGTTTTATGTTGGATTATGCATGGATGTGGCTGTATGTGCCCAGGTCCTAGCTGGCTGAGGGGCCCTGCCTGCTCTCTGTGACAGATCTCACAAACAGAGAGAGATGGAGAGGCAGTGGGGGTCAGAGCAAGCCCCTGAAGCATTTAGTAATCAGGATAATTGCCACGTTGCGGCTGCTGCTGGTTTCAGCCTCACAGCCGGTGACTGTTCTCCCATATTCACATAGGCTATGTTTTGAGAAACAGTAGTGTGTGCCTCTGGGAGTGTTATGATGCACACTGGTTACTCACATCAAACCCTTCTGCCAATCTATCAAGATCTCTGGCCAGGATTCCAACAAATCACACTACACCAATATCACACTGTCTTTTCACTGGTAAATGCTGCAGATGTCGGCTGAAGCATAAAATTACCTTTATTAGTCAAGTGCAGTGGGATGTCGGTGCAGTTTGTTTGTATCCCGGCCTAGCACAGTTTTCAGTGAGGGGTATTGAAAGGTTTCCATTTGTATGAAGCACAAATGGTTTGTTCTTGTTTATCACCTGCCAGTTGTTCCTGGAAGGGCAGATGTCAGTGGATATATAACAACCGCCTACTCTTTTACTACAGAGAGAATGACCTCCACGACCTTTTTGCTATCTAACTGTGGCCAATGGATATGGAGAAAAGTTAATCTCACAGAATGTCTATTGATGCATTCCCCCAGTGCTCTGCATCTCAGGCATCTGAAGGGCACTGTGACACTGGCAGAGGGAAGATACTAAGTGTGAGGCCAATGGGGGAGAGGTAAAGAGGGATTGACTGTGATAGACAGGCTGTTAAGATCTCTCAGTAAACCCCCCCAGCCCCCGCCCCCTGGCTTCAAGTCCATGGCGTCTTTTCACCTTGTGTACATGCCTGTGGCCATAGAACTACTGCAGATATGAACAGGGGATAGGGGCAGATCAATGAAGGTCAACACTCCACTCCTTACCAGAGGGCTAGCTGAGACATATCCCCTGGCTGCACCATTGGGCCCCTGTGGTCCCCTATCTCAGGGACCTTTCCTCCACCTCTCCGCTACCAACTGGAACATCAGATCAACAAAGTCCTCCGTTTGGCTCTGTTTAAAGCAAACCATCGTTTCTATTGATAATTCAGTTTTTCTTGAAGAGGCTTGTTTAGGTGACATAAGAGCCTTACACAAGTTGCACGATATCTATATTGGGGATTGAATCGCCCACAGATGTGGAGCAGAGTGCTTACAGTTATCCCTCATGGGCACTGGTGATACAGTTGACAGATTGACATGTGAATATTACATTTGAATGTACAGTACTGTTGTTTCTAGCATTCTCTCTCTTTATATCATCAAAAAGCAATAAAAGCATTGGAAAATAAACCTATAGTACAGATCCAAGATCAGATCAATAGAATCAGAGGCACAGCTTAGAAGCCCTTCTCTGCCAACGGAGTGCAGCTGTGCACGATTTTCAGGCACCTACGAAGTAGAACTTTCTTCAATGTTACAACTGTATGTAACAACAAATTAATTCTAGAAGGGCCCCCAAATCTCTCATCTATTTCATGGGGTGGCTATATTGCTGTATCCAATCTAAAAAGTCTGAGGAATTTTTGTTTGTTTGTTCTAATTGTATCTATTCATTGTTCGTGTGGCACTTTGTGTGGTTCCTGTAGACAAACAGGACAGATTCTACAATGATCTCCATTGCTGCCAAAGTCTGAGGGTGCCACAACCTTGAGAAAATCATATCCAGTGCATTCGGAAAATATTCAGTCCACTTGCTCACTAACAGGGATGTAAACCAATTTGTGCAGAAAATTTAAATAAGCGTTTTGCTCATGAAACATGGGACCAACACTTTACATTTGCTTTTATATTTTTGCTCAGTGTATTTGAATCTTGGATTTCGAATAAAAGGTTCTGAATTCTAAAAAGAAAAAAGCTGTAAAATCCTTTAGCCTTGGAATGTTCAACTTTTGATTGTGCCTACAGCAAAGCATCCCTGTGATTGCTTAGCCCCCTCTATCCCAGCCCACATTTACAATCTCCCCATATTCGCCCCTACAGCACCCCTCCCCACCCCACCTCTATCTTATCCAATCTACTGAGACTGCCGCTGTGTGCCCCCTCATTCACAATTCCACCCCTCAACCCCCCCTCATCCAGCCCAGGTACCATAGTGGATAATTCTAATATTACTGTTCCCTGCTTTTTTGTCAATCTCAGGACTGAAATTTCTTTATTTTGATGTGGATGGTTAATTTATTCTGTCCTCTGTTCTGTAATATTGTTTGACATTAAGTAAATAAAATGGATGATGGCTTCTATGTCCACGGCTTTGGTTGTTTTTCCTCTCACAGTGGGTAGAATGTTATGATAATATGATTTCACTGCAATGTAGGCCTACTCACTTGAATATATAAAATACACACATGCTCTCTCTCTCTCTCTGTCCCTCTGTTTCCCTCTGTCTCCCTCCACCTCTTGTGTAAAGGTCTCTCCCATCAGATCCTTCTCAAGGGTGGGCAACATACGGATCCGTCCCGCAAGCCAATTCAATCTGGCCCGCAAATTGCTTTTGATTAACAAATTATTCTGGCAAGAAATCCACGCAGAAATGTTGGCCCTCAAGACAAAATTCTTGCCCACCCCTGTCCTAACTGATTATGGTAACCAAGGTAAGTCCATTAGTGGTGGGAGGCTGAAACTCCATGAACCACACCATGATCGCACACCATGATCGCATATCGTCTGCTGCCCTCTACAATCCACTGTGGCTTTTTCACCTGATAGTCTGCAACTACACCTGAGGCAGGCAGGATTTGGGTGACTTTGGTACTATCTACTGCTTCTCTCTCTCTCTCATCTATAGTTTGTTTGACCATTACTGTTGCATAATTAACCTTGGTGCCCCACGTTAGGAGAAAAGCAGTGGTGTAAAGTACTTAAGTAAAAATGCTTTAAAGTACTACTTAAGTCATCCAAAAGTACTCGTTAAATTTTGAATGTTTGTCAGGATAGGAAAATGATTCCAATTCACTCACTTATCAAGACAACATTCCTGGTCATCCCTACTGCCTCTGATCTGGCGGATTCACTAAACACACATGCTTTGTTTGTAAATGATGTCTGAGCGTTGGAGTGTGCCCCTGGCTATCCAAGAAAGAAATACAAATAAAATGGTGCCGTCTGGTTTGCTTAATATAAGGAATTAAAAATTATTTATACTTTTACTTTTGTACTTAGGTATATTTGAGCAATTACATTTAGTTTTGATACTTAAGTATGTTTAAAACCAAATACTTTTAGGCTTTTACTCAAGTAGTATTTCACTGGGTGACTTTCACTTCAGTCATTTTCTATGAATGTATCTTTACTTTTACTCAAGTATGACAATTGGGTACTTTTTCCACCGCTGGAGAAAAGTCCTGCGGTGGTTTGAGGGGAAAAGGGGGAAGCAAGAAAGTATGAGTTGTATGTAGTAGTGTGGTGTTCACAAAGGAAGGACAAAAAATTAAGTGGGGAGGGGTACCTTTTTGATTGTGTAATGGGATAGCATTCCTTCCTAGATGGAGATTTAAAGGGAGGGGGAACCATATGACCTGGGAACGTCTAAAGATGGGCTTAGATAAAGAGAGGGCGAGATAAAACAAGCTTTGGATTAAACTCTTTTTACACTCAGGTGTCCTATAGCAGCTGATTATACAGTGCATGATGGGGGAGAGAGGGGGTAGCAGAGGTTTCTCCAAACGAGGAATAACCCTGATTAGTTAGAGGTCAACTGAAAGCCATTGACCTCTCTCTCCCCTCACCTCACCTCCTCTCGCAGTCGCTTGCTCTCGCTCATACTATAAAGTAGCTTCCAGTAGACAAAGTGAAATGTTTGTGTATTCACTCTTGTACTTGTTCCTAGGCTTTGAGTTGGACAGAATTCTACACGTGTGTTTATTACCTCTGGCTGTCAGGTGATAACTTGATCCAATCAAATAATGGTATTTTATCATGTGGTATTTTAACATGTGACCATGTTATAAGTTCCCTTTCTTCTTCATTTGTTGGTGTGTACTGTATGTGAGAGCGTGTACAACAGTAGGCCTTTAGGGTATGAGAGCGTGTACAACAGTAGGCCTATAGGGTATGAGAGCGTGTACAACAGTAGGCATTTAGGGTTATGACGAGCGTGTACAACAGTAGGCCTTTAGGGTATGAGAGCGTGTACAAACCAGGTAGGCCTATAGGTATGAGAGCGTGTACAACAGTAGGCATATAGGGTATGAGAGCGTGTACAACAGTAGGCTATAGGGTATGAGAGGTGTACACAGTAGGTATAGGGTTGAGAGCGTTACGCGCATTTGGAAAAACATCTACACCACAAAGTAGGGCCAGGATTCAATTCAAGATGTGTTATGAGCAGCGCATTATACAGTAATATACAGTCATACTGTACAGTGCTTCGGAAAGTATTCAGACCCTTGACTTTTCCACTTTTCTTACGTTACAGCCTTATTCTAAAATGGATTAAATAAAACATTTTCCTCAGCAATCTACCAACAATACCCATAATGAAAAAGCAAAAACAGGTTATTAGAAAAAACAGAAATACTATTTACAGAAATACCTTATTAGTATTCAGACCCTTTGCTGTGAGACACGAAGTTGAGCTCAGGTGCATCCTGTTTCCATTGTTCATCCTTGAGATGTTTCTACAACTTCATTGGAGTCCACCTGTGGTAAATTGAATTGTTTGGACATGATTTGGAAAGCGCACACACCCATTTATATATAAAGTCCCACAGTTGACAGTGCATGTCAGAGCAAAACCAAGCCATGAGGTCGAAGGAATTATCCGTAGAGCTCAGAGACAGGATTGTGTCGAGCACAGATCAGAGGAAGGGTACAAACACATTTCTGAAACATTGAAGTCCCCAGAACACAGTGGCCTCCATCATTCTTAAATGGAAGAAGTTTGAACCACCAAGACTCTTCCTAGGGATGGCCGCCCGGCCAAACTGAGAAATCAGGGGAGAAGGGCCTTGGTCAGGGAGGTGACCAAGAATCTGATGGTCACCCACAGAGCTCTAGAGTTCCTCTGTGGAGATGGGAAAACCTTCCAGAAGGACAACCATCTCCCACCTATCAGGCCTTTATGGTGGAGTGGCCAGACGGAAGTCACTCTTCATTAAAAGGCATATGACAGCCCACTTGGAGTTTGCCAAAAGGCACCTAAAGACTCTCAGACCATGAGGAACAAGATTCTCTGGTCTGATGAAACCAAGATTGAACTATTTGGCCTGAATGCCAAGCGTCATCTAGAGGAAATCTGGCCCCATCCCTATAGTGCAGCATGGTGGTGGCAGCATCATGCTGTGGGGATGTTTATAGCAGCAGGGACTGGGAGACTAGTCAGGATCAAGGGAAAGATGAACGAGCAAAGTACACAGAGATCCTTGATAAAAACTGCTCCAGGTTCACCTTCCAACAGGACAACGACCCTAAGCACACAGCCAAGACAAGGCAGGAGTGGCTTCGGGACAAGTCTCTGAATGTCCTTGAGTGGCCCACCAGAGCACGGACTTGAACCCGATCGAACATCTCTAGAGAGACCTGAAAATAGTTGCGCATCAATGCTCTCCATCGAACCTGACAGAGCTTGAGAGCATCTGCAGAGAAACTCCCAAATACAGGTGTGCAACGCTTGTAGCGTCATACCCAAGAAGACTCGATGCTGTAATCGTTGCCAAGGTGCTTCAACAAAGTACTGAGTAAAGGGTCTGAATGCTTATTATTTATGTATTTTTTTATAAATCAGCAAAAACAAAACATGTTTTTGCCATTATGGGGTGTTGTATGTAGATTGATAACTTTTTCCACTTTTTGTTAGATTACAGTTAAGGGCTGAATACTTTCCGAAGGCACCGGGTTTGGCCGGGGTAGGCCGCCATTGTAATCAGAATATGTTCTTAACTGACTTGCCTAGTTAAATAAAGGTTCAATTAAAAAACTTTATTATATTTATTTTTTTAAATATGCCATTTAGCAGATGCTTTCATTCGAAGCGATTTACAGTCATGTGTGTATTCATTTGAGTACAGGTAGTCCTGCGTATTAAACCCACTATCTTGGCGTTGCAAGCGACATTCTCTACCAGCTGAGCTACCAACTCAGCTATAATTTACCGTTGAGCCGACATGTGTAGCGTTTACCGTGAATGAGATATCAGCAAATGTTGAGGAAAATGCCTTTAAGGCTCATTGTCTGGCTGTCCAGTGCACTGCTATTTAAATGCACCTTGGATTGAATCCTGGCTTCAAATACAAGCACCCAGTAAATGTTTAATGAAACTGGCACCTCCAACTCTGAAAGTTGAGCTGTCGTTGTTTTCTCTCCCTTCCATCCTCCCCACACCACTCCATTCCACTCCACCCACCTAAACCCTGTGATAAGTCCCAGGCTGATGAGGCAGGCACAGGCAGCCGTCTCCAGCAGAGCATGTGGAGCTGGGAGACTCACTGCACACTGATTTCATGCACGCTCACTCATACAGAAAAGAGAAGAAATGCTTCTCTTATTAGCAAAACTCATCCACCTGCACGCTATTTGAGTCCCTGGCAATTTCACAAGAAATCAAGAGGACAAACGCCCATAGCATGAGCCAATGGGCTGCTGTAGCTCTGCTGTCACTGTACATCAACCTGCCATTTTGACACTCTGATCCCAAGTTTGCTCCTTCTCAGATTCTAGACGAAAGGTCATCTCACCAGCCACATTCCCCCCATGATACTGGGGCCAGTGGTGGAAAAAGTACCCAATTGTCATACTTGAGTACAAGTAAAGATACCTTAATAGAAAATGATCAAGTAGAAAGTGAAAGTCACCCAGTAAAATACTACTTGAGTAAAAGTCTAAAAGTATTTGGTTTTAAATATACTTAAGTATCAAAAGTAAAAGTAATAATCATTTGTATTGTATTAAGCAAACCAGACTGCATAATTATATTTTCTTTTATGATGTATAGCCAGGGGCATGCTCCAACACTCAGACATAATTTACAAACAAAGCATGTGTTTAGTAAGTCTGCCAGATCAGAGGCTGTAGGGATGACCAGGGATGTTCTCTTGATAAGTGTGTGAATTAGGTAAATGTCCTGTCCTGCTAAGCATTCAAAATGTAATGAGTTTTTTGGGGTGTCAGGAATGTAGTGAAGTAAAAGTCACAGTTGTAAAAAATATAAATAGTAAAGTACAGTACGGACACCCCAAAAAATACTTAGGTAGTACTTTCAAGTATTTTTACTGAAGCACTTTACACCACTGCCTGGGGCCCTATTTATTAGGCACTAAACGGAAGAAAATCGACAAACAGGGAGGGCCTATCTGAACTTGTCCAATAACAAACGCTCAGTTTGTTTTCCGTTGCAAATCTTTTGCCACAGTGAGCCCTAATGAATCTGGCGCACAATTGGCCCAGCGTCGTTCCGGTTAGAGTTTGGCCGGTGTAGGCAGTCATTGTAAATAAGAACTGGCTTGGCTAGTTAAATAAAGGTTTTTAAAAAATACAGCCTTGGTCCTTGTTCCTAACTCTCCCAGTGGATAGATTCATTTAGAAATGTCTGACATGGGCGACGTATTTCACAGGTGCATATGAAAAGCTTTTCAGGGAATTACTTCAAAGGAAAGACTAATTACCTTTGGAAAAATAATTTGTCTAAGGGACAATGAGTGATCCTGAAATAAACATGTCAGCATGGCTCTAAACGGATCTGCTTTCCGGACTCTACCATCTCTCTATCTACCTTTAGACAGATGCTCCGGTACTTTGGCGACTAGCAAGTATTTTTTAAACCTCCCACTTTGGGCTGGATGTGTCAATGTGTAGCTCATATATGCATAATCTATGAGCAGAATAACTGTCTTACCTCAATTAGCCACTAAAATCCCTAGTTTGAAAGCGACTGTGGTCTGGAAGCTGTCCCGCACAATTTTCCATACATTTACCTCGCCATGAGCCAGCCCCCTAGCAATTCGAGTTCCAGCCAATGAGTTTCAGCCCTTTGCCATTTAAGTGACAGCTAGAAAGATGCACAGCGAGAGAGAGAGCAATGACGTGGTGCACATATCTACACATTTGTGATGTAGTACGCAATTTCCGGGGACTACTTTTGGCTCGTGGGCGCTATTTTCAGAACCGCTGGCTACCTAGTATACAAAAGTACCAGAGAATATCTTGGTGTGCGCACATTACTGTATTTATATGTGGGATATTGTTTTTCAGCAGGAAAAGTTCCAAAATAGCTGGGCTGTGTCTTTAAATGGCTGTGAGGAATGTGGTAAATATCAAGTTAGCCATGGTTCATTTCATTGATGAAAGAATTACAGTTCTCCTTTCTTCCTCATTCTGATCCCATGATGATGAGCATCTGTGGATAGAGTTAGAGCTGAGTTGATGCCTTTAAAGCACAGCCTGATGTTGAGATCTTTCATTTACCGTTACCATCAACACCATTATCCCAGAAACCCTAGACTCCAATTTGCATCCCGCCCAAACAGATCCACAGATGATGCAATCTCTATTGCGCTCCACACTGCCCTTCCCCACCTGGACAAAAGGGACACTTATGTGAGAATTATTCATTAACTACAGCTCAGCGTTCAACACCATAGTCCCCTCATAGCTCATCACTAAGCTAAGGATCCTGGGACTAAACACCTCCCTCTGCAACTGGATCCTGGACTTCCTGACGGGCCGCCCCAGGTGGTGAGGGTAGGTAGCAACACATCTGCCATGCTGTAGTGCTCAGTCCCCTCCTGTACTCCCTGTTCAACCACGACTGCATGGCCAGGCACGACTCCAACACCATCATTAAGTTTGCAGACGACACAACAGTGGTAGGCCTGATCACCAACAACGACAAGACAGCCTATATGGAGGAGGTCAGAGACCTGGCCGGGTGGTGCCAGAATAACAACCTATCCCTCAACGTAACCAAAACTAAGGAGATGATTGTGGACTACAGGAAAAGGAGGACCGAGCATGCCCCCTTTGTCATCGACGGGGCTGTGGTGAAGCAGGTTGAGAGCTTCAAGTTCCTTGGTGTCCACATCAACAACAAACTAGAATGGTCCAAACACACCAAGACAGTCGTGAAGAGGGCATGACAAAGCCTATCCCCCCTCAGAAAACAAAAAAGATTTGGCATGGGTCCTCAGATCCTCAAAAGGTTCTACAGCTGCAACATCGAGAGCATCCTGACTGGTTGCATCACTGCCTGGTACGGCAATTGCTTGGCCTCTGACCGCAAGGCACTACAGACGGTAGTGCGTACGGCCCAGTACATCACTGGGGCTAAGCTGCCTGACATCCAGGACCTCTACATCAGGCGGTGTCAGAGGAAGGCCCTAAAAATTGTCAATGACCCCAGTCACCCCAGTCATAGACTGTTCTCTCTACTACCGCCTGGCAAGCGGTACCGGAGTGCCAAGTCTAGGACAAAAAGGCTTCTCAATAGTTTTTTCTTCCCCCCCCCAGGAAGACATTTAAACTTCTCTCATTGACTTTTCAAACCCCCGTCTGGTCTGCCAAGTCTGCTTCTCAAGTGTTCCCGGAAGACTTGCTATGTTGGGCCTCTGGGTTTAGAAACTCTGTGGTATCATCATCTTCAGACTCATCAGGCTCTAATTCTAATGGCCTAATTGGCTAGGTGGCAATATCTGGACAAGGTGTGCTGCCAGCTACAGCTCAGTTGTATAAGAATGGCCCTATAATGCCGGTAAACAATGTGTTATAGACAGAACCAATTACAGGCCCCAACACAGGGACTGACCGCACTTATCCACCACTTGTGGTGTTGCGTCAGAGACACAGTTACTCATACGATGACACAAGGTTAGTACAGCATATGAGAGAAAATCACTAGCTTAACGACTTCCTGTGTAAGTGTGCGGTTCCAGAGAGGGTTGTTGACGGTGACACTAGCAAGCCCTGGCCCTGTCCTAGATAATGAGGTTGCAGGGAGGGAGGAGGGCAGGCCAAGTTGTCAGCAGAGCTAGCTAGGTGCTCACACTGCTTAGATAAACCTGGAGGATTAGTGCCCCAGTTAAAGTTGGGGCAAAGAGGATTAGCCTCTCCTGTGACGGTACAAGTAGATTCCCGGTGTCCTTCAGCAAGGCTAGCTAGGGAGGGAGGGAGGGAGGGAGGGAGGAGGAGGGAGGAGGGAGGGAGGGAGGGAGGGAGGGAGGGAGGGAGGGAGGGAGGGAGGGAGGAGGAGGAGGGAGGGAAGTGATAGATGAGGCTCTGAGTCCATATTCACAAAGTGCAGCTATGGTCAGTTTTTCCCTTTGAAGATCATAATAAATAAGATTATATGGACAGGGGTACCTGATCCTAGATCAGCACCCCTTATTGTTAATACAGGCCCTGCAGCACTTCTGCCTACTACCTATCTGAGACATATGACTGTTTAACCAGACAACAGGAGAAGACATAGGAGCAAGGTGGATGGATAAAGGAGAAAAACTTAGAGGTGCTTTGGAAGGTAGTAGGCTTTGACTTTTGTTGGAGAATGTGTGTTTAAATTGGAGAAGTAATTAGTTAGGGTCGTATTCATTTGCGCACACCGTAGAAAAACATTTTGCAGCGGAAAAAGAGCATTTCTTATTGAACAAGTTCAGGTGGTCCCTTACTGTTTCAGTTTGTTTTCTTCAGTTTAGTGCCTAATGAATACAACCTTTGTGCTGTAGGGAAGAAAGGCCACTGAGCATATTTAGGAATTTAGACCTCTGCTTCCATCTGCTGACCAACATAAGGATTGCTGTTGATTGCAGATTCGGAACAGCAATAAATCATATAGCTCATGCAATTTGATAGTATGTCATATGATTAATTCATAAAAAGGCACAAAGGACCAGGAGTTAACTTTGTTGCAAAATGTATAAAGAATTGTATAAAAAACATCGAAACACATAGGAAGATATTCATCCAATAATGTCCCAAAAAGGCCTCAACAAAACACAATGGAAAAACTCAACTTATTGTGGGAAGCTTGTGGAAGGCTACCCAAAACGTTTGACCCAAGTTAAACAATTTAAAGGCAATGCTACCAAATACTAATTGAGTGTATGTAAACTTCTGACCCACTGGGAATGTGATGAAAGAAATTAAAGGTGAAATAAATCATTCTCTCTACTATTATTCTGACATTTCACATTCTTTAAATAAAGTGGTGATCCTAACTGACCTAAGACGGAATTTTTACGAGGATTAAATGTCAGGAATTGTGAAAAACTGAGTTTAAATGTATTTGGCTAAAGTGTATGTAAACTTCCAACTTCAACTGTACATACAAGTGTCTAGCTCAAGGCACTGTCATGAGGGCACCATCCCCCTCTCTCTATCTCCTACACTCAGGCTGCTGCGACCTCAGGTCGTAAATTCCTGGCGGAGATGATCTCCTCATGGCTACAGTATAGAGAGAGAGGGAGTTTTCATCGAGAGAACAAAGGAATTTCTTCCACCTCACAGAACTTGAGGTCCGAACAACATTTATGTTCTGGAGAAGGTATAAAAGATCGGTGAAGAATCCAGCTACGAGCTGGTCCGTTTGGTACAATTTTGTGAAACTCATGAGAGACAATACGGTCACATTACCATAACTCTGTTTATACAATAGCCTCGGATATGAGGCTTACATGTAATTGTTGTATAAGATGAATGAGTGAGGATGATACTGTTTGTGAAATTGTGTAATGTGATTTTGGACTGTTTAATGAAGGAAACTCCAATTCCCTTTGGAGTTTAACTAAATCAGAGGACCGCCCATGAGCACAGTTATGGCCTTGAGTCCTGGGACAGGCCCTTTTCTGCTCTTCCGAATAAAACCCCCACCGGGTTTTCTATCACCAGACCAGCTTACCTCGATAACGAGAGGGCCAAGGTTTGAGAGGAGACCATAAACCTGAGTATAAGCTAAGGTTTGAGTAGATAGCTGAATATTTTAACCATACTACGTGGTTAAACTCTTAGACTATCAATACCGACAGAATAAGAACAAGTCTTTGATATTAATTACTAGTCTGCAGCTAGGAATTCGGTATCATTGAACGCGAAGACCGACAACTGCCGAAACCTCTATCTATAACGACATGAATGAATGTCACTATGAACTATCCATTCTAACCACGACAGAGACAGCGAGAGGGCAGACAAACTCTCCAACAGAAACAAACTTTTCAACAGAAATCCCGACGACACACTGAGCGTAAATATATTGATTGATTGCAATTATTTCCGAATGAGTGAGCGTTCATGTGCAAAGGATTAGCATTTAAATTGTTATAATTATCAACGTTGTAGTGTCTCATCTCAGTTGACCCCCACTTCCCTTTTTGTCCACCAAACCGCGATACCGGTTTCTCCCACTAGGGAAACTCTGTTATCATTTCCTTGTAACTATCTACTGTTTGTTTATGCATTTCTGTGAATTACTTAGTTAGTAAATTAATTATTTTAAGAGAATTGATGTATGGATGACTCATAGTGAAGACTGGGTTCGTGCAGATAACCAACAATTTACGACGTTTGGAATGAGACTAACAGGAGGTCAATAATAATTCCTTAATTCGAAGACTAAAGACTAAAGTTATATTAGGAAAATTATAACTTTGTAATCTGAATATTTTCCTTGGTGCCCCGACTTCCTAGTTAATTACAGTTACATGATTAATCAGTTTAATCGCGTAATAATAATTACAGAGTTATTTGATAAATACATCTTCAGTTTTAATGATGCCAAAGACACGACAGCACATTAACAGATTTTTCACCAAGTCAACTCGGGGATTCGAACCAGCGACCAGGTAAAGATGCACCTTCCCCCTGGGTTAAAACCTTCAAGTAGAATCCTCATGTGGAGGAGACTGGTCATTAGAGCAATGAATGGTTGGCTTGAACATACGTTAGATTCATAACTTTCTAAAAATCTGTTCGATTTTCTTATAATACTTAACCTCTCTGGGGTAGGTGGGACGCTTGCGTATTCAAATAAAATTATATAAAAATCTAACTTTCATTAAATCACACATGTAAGATACCAAATTAAAGCTACACTCATTGTGAATCCAGCCAACATGTCAGATTTCAAAAAGGCTTTTCGGCGAAAGCATAAGATGCTATTATCTGATGATAGCACAACAGTAAACAAAGAGAGTAGCATATTTCAACACTGCAGGCACGACACAAAACGCAGAAATAAAGATATAATTCATGCCTTACCTTTGACGAAATTCTTTTGTTGGCACTCCAATATGTCCCATAAACATCACAAATGGTCCTTTTGTTCGATTAATTCCGTCGATATATATCCAAAATGTCAATTTATTTGGCGCGTTTCATCCAGAAAAACACAGCTTCCAACTTGCGCAACATCACTACAAAATATATCAAAAGTTACATGTAAACTTTACCAAAACATTTCAAACTACTTTTGTAATACAACGTTAGGTATTTTTAAATGTTAATAATCGATCAATTTGAAGAYGGGATGATCTGTGTTCAATACAAAAAGAAAACAAACTGACGCAACCTTTTTGGTAATGTGCCTCTCTCAAACAATTTACTTCTAGTGACCCTCATTTACGATGGCCGTACTTCTTCATTACACAAAGGAATAACCTCAACCAATTTCCAAAGACTGGTGACATCCAGTGGAAGCGGTAGGAACTGCAAACAAGTCCCTTAGAAATCTGGTGTCTCAATGAAAGCTCATTGAAAAGACAGTGACCTCAAAAAAATTACAATTCTGAATGGTTTGTCCTCGGGGTTTTGCCTGCTACATAAGTTCTGTTATGCTCACAGACATGATTCAAACAGTTTTAGAAACGTCAGAGTGTTTTCTATCCAAATCTACTAATAATATGCATATCTTATATTCTGGGGATGAGTAGAAGGAAGTTGAAATTGGGCACGCTATTTATCCAAAAGTGAAAATGCTGCCCCCTACCCCGAAGAAGTTAAATACATATTTTTGGCAACAGAGTTTTGTGCAAAGTGGCAAACTTTGTGGCCCAACACTTTTTTGTCCGTTTGAGTATGATGACCTCCGATCTGCAGGAAGGACCCGGGGCCCCCCATTGGCCCTGCACAGGTTCAATGTCAGGAGGTCAGTGGCTCCATTTCCAATACTTGGTCCTGTGGTTGCTGCCTTTTATTCTGCTCCATAACCCATGGCACCATCGTGGACCAACGATCTACAGGAGGTTGGGGAACAAAGGTCAAAGGTTGGCTAATGTGATTCACCTTGCCCTTATACACTGTACTGTATATTTGTCTTTGTAGAATGTGTGTGAGCATTTATTAGAAACCGAGTATAAGAGTCTCACCTCTCCTCAGGCCACGGACAGTTTGATGAACTGTACTGGAGCTTTGGAGGGTCCCTGTTATGTTCTTGCCCGGGTCTTCGTTGATTATGGCCAGGTTCTGATTCCAGTGGCACCAGTTGACCTCATCCACCCTGGGTGACCACAGAAGATGTTTGCATTAGAAGATGTTTGTCATGCGCCCTCCGAAACATGACCCGCCAAACCGCGAAGGTCGAGTCATGTGCCCTCCGAAACATGACCCGCCAAGCCCTTAACACCCGCCCGCTTAACCCGGAAGCCAGCCGCACCAATGTGTCAGAGGAAACACTGTTCAACTGACGACCGAAGTCAGCCTGCAGGTGCCCGGCCCGTCAAAAGGAGTCGCTAGAGCGCGATGAGCCAAGTAAAGCCCCCCTGTCCAAACCCTCCCCTAACACGGACAATGCTGGGCCAACTGTGCGTCGCCCTTTGGGACTCCCGGTCAAGATCGGTTATGACACAACCTGGGATCGAACCCGGGTCTGTAGTGACGCTTCGTGCCTTAGTGCCTTAGACCGCTGCGCCACTCAGGAGGCCCCCAGAATATTTTTTTTTTCACAAAATATAGCATATCACAAAAAAGAAGACACTGGGCTGTCTGACTGACCAATCAGACACATGTCTTTAGTGCAGAGAGGGGTGAGAGTCCAGAGAAACGACTGTGTGTACCTGAAGCACCAGCGGCAGTCAGGGGTGCCGTCCCAGTTCTTCCCCACTGTCACCATCTCCCCAGACCGAAAGGACTTCCGCAGACACACAGGGAAGGAGCGCTCGATGTCCAGGATGGTCGTAGCCCACTGTCGTTAAAACAGAATGTCAACCGACATGTATTTGTGTACTTCATAATATAATGTGGCTCTGCCTAGACGATGCACTGTGCATAATGCCGTCAACAGAGGATAACAAGGTTGTGTTCATTAGGCACCAAAAAGAAAGCTGATTTTCTGCACTTTCTGTCCAATAAGAAATTATAGTTTTTTGTTTTCTGTTGCAAAACATTTTCTACAATGTGCCCTAATGAATTCTAGGGAACCTAGCTGTTCATCAGCTGTCCTCCTCACTCACCTGCAGCTTCCAGATCTTCTTGCTCTCCTTGGACACCTGGCTCACCGTCTCTCCCATCAGAGCGATCAACATGTTGAGCAGTAGAACAAAGCTGAGGATGATGTAGGTGACCAGCAGGATGAGGAAGACAGCCGGGTACTGACTCCTGCTGACCATGTCCAGATCGCCCATCCCGATGGTCAGTTTGAACAGGTCCAGCAGGAATTTGCTGAAGGTGTTTGTGTCCCGGCACTGGGGATATGTGGGGCAGCCACCTTTCTCTGGACACACCTCCTCCGGCCCTGGGCACACCGTCAGGAGGGACACTAGAGCTGGGGAGGAGATGGGAGACATGAGGAGATGAGGGAAGTTCTCTTCTGTTTCAACTGGTCATCAGACTGCTGAGAAGAAGAAGTGCTGATTAGAGGACACTGTACCTGACGAGTATCCAATCATGAGGAGCAGGTAGACCAGCAGAAACCATAACAAATCTTTGAAGAGAATCTGAAGAAGGATAAATTGTGATCTGCCATCTAGTGTCCAAAGAAGTCCATATTCATTTCAAATTCAATGTGATGGATGAAAGAGTGAAGGAGTTGATACCTTCTGTATCATGATGCTGTAGGTGCCGGTGAGCTTCAGGCCTCTGGTGAAGTAGAGAGTGTTCATCCAGCCCAGGACCAACGCAAACACCATCACAGCCACATAGGCCTCGATACCCGACAGGTAGAGGGCCGCAGTCACTATCACCAGCAAAGAGTAGATGAAGCTAAAAAAATATAGAAGAGTTGGGCCGTGTTCATTTGCCCCAAATGGAAGAAAACGGACCGAAATGTACAAGATACACGTTGTACAATAATGAATACGACCTTGATGTTAATATTCCAGGAAACAGCAATAATGGGGCGGCAGGTAGCCTAGTGGTTAGAGCGTTGTACCAGTAACCGAAAGGTAACCAAAAGGTTGCTAGATTGAATCCCTGAGCGGACAAGGTAAAAATCTGTCGTTCTGCTCCTGAACAATGCAGTTAACCCACTGTTCCTAGGCCGTCATTGTAAATAAGAATTTGTTCTTAACTGACTTGCCTAATTAAATAAAGGTTAAAAATAAAAAATAATAATCATTCTCCTACCTACACGGGAATGCCATTTGGCATTTAACGGGCACACCGTGTAGGCCCTCGCAGACGCAGCGCTAATGATGAAAATGCTTTGGAACGGCGCTCGAAAATCCTCCGCTCTTTGATGGGATCGTAGGTTTAATTAAAGAAGATGTAAACTATAAAACGTACCAGGGAAATGGAGGCTGTAATGTGGAATTAATTAGATGACTCAATTAAAAGAGGATGAGAAATAAGCCTTGTGTACAAGCCAGAGGGAGCTACAGAGGAGGTGGGGGAGGGGGAAGGGGGGGGTGGCTGGAGTCTTACTAGAGCAGTTGAAAAGATCCATTGACAAATAGCGAGTTCACCGCAGGGCATTTCTTCAGTAAGAGGTCCTTAATCTACAAAGCGGGGAGAGAGAGAGAGGAAATTATTGATTCAATGAATGTCAGAAAAGAACAAGATACATTTACAGGGGAGATCTAAGATTTATATAAAAAGTGTATGTTTGTGTATGTTTGTGTACACATTTCGAGGCATCTTTGAAAGAAGTTGTTTATTGTAGAGTCAACATTCAAAGCTGTCTGACTCTGATTGGATGCTTCAACCGGAAGGAAAAACTCACATTGGTGAGGAAGAAGAAGACTCCAGAGCACAGGGTGACAATCTCCCCTACCATACGCAGGTAGTCTGTGTTGGTGGTATAGGAGTACGGAGGCTGGGTGGGGACAAACAGAGTTAAAGCTTTGCTGGTGGTGACACCCATACTGTTTTCACAGTATACGTATAGTAATATAATAATAATGCCACTTGGCCAACACTTTCATACATTGTATAAATGCATACATTTTTTGTATTTGTATGTGAGTTGTTGGGCACATACGTACCGTTCCCTCGGATGGGTGGTAGTAGGCTACCAGTGTGAAGATGATCATGGTCAACAGGTAGGACACAACACTGATGTAGAAGGTGACGGCAGCAAACTTCTGCCACTTGGCTCTCAGCAGCTCGTTGATGGGCTCCACAGCCAGCATCTCATGGCGATTCTGTGGACAGTGCAGGAAGACATGCAGTAATGGTAAGAAGAGAGTATGGTGTGAAAGAGACATCATCTTCCATCTTTCCTAGGACTATAATGGCTCTCACTTTCTCTCAGTAAAACATCTATTACAGGTACAGATAGAAAAACACACGTAGACCCTGTCTATCATGCCCCACCTCATATGCTTAGCCACAAAACATACACTGAAGACTTGAGTTAGCTCCCAGAGCTTTAAAGCCCAGGCTTTTGCTCAGCCGGGTATCACGCACCTCAGTGCGGCTGTTGTAGACCAGGATCTCTAGCACGGACACCTCCTCTCCACAGGTGTCCAGGGAGGAGAGGTCGTACAGGGAGGAGTACACGGGGCCGTACGCCCAGTCCTTAAACTTCCGCGAGAGGTGACGCGCCTCCTCGTTCTTGATCTCCCTGCGAATTATGTGCTGGAAAACCTGGGAGAAAATAATAATGAAAAAGCATACCTTTTTTGTCTGTTTTATAATGGATGTGATTATATTTTTCTGTCAATAATACAATACCTAACCCCTTGAAGCACTACGCAAAAGCATTCCCATTGGAATTGCTAATGTTACTCAAAATATCCCTTTAAGATTATAGTTCCACATACACGTGATATATGTGTTCATTCTCAATCTCACCCCAATTTTTCCCAGCTTGGCCGCCATCATGAGGGGCGACATGCCGTCGTTGTTGAGCACGTCCTCAAGACTGCCTTCTGGGTAGAGCTTGGCACACTTGGTCAGCAGCAGGTCATACATCTTAGTGAGGAAGCGGGTGTTGTCCCGAGTGTTGTCGGCGATGTGCACCAGGGCGTGCAGCACAGTGTTTCCGCGTGAGTCCTGCCGTCTAAGGTCGGCTTTCTTGTGGGCGTTCTCGGTCAGGTAGTGTACCATGTTTGGCTGGTTGGTGCACGCTGCCAGCGACAGAGGCAGCTCGCCTGGCCAAAGAGATACCGTCAGAGACATACAGCAACAAGCACATACATCAAAAGGATCCCCTTTTACAATGGAACCAATAGAAAAGTCCCAAATGTGCAAACCCCGCTGACCTGGCACTCAGACAGTCTCTTTCCACTCCAGGAATTGATGCAAGTTCATGTGGAACAGCAAACCACTTTAAGCATGTCTTTGCAATGCTCCCTATACGTGGATCAAAGATTGGACTTAAATTCTTGCAACGGAAAGAGCCCAATTAGTACCACTTGTCTGAGGGAGTGGCCCATGTATTGAAACCAATGTGCCAAAAGCAGCTGCTGAAAACAAGCTGTTGCCATGGGTGACAGATTACCCTGTCACCTCGTATGGGAAACGCTCCTCTTCATGGATTTGCACGGGTGCTCATTGAGTGTTAGCATAGCGCTAAATCACATTAGCTGTCGCCTCTCTGCCAGGTTTCCTGTTCACCTCAGCACAAAGCTCCATAGCGAATGACTCGCACTGTGCCACAGACACACCGGGATTTGGGAATGATTTGGGAATGATTTGGGAATGACAGTCGCACTTAGTGCAACTGGATATCATCCCTCGGGTGATGAGCATGGAATTTAATGCATTAATACATTAACATTGACAGTAGAGAGTATTGTGGGTATATATTTGCCTACTAAAATCTTCTCTCTTTCTACCTGTATCTCTTTCTCTGCCTCTCCCTCCATCTCCTTTATAGCCCTTTCACATCCCTGAGCCAAGCCGAGCTGTAGGGTACTGCACAGGCCTGGTTACGTATCCACCACAGCTGCTGACACAGTGCTGGAAAGAACAATGTCAAGCAAGGTAACATATCCGAGCCAGCACAGTGCAGTTCGGTTTGAAAGGATAGTGTGAAAAGGGTATTTGTTTATTGAACTTGAGGCTGGAAGGTCTAGTTGAGGTGAATAGCATGTAGGCTAGTCTACTCTGGATATAGTGGAATGTTGGGTTCAGGGTTGAGAGTTTCAGGGATACTGTCCAATCAGCAGAGGGCAGTATGGAGTGAGTTTCATTTGGAGGCTTTCTGTCAATGTACTCTCGGCCAGCAACCTCGGTGACGTCAGCAAGGCAGGGGCAACCCACCCATCTGAAGTGGAGTGAGTATGTTTGCTTTTCTTCAACAGGAAGACACAGACACCTTTCACCAAACTGCTCAGAAATACTTCTTGAACTTGTGACATGTTTTCTTTTAATTTTTTGGAGATGACTACTAATAATTATCGTTTTGATGACTTCAGACTAGTTTTAGGTGGTTACAGTAGTTTACCATTGGCCCATCGAACTATCCTGAATGTGTTTTCCCAGCCCAAAACAGCAACATAAAAAAGGGTGGCCTCAAATGTCAGTTCAGTTTACCATGGCAACTGAAAGCATTTTACAAGAGAAACTAAGCAATACCTTAGCTGTGATCCAGTACATATTTATTCCAAGTTATCCTACTGTGCAGCGATCCAGTCTTTATAGCCCAAACCTTTGGGCATGTACAATAAAGACTCACTGAGATAGCTAGAAAACCACTGTTTTACTGTGTGGGGAACCAAGGGCCCCCTGTCATGTAAAACAACACACATGTCATTGAAAACCATGAGGAATAGAATATGACTTTACTAGTATCGAAATACTGCCAACGTTCAATAATAGACTAGGAGGGCATGAATGTTACTATACATAGCACCAAACGGATACCTGAGAAGTCTCATGATGTGATTAAACCAAACTCCTGCACTGTACTGTCACTTTAAGCATATGTAAAAGAGATCTTAAAATATTTTTAGCTTTGCTATTCCTTAGGGTGATTTTTAGTCATTCCGTTTTTATTGTTATAGTTATGTTTGCTGTGTAGTAAATGTTTCTTTTTCTTTTTATATTTTTTTATTTGAAGGACATTGTCTGAAACATTACATTCAATGTCTGAAATATGCTGTATAAATAAAGCATGATTTGATTTGATTTGATTAGGCTCCTGCTGACTGAGGACTTTGGTTCTTGGTATGGTAATAAATATTACCTCCTGAATCTGAATCTTACATAGTGCGATGAGGACCACAAAGAGCTTCTGTAGACAGTAGAATGGATCAGATCTGATTCTACCGCTGTGGTGTCTTACCAAAGTAGAAGTAGCCTCCCTCGTCCCTGGGTTGGAAGAAGCGTCCGCGGGCCTGGGCGTGGACGTCTGCCCCTTTCTCCACCAGCATCTCCACATACTGCTTACAGCGCCTCTCGATGGCGATGTGGAGCGCCGTCTGGCCTGGCAACACGCAAATGAGTCAGTCAACACCAATGGCGTTTCATGGATGCCAAGGGAAGCCAGGCTCCCCCCCAAAAATGACACATTTTTAAAAAACATTCAATAATTTATCTTTTGTCTCGCTGTGTTTCATTATTTTCCTTCAATCGCAAGAGGCTGAATGTATCTCACAGGAGAAAAAAATCTGACCATATATCTGATGCTGTCTGGTCCAAACGAGTATGACATTGTTGCCACCCATAGCATTGAAGACAAGGGAAGCCGGCGAGCATCTGGCATCCCTTGACCAAAAAAGTACAGTATAAAAAATTTGACAATCATCGTTAAGCTAAACTGAGCGAGCTCAACAGTGAATGATCCTGGTGCACCAAAATAAAGTGTCAAGGGAATCTAGCTTGGATTTGGAGTCACTCCTATCAAATTCCATTGGGAGCACATGTCATTGACAGAAAAACTTGAATTGTTGCATGTTATTGTGTTTTTGTCCTACGGTGGCTAGCTAGCCAGCTAGCTAAAATTGTCCCTTTCCTAAATTAGCCATGGCTGGAGACAGATATTTGGTCTTGTGGTTTTACTTAATTCTCCGTACTGGCCAATGATTATAACGGCGATTCTGATCCAACCATTAATTCATACATTGTTGTGCCTCATGCCTGAGAGGATGACAGTTCAATATGTACAGTTGAAGTCGGAAGTTTACATACACTTAGGTTGGAGTCATTAAAACTCCAAGCTTCTGATAGGCTAATTGACATAATTTGAGTCAATCTTAGGTGTACCTGTGGATGTATTTCAAGGCCTACCTTCAAACTCAGTCCCTCTTTGCTTGACATCATGGGAAAATCAAAAGAAATCAGCCAAGACCTCAGAAGAAAAAAAATGTAGACCTCCACAAGTCTGGTTTATCCTTGGGAGCAATTTCCAAATGCCTGAAGGTACCAGGTTCATCTGTACAAACAATAGTACACAAGTATAAACACCATGGGACCACGCAGCCATCATACTGCTCAGGAAGGAGACGCGTTCTGTCTCCTAGAGTTGAACGTACTTTGGTGGGAAAGTGCAAATCAATCCCAGAATAACAGCAAAGGACCTTGTGAAGATGCTGGAGGAAACAGGTACAAAAGTATCTATATCCACAGTAAAACGAGTCCTATATCGACATAACCTGAAAGGCTGCTCAGCAAGGAAGAAACCACTGCTCAAAAACTGCCATAAAAAAGCCAGACTACGGTTTGCAACTGCACATGGGGACAAAGATCGTAGTTTTTGGAGAAATGTCCTCTGGTCTGATGAAACAAAAATAGAACTGTTTGGCCATAATGACCATCGTTATGTTTGGGAAAAAAAGGGGGAGGCTTGCAAGCCGAAGAACACCATCCCAACCGTGAAGCACGGGGGTGGCAGCATCATGTTGTGGGGGTGCTTTGCTGCAGGAGGGACTGGTGCACTTCACAAAATAGATGGCAACATGAGGAAGGAAAAGTATGTGGATATATTGAAGCAACATCTCAAGACATCAGTCAGGAAGTTAAAGCTTGGTCGCAAATATGTCTTCCAAATGGACAATGACCCCAAGCATACTTCCAAAGTTGTGGCAAAATGGCTTAAGGACAACAAAGTCAAGGTATTGGAGTGGCCAGTGTAACGGATGTGAAATGGCTAGCTAGTTAGTGGGTGCGCGCTAGTAGCGTTTCAATCAGTTACGTCACTTGCTCTGAAACCTAGATGTAGTGTTTCCCCTTGCTCTGCAAGGGCCGCGGCTTTTGTGGAGCGATGGGTAACGATGCTTCGTGGGTGACCGTTGTTGATGTGTGCAGAGGGTCCCTGGTTCGAGCCCGGGTATGGGCGAGGGGACGGACTAAAGTTATACTGTTACATTGATGCTGTTGACCCGGATCACTGGTTGCTGCGGAAAAGGAGGAGGTTGAAAGGGGGGTGAGTGTAACGGATGTGAAATGGCTAGCTAGTTAGCGGGTGCGCGCTAGTAGCGTTTCAATCAGTTACGTCACTTGCTCTGAAACCTAGATGTGTGTTGCCCCTTGCTCTGCAAGGGCCGCGGCTTTTGTGGAGCGATGGGTAACGATGCTTCGTGGGTGACCGTTGTTGATGTGTGCAGAGGGTCCCTGGTTCGAGCCCGGGTATGGGCGAGGGGACGGACTAAAGTTATACTGTTACACCATCACAAAGCCCTGAAAAAGCATGTGCAAGCAAAGAGGCCTAGAAACCTGACTCAGTTACACCAGCTATGTCAGAAGGAATGGGCCATAATTCACCCAACTTATTGTGAGAAGCTTGTGGAAGGCTACCCGAAACGTTTGACCCAAGTTAAACAATTTAAAGGCAATGCTACCAAATACTAATTGAGTGTATGTAAACTTCTGACCCACTGGGAATGTGATGAAAGAAATTAAGCTGAAATAAATCATGCTCTCTACTATTATTCTGACATTTCACATTCTTAAAATAAAGTGGTGATTCTAACTGACCTAAGACAGGGAATTTTTACTAGGATTAAATGTCAGGAATTGTGAAAAACTGAGTTTAAATGTATTTGGCTAAAGTGTATGCAAACTTCCGACTTCAACTGTAGCTAGATGTAGAAGGCTAATGTTAATTAGCTAACGTTTCCCATGAATGGAAGTTAGCCTAGCAAGAAAGCATTTGAGCCAGGTAGCCTAGGATAACGAAAACTAGAAGCATGTACTGTATGACAGTGATAGACCGTTTCATCAACATGAAAGAGAGGAGGATGGCATTGGTGTTTCTCTACAAGTAGGGTGGGTCAACATGTTTTTCTACTTGCATGAAAGCACGCACACACACACACACAGAAATCAGAACCATGGACAGACATATCATATTTAGCTTACGTTGATTAGACTAAATCAGTCACACATAGGGTAAAGGGGACAAGTGGTCGAATTGGGATAATTAGATCATTTGGTCTCTCACTGCATAGTAGGCCACACATTTCAGATACATGAGATCATAGACATACAGTACCTGTGATAATATCCAATTAGAAGGATAGGATTTTCTTCAATCCTAGTCAAACGATCCTACAGTACTGGGTCATGTTCATTAGTGCACTCAACAGAAAACTTTTAAAAACGTTTTGCAATGGAGACCAAAAGTAAGCATCTGTATTGGCCAAGTCCAGATAGTAGTCCCTCCCTGTTTCAGTTCATCGGCAGGAGCTGCTCAGACTATAACGTGATGTTATAGTGATGTTGCTCCTGCTGGAGCGCAACACGCGCTCCAGCAGGTGCATCTCACTGATCATCCCTAAAGCCAAAACCTCATTTGGACGCCTTTCCTTCCAGTTCTCTGCTGCCTGCGACTGGAACGAATTGCAAAAATCTCTGAAGTTGGAGACTTTTATCTCCCTCAACAACTTTAAAAATCTGCTATCCGAGCAGCTAACCGATCGCTGCAGCTGTACATAGTCCATCTGTAAACTACCCACCCAATTTACCTACCTCACCCCCCATACTGCTTTTATTTATTTACTTTTCTGCTCTTTGCACACCAGTACCAATATCTCTTCTTGCACATGATCATCTGATGATTTATCACTCCAGTGTTAATCTGCTAAATTGTAATTATTCGATTTATTGCCTACCTCATGCCTTTTGCACACATTGTATATAGATTCTCTTTTTTTCTACCATGTTATTGACTTGTTTATTGTTTACTCCATGTGTAACTCTGTGTTGTCTGTTCACACTGCTATGCTTTATCTTGGCCAGGTCGCAGTTGCAAATGAGAACTTGTTCTCAACTAGCCTACCTGGTTAAATAAAGGTGAAATAAAAAAAATAAAAAAATAAAAAAATTGGTGCCTAATGATCAGGGCCGTGTTTTTAGTGAAGCGCTAATATTAGTAGAGACTGGTGATGTGCTGTTCCCGAATTTCCCATCACTAGTAGAGAGCTCACCTCTGTAGTAGACATCTCTGAAGGGCGTGTTGATGAAATCATGGAGGTTGCCTGTCTGCTCTGCGATATTCATCAGCAGAGGGATGGTGTCATTCTGACCGTTGTACAGGTTCAGAAGGGCTTTAGGCAGGCACGTCTTACCTGTAGAAGGTTCTGGAAAAACATCAAACAAAAAAAGGATGGTTATTAATGATACTCAGAGTGGACATGTACAGTTCTGGGCATTAATGAAAGTTTTTTGTTTTTTTTCAAAATGCTTTGCTGCAGCAAAGTGCATTGTTAATGTGAAAAACTATCTTGCAACCAGGGTGACACCAAGCACCAAGTTCATAAGCAATCAGCTAATAAACCATTTCTGAAATATGCGCCTGAGCAGTACATCCACTGTGAAGGAAATGTTTTTTCACTGTGCTGCAGTACAGTGGAACTTTATAATGCACAGAACTGTACATAGAGATAAACACAACAGAGACATATTTGGTGTCACACCCTGATCTGTTTCACCTGTCCTTGTGATTGTCTCCACCCCCTCCAGGTGTCGCTTATTATCCCTGGTGTACATATCCCTGTGTTTCCTGTCTCTCTGTGCCAGTTTGTCTTGTTTGCCAAGTCAACCAGCGGTTTATCTTGCTCCAGTCTCTTTTGGTTCTAGTCCTCCTGGTTTCGACCCTTGCCTGTCCTGACACCCGAACCTGCCTGCCTGCCTGACCACTCTGCCTGTTCTGTCTTCAAGCCTGCCTATCCCCTTGTACTGTTTGGACTCGGATCTGGTTACTGAACACCTGCCTGGCCTGACCTCGAGACTGCCCTTCGTCTGGTACTGTTTTGGACTCTGACCCGGTTTATAAACTCTCACTTGTCCCCGGCCTACCTTTTGCCTAAATATCGGAGCTCAACCATCTGCTTCTTGTGTTGTATTTGGGTCTCTTCTTGTGTCCTTATAGTACGAACTGGCCATGACAGACCCAGCAGACTTGGACCAGCTCCATCACGCTGCCTCCCTGCAGGGAGCCACCATTGGGAGGCATGAGGAGATACTTCGGAGCCTTTTGGAAGGGCTGTGTTCCCTGACATAATGCCACGACCAAGGGTTCAAGGCTATAATGGAGCAAATCCGTGAATTAGCTCATAGGCAGCACGTAACATTTTTACTACTGGTGGATTTGGTAAACCTACCCCGGCTCCCCGAGAACCCCCGCTTACCTCCGGAGCGTTATGCAGGCGATTCTGGTACCTGCCGGGCTTTCCTTTCCCAGTGCTCCCTCATCTTCAAACTCCAGCCCTCTTCATTCATGTCAGACCGATCAAAGATAGCGTATTTAATCACGCTAATTTCTGGAAGGGTGCTATCCTGGGCAACAGCTGTGTGGAAGCAGAAATATGCTGTGTGCCAGAGCCTGGATTAATTCATGGCAGAAGTGAGGAAGGTTTTTGATTCTCCGGTGTCTGGGAGGAAGGCGGCTCACACTACTGCAGGTACATCAGAACTCCCGTAGTGTGGCAGACTACGGCAGTAGATTTTCGCACATTGGCGGCCGAGAGTTCCTGGAATCCAGAGGCTCTGTTCGACACCCGCCTCCATGGACTGTTGGAGGGGATAAAGGACGAGCTCGCAGCTCGGGAAATACCACTGGACCTGTCGACAGAGCCTTTGTGGACCTGAAGCATTGGTTCACCACAGCACCCATCCTCGTCCATCCAGACCTGTCCTGTCAAATTGTGGTAGAGGTTAATGTTTCTGATGTTGGAGTGGGGGCCATCCTGTCCCAGCGATCTGCCCAGGACCAAAAGCTTAATCCCTGTGCCTTCCTGTCCCATCGCCAACTCCTGGCGGTTAAGATGGCATTGGAGGAGTGCAGGCACTGGCTGGAAGGAGCAGAACAGCCATTCTTGGTCTGGACCGACCATAAAAATGTAGAATATCTCCGTACAGCCAAGCACCTTAACTCCAGGCAGGCCCGGTGGGCTCTCTTGTTTACAAGATTCAACTTCACCATTTCCTACCGCCCAGGGTCCAACAATGTGAAGCCTGACGCCCTCTCCCGCCAATACAGTTCCTCTGCCACACCCTCGGTCTCAAAACATTCTCCCTACCTCATGCCTTGCGGCTTCAGTGGGTTGGGGTATTGAAACCCTGGTTCGCAAGGCACAACGTTCCCAGCCTGGACCTGACGGGGGCCCAGCTAACCGGCTGTTTGTCCCTAACTCAGTCCGGTCCCGGGTCCTAGAATGGGCTCATTCCTCCAGGCTGACCAGTCATACAGGTTCCGGTCATACCCTAGCATTCCTCCGACAACGTTTCTGGTGGCCCACAATGGTTCCTGATATCTCTGCCTTCATCGCTGCGTGCACAATGTGTGTGCTCAAAACAAGACTCCATGGTAAGCTCCTTCTGGCCTCCTTCAGCCACTACCTGTCTCATCGTCCCTGGTCCCATATCTCTCTGGACTTTGTCACTAGGCTTCCCCCGTCTGATGGCAACACTGTCATTTTGATAGTGGTGGATCGGTTCTCAAAGGCCGCTCATTTCATCACTCTCCCCAAACTTCCCTCTGCCAAGGAAAAGGCCCAGCTCATGGTGCAGCACGTCTTCCGGATCCATGGACTCCTGATGGATATGGTTTCCGACCGGGGTTCTCGTCTCAGTTCTGGAAGACGTTCTGCACCCTTATTGGGGCGTTGGCCAGCCTATCCTCCAGATTCCATTCCCAATCGAACGGCCAGTCGGTGAGAGCTAACCAGGACCTGGAGACCGCTCTAAGATGCCTGGTCTCAACCAACCCCACTACCTGGAGCTGACAACAGGTCTGGGTGGAGTATGCCCAGAACATCCTTCCCTGTTCAGGCATGGGACTCACCCCATGGAGCACTCAAAAGGGGAATCAGCTCCCAGTACAAGAACGGGAAGTCAACGTACCCTCGGCCTAGATGTTCGTCCGCCGCTGTCGACGTACCTGGAGAAGAGCTCGGGTAGCACTTCTCAAGACCAACTCCACGTATTGTCAACAAGCAGATCGCCGACAGACTCCAGCTCCCCGCTACCGCATTGGGCAGAGGGTATGGCTGTCCACACGGGACCTGCCCCTTCAGGTAGAGTCCCGCAAACTGTTTCATTGGTCCTTTTTCCATCTCTAGAGTCCTTAGTTCCACTGCTGTCTGTCTTTTGTTACCCTGTACCCTCCGTATTCATTCTACTCTCCATGTGTCTAGGATTAAGCCTGTGTCTCAGTCCTTTGTCTTCTGTCCAGCATACACGGTAAAATGCCTCCTGGGTGTACAACCACAGGGCAGGGGTTTCCAGTACCTGGTTGACTGGGAGGGTTACAGCCCGGAGGAGAGGTGCTGGGTTCCCGCTAGAGACATCCAACGCCGACACCCCAGTCAACCAGGTATGCACCGTGGCACCCCGAGGGGGGGGGGGGTGTACTGTCACAACCTGAGCTGTTTCACCTGGCCTTGTGATTGACTCCACCCCCTCCAGGTGTCGCTTATTATACCCTGTGTGTGTATATATATCCCTGTCTCCTATTCTTTTTTTCCCAGTCTCTTTTGGTTCAAGTCCTCCTGGTTTTGACCCTTGCCTGTCCTGACACCCGAACCCCTGCCTGACCACTGCCTGTTCTGTCTTCAAGCCTGCCTATCCCCTTGTACTGTTTGGACTCGAATCTGGTTACTAAAGCCCTGCCTGGCCTGACCTCGAGACTGCCCTTTGTCTGGTACTGTTTTGGACTCTGACCCTGTCCCCGACCTACCTTTTGCCTACCCCTTGGATTAATAAATATCGGAGCTCAACCATCTGCTTCCTGTGTCTGCATTTGGGTCTTGCCTTGTGTCCTTATATTTGGAGTTAGGACAACTTTTAGAATGTTGAATATTGTTCTTGACATTCAGTAACATAGCATTGTTTAAATATTCCACATGTAAATGTTATTGGGGAGCTAACATGGCTACTATAGAATGTTGCCGTGTAATGTAAATGCAGAAACTGCATTGCCCCAACTCTCTAAATGCATGGCTCTGGTTCCCAGTTGAGCGAAGGGGAAGAGGTTAGGGACACAAACACAAAAATAGAGGCCGGTGATAAATCGTTAGCGATAAGAAAGGGAAGCTTGTGTGACATTTCACAAATGGAAACGCCTCAATCATGAGAAACAGAACAACCAAATGTTAAAGCACTAAGTTGTCTGCTTCTATTGTTGACTTTAGGGCTGAGTTTTTTTAGCTTGTCTGTCAAGCCCCCTTTAGTCCTTTTCTTCCCAGAGGAGAGAGTTTGCTCTGATTTCTCTGTTATAAAGCCCCACCCCATACATACACAGCCAACAGGAAGCTGTCATTGGATACGCCACTGGCAGGACAACCTCGGACATCACAGTAGCTTCCTTCTCTCTACTGTTTGGAGCCAAAAACAACAGGGAGGGGGGGATACTGATAGGACAGAGTTGAACCCCCAAGGGGCAGAAAGAGGTTGGTTTAGACATCTGTACTGAGTATCACTATACGAAGTCATGACAAAACTCCAGGATGACACAAAAACTGAAGGTGTTAGTCACAGGGCTAAGTGGACTTAAAGGTAAGGCTTCCTCTTGAATAAGACGATTGTAACCGAGGTGAAATGTTTGAGACAAAGTTCATATGCTATTTTAGTAGCTAGAATAGGACATCTTAAGCCCTCCCCTTCAGCACACACACTCTCTTTTCCTCCTTTCTGCCTTTGGCTGTAAAAGCTGACATATCTCCTGTCTCAAATGAGCCTATTTGGCACCAGAGGGCTCCACCCACCACTGGGATCATCTCACCTTTGAACTCCTCATCGGTCAGCCTCTTGTTGTGACCCTGCAGGTACTCCAGCAGGCCTGAGAGGGCCTCTGGGTCGGCCTGTGACACGCCATCGAAGAGCAGCGTGCAGTTAAACTCTTTAATCACCTTGGGTGGATCTGAGCCTGTAGGGTCCACACTTTCATCACAGGACATATCAATCTCACTGTGTAGGACCATAGACATACATACTTTACACTCACATACAGTACTAGTCAAAAGTTTGGACACCTACTCATTCAAGGGTTTTCATTGTAACTATTTTCTACATTGTAGAATAGCAGTGAAGACATCAAAACTATGAAATAACACATATGGAATCATGTAACCAAAAAAGTGTTAAACAAATCAAAATATATTTTATATTTGAGATTCTTCAAAGTAGCCACCCTTTGCCTTGATGACAGCTTTGCACAGTCTTTGCATGAGGTAGTCACCTGGAATGCATCTCAATTAACAGCTGTGCCTTCTTAAAAGGGAATTTGTGGAATTTCTTTCCTTAATGCATTTGAGCCAATTAGTTGTGTTGTGACGAGATATGGGTGGTATACAGAAGATAGCCCTATTTGGTAAAAGACCAGGCCCATATTATGGCAAGAACAGCTCAAATACGCAAAGATAAATGACAGTTCATCATTACTTTAAGACGTGAATGTCAGTCAATCCGAAAAATGTGAAGAACTTTGAAAGTTTCTTCAAGTGCAGTCGCAAAATCCATCAAGCGCTATGATGAAACTAGCTCTCATGAGGCCTGCCACAGGAAAGGAAGACCCAGAGTTACCTCCGCTGCAGAGGATAAGTTCAATAGAGTTACCAGCCTCTGAAATTGCAGCCCAAATAAATGCTTCACAGAATTCAAGTAACAGACACATCTCAATATCAACTGTTCAGAGACTGCGTGAATCAGACCTTCGTGGTCGAATTGCTGCAACAACAAAAAACACTACTAAGGACACCAATAGGAAGAGGAGACTTGCTTGGGCCAAGAAACACGAGCAATGGACATTAAACTGGTGGAAATCTGTCCTTTGGTCTGATGAGTCCAAATTGGAGATTTTTGGTTCCAACCGCTGTCTCTTTGTGAGACACAGAGTAGGTGAATGGATGATTTTCGCATGTGTGGTTCCCACCGTGAAGCATGGAGGATGAGGTGTGGGGGTGCTTTGCTGGTGACACTGTCTGTGATTTATTTACAATTCAAGGCACACTTAACCAGCATGGCTACCACAGCATTCTGTAGCAATACGCCATCCCATCTGGTTTGGGCTTAGTGGGACTATCATTCATTTTTCAACAGGACAATTACAAAACACACCTCCAGGCTGTATATGGGCTATTTGACCAAGAAGGAGAGTGATGGAGTGCTGCATTAGATGACCCGCCCTCCACAATCTCCCGACCTCAACCCAATTGAGATGGTTTGGGATGAGTTGGACCACAGTGTGAAGGAAAAGCAGCCAACAAGTGTTCAGCACTTCCTCAGCTTCCTCATGAAGCTGGTTCAGATAATGCCAAGAGTGTGCAAAGCTGTCATCAAAGCAAAGGGTGGCTACTTTGAAGAATCTCAAATATAACATATATTTTGATTTGTTTAACACTTTTTTGGTTACTACATGGTTCCATATGTGTTATTTCATTGTTTTGATGTCTTCACTATTATTCTACAATATAGAAAATAGTATAAATAAAGAAAAACCCTTGAATGAGTAGGTGTGTCCAAACTTTTGACTGGTACTGTATAACACATACTTTAGGTGTTTATGTACACTGAGTGTACAAAATGTTAGAAACATCTGCTCTTTCCATGACATAGATTGACCAGCTGAATCCAGGTGAAAGCTATGATCCCTTATTGATGTCACCTTCTATCAGTGTAGATTAAGTGGAGGAGACAGTTGATTTTTAACAAAATTATTTTTAAGCCTTGAGACAATTGAGACATGGATTGTGTATGTGTGCCATTCAGAGGGTGAATGGGTAAGACAAATTATTTAAGTGCTTTTGAACAGGGTATGGTAGTAGGTGCCAGGCGCACCGGTTTGTGTCAAGAACTGCAACGCTGCTGAGTTTTTCACACTCAACAGTTTCCCGTGTGTATCAGGAATGTTCCACGACCCAAAGGGCAGCCAGCCAACTTGACACAATAGTGAGATACATTGGATTCAATAAGAGCCAGCATCCCTGTGGAACGCTTTCGACACATTGTAGAGTCCATGCCCTGACGAATTGAGGCTGTTCTGAGGGCAAAACGTTGGGGTGCAACTATTAGGAAGGTGTCCTTAATGTTTTGTACACTCAGTGTATAGTTAGGTGAAAGACATTTGTATGAGGAACAACCTTGCCTGATGCCTGAAGACTCCCTGAGCTGATATAAGGCGTTAAGCTCAAGGGGCTAACACAGTTTTGTGGTGTGTAGGAGACCCGGGTTCGAACCCAGTAGGTTACATCTGTACCCCGGAATTGATCTACTATGCTTCTCCTGTTTAACAATCTATGCCTCTGCATGAGCTCATGAACCCCTGTGGCCACCATAACAAGTACCTCCTCACCCTCGTAGGAGCTTCTTCCTTCCTTGCTTCTTGTTGTTGTGGTGACTGTAGGTACCATAGTCAAAGAGTGAGTCCATGGGGGCTTTCTTGGGGCCGGTCACCACTGGTGACTCATAGATGGTAGACTCCAGCAAGTCCATGGGGTTGGAGATGCCCTTCTTAAAGGCACCGTGGAACTTCATGCGGAGGTTCTGTCGGCCGTCCCCTGGCTGCAGCTGGCCTGGTCGGGCTAGATTCTGAGCAGGGTCCTGGGGCAGGTCCGGAGTTGACTGGGAGCCCCCCTCACTCTCAAACAGGTTGGCCAGTGCCGATAGATCAGAGTTGGAACTACTGGCATCAGGCTGTCCCTCTCCAAATCCACCTCCTCCTCCCTTCTCTGAGCCCGAGGACAGGGCAGCTTTGGTCACAGCCAAGGAAGATGTGTCCTTCTCCGTCATGGCGACGTGATACCTTCCCAGTAGAGTGGCAGTGGAGCGGCCCTAAAACACATCACAGTAAAACATGCAGGTTATAACTCCACCCAGGTCATAGGTCAAAGACATGGGAGAGAAACAGTGATCCAAACATATCCCTTGCATTTGGTCTCACTCAACTGTGAATGACCTGGGTTGTGAACATTAGGGCACGTTAGCTGAATTTGTTTGCCGCAGAAAACAAGAAGGTCCAGTTAGTCACTCCCTGTTTCAGTCTGTTTTTTTCCGTCTGGTTCTTCATGAACACAACCCTGAACAACTATCACTAATTACACTAAAACAGTCACTTGAATAAAATAAGTCTTTGACCACAGCTGAGATAAGAGACTGAGAAAATGTATGTCTAAAAGTGACTCTCCTGTGTGTAGCCCTAATCCTGAAGTAACCAGGGCTATGTCCGAAATGACACACTATTCCCTATATAGTGCACTACAGGGATTATACCCCAAGGGCCCTGGTCAAACACTGTGCACTGCAGCCCAGGTGTGTTGGTAGAGCTCTTGCATCCTACTCATCTTGTGGGCAACATTGATGGCACAGGAAGTACACCAGTCACCCATTTGCAGCCTGGGAACATAATCTGTAAATACTGAGCACTGTATTGCTCAAACAGCTGACACACACACACACACACACACACACACACACACACACACACACACACACACACACACACACACACACACACACACACACACACACACACACACACACACACACACACACACGACAGCAATGCTAAGTCATCATTCTGGATTCTTTAGAATGTAGTCACCTTGTCTAGGCATGTCTTTTAATAACAGTGTTATACAGGTAACTGCCAAAGTAAAGGACACACCTATATCCATAGTAGGAAATGGGCCAAAATTCACCCAACTTATTGATGGACGCTTGTGGAAGACTACCTGAAACGTTTGACCCAAGTTAAACAATTTAAAGGCAATGCTGCCAAATACTAATTGAGTGTATGTAAACTTCTGACCTACTTGTAATGTGATGATAGAAATAAAAGCTGAAATAAATGATTCTCTCTACTATTATTCTGACATTTCACATTTTTAAAATAAAGTGGTGATCCTAACTGACCTAAAACAGGGAATTTTAACGAGGATTAAATCTCAGGAATTGTGAAAAACTGAGTTTAAATGTATTTGGCTAAGGTGTATGTAAACTTCTGACTTCAACTGTACATATGAATTTTTGTATACATATATATATATTTTTTTTTTACCTTTATTTAACTAGGCAAGTCAGTTAAGAACAAATTCTTATTTACAATGATGGCCTACCCCGGCCAAACCCTAACCCGGATGACGCTGGGCCAATTGTGTGCCCAGCGTGGGACTCCCAATCACGGCCGGTTGAGATACAGTCTGGAATCGAACCAGGGTCTGTAATGACATCTCAGGAATTGAGATGCAGTGCCTTAGACTTCTGCGCCACTCGGGAGCCTTTTATAGGTAAAACAGTATGTAAACATTATTGAAGTGACCAGTGTTCCATGTCTATGTACATAGGGCAGCAGCCTCTACGGTGCAGGGTTGAGTAACCAGGTGGTAGCCGGTGTCGTGGCAATTTCCTGTATTACCAAATGAGGAGAGTTACAAACCACACAACAGTCAGAGTTATACTTAAACTTCATCTTTAATTATATGAGCTTCACCATAGCCCTTTGACTCTTAGATCAATTCAGTGTCTATAATGAATTCTGAGAGTGCCTACAAATGAATACCAAGATCTTTTATAGCCAAGATACACCCTTCTCAACTTACATGACGAACCACAGATCTTAGGAACAGTTCACAAAGAAAGACTTTTACTTGAGAGAGGAGTATCCCATAGCCAGATAGCATTAGCTATAAATTATCGTTCAGTTTGGTCTCTAAGACGAGGTTCTAATCTCATTCCTGGTACTTCATAGTACCAAAACATTACCTCATCCAATGGCATACTGTATATCAATTGTCAACTCTAGATACTCCCATCTCAAGTACACCCCACTCCTGTACAAGCTCACTGAGGGGAGTGAGCCTCTAAGTCATATACTATCTCAAGATAAGTGCAACATCAGAGGGGACATACAATGGTTCCAGACACTGCCATACTCCTCCCCCCAATGGGAAAAGGAGAGAGTGATTGGCGTACAGACATTGTGGAGCCAAGAGATAATTGGTTCCCCCTTAATCACGCCATCCCTTCACATGGTTTAACAGATACATTCACATATGAAGACAATGTTCCATTCTGACCTCTCCCTTTCTGATATTCTGCATATTACCAGACACGTAAAAGACAAGCCTGACCTCTCCCCTCTCTGGGCCCCAAGTGACTTTTCCCTAGCTGAGAAGGGAAAAGTGCAACTGCCAACAGTATAGTCCAAAGGGAAACATTCTAATGACAAGTATCTCACATAAGCATATTATGCAAATAAAACATCTTATCTATGTTACCCAACTAATTCTGATTCATCCTCCACACCGGCTAGTGACAGTGACTAAGTTCAGGGCAGAGTACTGGGGAGAGGCCGGCTAGTGACGGCCTTGAGTTAGAAGCTGTTTTTCATTCTCTCTGTCCCAGCTTTGATGGACCTGTACTGACCTCGCATTCTGGATGATAGAGGGGCGAACAGGCCGTGGCTCAGGTGTTTTCCCAACATAGTATCCCACATTGATGAAACCAAGATGGCATAGCAGTCAGACGTCCTTTGTCCTCGTCTTGTCGTGTCCCGTGTATATATATATTTACATCTTTCTTTGCGTATCTTTTATATATTTTCTTTTCCAAAAACTCAACTTCAAAACACTCTCTTGCAACCCGCCTCACCAATTTAAAAAAAAAAGTATTATTTACCTCAAATCTGAAATCCACAATAGAAGCTAGCCAGAAGCTAACCAGAAGCTAGCCAGAAGCTAACCAGAAGCTAGCCAGAAGCTAGCCAGTTTACTGGCTAATGTTAGTATTCAGCTAACCATGGTTGATGGTCATCAGCCAGTTTTGTACAACGTGACTCAGACCAGAACATACCGGACCTATTTTTCTCTCCATATCCCCAGATTTCTACCGCAAGCTCTGGACATTTACATCTGGATCTCGCAGCTAGCTGCTATCCGTGTGACTATTGGCTTACGTCGATCCCAGAACAAACATCAATTATTCCGGAGCTAGCCAGCTGAAGAGTTCCATCAGCCACTCCTGGGCTACAATCACCTATCCGGACCCATTTTACTGCCGATGCGGAGCACCACCGGGCCTTCACGACTTAACTAGCGACGTTATCTGCACGAGGGAGTTATCCAACTGGCCCCTCCGTCGCGACGTTACCTGAACGCCCATCTGCGGCCCGCTAATCGTTAGCTGTCTTATCGGCTGCTATCTGAATAGGTCTATCGGACAATTTTTCCTGGGTCACTATAACTATATCTATTTTGCCAATTGGATTGATCCCCTCTACCACACGGAACCCCACTAATCTACCGACGGAAACGCACGAGGTGGCTAAAAACAGACCTCCATTCTATGCTGGCTTGCTACCGATGGCCCGGCTAGCTGTCTGAATCGCCGTTACCCCAACCAACCTCACTACTAACTGGACCCTTATGATCACTCGGCTAAGCATGCCTCTCCTTAATGTCAATATGCCTTGTCCATTGCTRTTCTGGTTAGTGTTTATTGGCTTATTTCACTGTAGAGCCTCTAGCCCTTCTCATTATACCTTATCCAGCCTTTCAGTTCCACCACCCACACATGCGATGACATCACCTGGTTTCAATTATGTTTCTAGAGACAATATCTCTCTCATCATCACTCAATACCTAGGTTTACCTCCACTGGATTCACATCGTAGCATACCTTTGTCTGTACATTATACCTTGAAGCTATTTTATCGCCCCCAGAAACCTCCTTTTACTCTCTGTTCCGGACGTTCTAGACGAACAATTCTCATAGCTTTAAGCCGTACCCTTATCCTACTCCTCTTCTGTTCCTCTGGTGATGTAGAGGTGAATCCAGGCACTGCAGTGCCTAGCTCCACTCCTATTCCCCAGGCGCTCTCTTTTGATGACTTCTGTAACCGTAATAGCCTTGGTTTCATGCATGTTAACATTAGAAGCCTCCTCCCTAAGTTTGTTTTATTCACTGCTTTAGCACACTCTGCCAACCCGGATGTTCTAGCCGTGTCTGAATCCTGGCTTAGGAAGACCACCAAAAATTCTGAAATCTCCATCCCTAACGACAACATTTTCAGACAAGATAGAACGGCCAAAGGGGGCGGTGTTGCAATCTACTGCAGAGATAGCCTGCAGAGTTCTGTCCTACTATCCAGGTCTGTATCCAAACAATTTAAACTTCTACTTTTAAAAATCCACCTCTCTATTAACAAGTCTCTCACCGTTGCCGCCTGCTATAGACCACCCTCTGCCCCCAGCTGTGCTCTGGACACCATATGTGAACTGATTGCCCCCCATCTATCTTCAGAGCTCGTGCTGCTAGGCGACCTAAACTGGAACATGCTTAACACCCCAGCCATCCTACAATCTAAGCTTGATGCCCTCAATCTCACTCAAATTATCAATGAACCTACCAGGTACCACCCCAAAGCCGTAATCACGGGCASCCTCATAGATATCATCCTAACTAACTTGCCCTCTAAATAGACCTCTGCTGTTTTCAACCAAGATCTCAGCGATCACTGCCTCATTGCCTGCATCCGTAATGGGTCAGCAGTCAAACGACCTCCACTCATCACTGTCAAACGCTCCCGGAAACACTTCAGCGAGCAAGCCTTTCTAATCGACCTGGCCGGGGTATCCTGGAAGGTTATTGACCTCATCCCGTCAGTAGAGGATGCCTGGTTATTTTTTTTAAATGCCTTCCTCACCATCTTAAATAAGCATGCCCCATTCAAGAAATTTAGAACCAGGAACAGATATAACCCTTGGTTCTCTCCAGACCTGACTGCCCTTAACCAACACAAAAACATCATATGGCGTTCTGCATTAGCATCGAACAGCCCCCGTGATATGCAACTTTTCAGGGAAGCTAGAAACCAATATACACAGGCAGTTAGAAAAGCCAAGGCTAGCTTTTTCAAGCAGAAATTTGCTTCCTGCAACACAAACTCAAAAAAGTTCTGGGACACTGTAAAGTSCATGGAGAATAAGAACACCTCCTCCCAGCTGCCCACTGTACTGAGGATAGGAAACACTGTCACCACCGATAAATCCACTATAATTGAGAATTTCAATAAGCATTTTTCTACGGCTACCCCTACCCCGGTCAACAGCACTGCACCCCCCACAGCAACTCGCACAAGCCTTCCCCATTTCTCCTTCTCCCAAATCCAGTCAGCTGATGTTCTGAAAGTGCTGCAAAATCTGGACCCCTACAAATCAGCCGGGCTAGACAATCTGGAACCTTTCTTTCTAAAATGATCTGCCGAAATTGTTGCAACCCCTATTACTAGCCTGTTCAACCTCTCTTTCATGGCCGTCTGAGATTCCCAAAGATTGGAAAGCAGCTGCGGTCATCCCCCTCTTCAAAGGGGGGGACACTCTTGACCCAAACTGCTACAGACCTATATCTATCCTACCCTGCCTTTCTAAGGTCTTCGAAAGCCAAGTCAACAAACAGATTACCAACCATTTCGAATCCCACCATACCTTCTCCGCTATGCAATCTAGTTTCAGAGCTGGTCATGGGTGCACCTCAGCCACGCTTAAGGGCCTAAACGATATCTTAACCGCCATCAATAAGAAACAATACTGTGCAGCCATATTCATTGACCTGGCCAAGGCTTTCGACTCTGTCAATCACCACATCCTCATCGGCAGACTCAATAGCCTTGGTTTCTCAAATGATTGCCTCGCCTGGTTCACCAACTACTTCTCTGATAGAGTGCAGTGTGTCAAATCGGAGAGCCTGTTGTCTGGGCCTCTGGCAGTCTCTATGGGGGTGCCACAGGGTTCAATTCTTGGACCGACTTCCTTCTCTGTATACATCAATGATGTCGCTCTTGCTGCTGGTGAGTCTCTGATCCACCTCTACGCAGACGACACCATTCTGTATACTTCTGGCCTTTCTTTGGACACCTTGTTAACAACCCTCCAGACGAGCTTCAATGCCACACAACTCTCCTTCCGTGGCCTCCAATTGCTCTTAAATACAAGTAAAACTAAATGCATGCTCTTCAACCGATCGCTGCCTGCACCTGCCCTCCCGTCCAACATCACTACTCTGGACGGTTCTGACTTAGAATATGTGGACAACTACAAATACCTAGGTGTCTGGTTAGACTGTAAATTCTCTCTTTTCTCTGTTTATATCAATGATGTCGCTCTTGCTGCTGGTGATTCTTTGATCCACCTCTACGCAGACGACACCATTCTGTATACATCTGGCCCTTCTTTGTACACTGTGCTAACAAACCTCCAAACGAGCTTCAACACCATACAACACTCCTTCCGTGGCCTCAAACTGCTTTTAAATGCTAGTAAAACTATGTGCATGCTCTTCAACCGATTGCTGCCCGCACCCGACTAGCATCACTACTCTGGACGGTTCTGACCTAGATTATGTGGACAACTACAAATACCTAGGTGTCTGGTTAGACTGTAAATTCTCTCTTTTCTCTGTTTATATCAATGATGTCGCTCTTGCTGCTGGTGATTCTTTGATCCACCTCTACGCAGACGACACCATTCTGTATACATCTGGCCCTTCTTTGTACACTGTGCTAACAAACCTCCAAACGAGCTTCAACACCATACAACACTCCTTCCGTGGCCTCAAACTGCTTTTAAATGCTAGTAAAACTATGTGCATGCTCTTCAACCGATTGCTGCCCGCACCCGACTAGCATCACTACTCTGGACGGTTCTGACCTAGATTATGTGGACAACTACAAATACCTAGGTGTCTGGTTAGACTGTAAACTCTCCTTCCAGACTCACATCAAACATCTCCAATCCAAAGTTAAATCTAGAATTGGCTTCCTATTTCGCAACAAAGCATCCTTCACTCATGCTGCCAAACATACCCTTGTAAAACTGACCATCCTACCGATCCTCGACTTTGGCGATGTCATTTACAAAATAGCCTCCAATACCCTACTAAAAAAATTGGAGTCTATCACAGTGCCATCCGTTTTGTCACCAAAGCCCCATATACTACCCACCACTGCGACCTGTACGCTCTCGTTGGCTGGCCCTCGCTTCATACTCGTCACCAAACCCACTGGCTCCAGGTCATCTACAAGACCCTGCTAGGTRAAGTCCCCCCTTATCTCASCTCGCTGGTCACCATAGCAGCACCCACAAGTAGCACGCGCTCCAGCAGGTATATCTCTCTGGTCACCCCCAAAACCAATTCTTCCTTTGGCCGCCTCTCCTTCCAGTTCTCTGCTGCCAATGACTGGAACGAACTACAAAAATCTCTGAAACTGGAAACACTTATCTCCCTCACTAGCTTTAAGCACCAGCTGTCAGAGCAGCTCACAGATTACTACACCTGTACACAGCCCATCTATAATTTAGCCCAAACAACTACCTCTCCCCCTACTGTATTTATTTATTTATTTAGCTCCTTTGCACCCAATTATTTCTATCTCTACTTTGCACATTCTTCCACTGCAAATCTACCATTCCAGTGTTTTTACTTGCTATATTGTATTTACTTCGCCACCATGGTCTTTTCTTTTTTTTGCCTTTACCTCCCTTATCTCACCTCATTTGCTCACATTGTATATAGACTTATTTTTCTACTGTATTATTGATTGTATGTTTGTTTTACTCCATGTGTAACTCTGTGTTGTTGTACGTGTCGAACTGCTTTCCTTTATCTTGGCCAGGTCTCAATTGTAAATGAGAACTTGTTCTCAACTTGCCTACCTGGTTAAATAAAGGTGAAATAAATAAAAAAATAAATTAAAAAGGGAAACACTGACTTAGTGGATATGACCCAGACCACTGGGGAAGGCAAGGGTTCCGTCCGGGTGCAAATGGTTGTGGGAAAATGGGATTTAGCCAAAACAGTTCCACTGTTGGTTCAACAACAGCCCCCAACTCAACAATCGGTTTCACATTCCCATGGATGCATGCCTGACTGTCAGGTTTAATCATAACAATAGATTAATGAGCTGAGAAGATGTTCACAACCTCAATGTCTTAATGTTATATTTTGGCTTCTTTGCCCAACTTTGGACAGAACATTTCCAATATGAAGCAATTAAAAGATGGTGTGGCATATATTCCAGCAAGAGCGTAAATATTTGTATCAAATAAATTAGACTGAAAAATTGCACTGATTTCTTAAAAAATTACATTTTGCTAATAGGCCTAACTCATAATTACATGCCACTCAATGTTGGCTATTAGAATCAATGAAAGATCACTAGCCTAGGGACTCAAACATACACCAACCCGACTATTATACTGTACAATATGGTTTCTAGAAATGTCATTGCGAAGATGGGCACAATAGAATAAATATCTTCATAAATATCTTCATAATTTTTTTCTTAAAAAAAAACATTTTTAACACAAAATAGCCTACTCTCTGTTGAAAATAAGTGAACCCTAAATGAGATGACTTTTTTATGCTTACCTTGTCCTATAATCAATGGACCTTTTGTGCAGTGTAGTTGTTCATTCTTAACAATAGGAAAAGTTCAAAAAAGTTTATGGACAAAACATTTGGATCGACTGCCTCCCGACTTTAGTAGGCTACTAAACTAGCTACTTCTTTCTTCCAACTATTTGGGAGAAAAAGTGATCTGATTTCGCGTGTAGCCTAGTCCAATAATTATTCAGCCCCGCAAGCAGTGTGCCCAGGTACACTACAGCAGCCTCTGTCCTCTGGTTTCCACCAATCGGTTTCCATTTTCACGCATACAAGGTACGCTTGTGTTTGGGTGGGGACTAACCGGACTAACCGGTACAGGGACTACTCTTAAAGTGGCACTCCAGTCTCCTTTTCACCTTATTTCTGACCTTATTTACTTTAAAAAGGCACAACTCAATAGGTGACCGGGGGGCGCTTTTCTTTGTTCTCCTCTGTTGCTCCTTTATTGTTTCTGCAAGCAATGCTGAAGAGAACAACGACATAAACAGCAAGGGGGAGACCAATGACATCACATCAGACCAGCAACTCCTTGAATGGCCTACTGCTTGACGTCTAAAAAACACAATTATGATCAAAACATTTTGTGTGTAAATTAGTGTATTTATACTTATGATATTGTTTTCAGCAGGAAAAGTATAAAAATAGCTGGAATGCCTCAGTCAGTCCCACAAGAGGACTCCACTTTGTTTTACTTCTTAATGTTATTGTTACTCTAAATTCAATGAATTGGCTAATCACATGTCGATACAGATACAGCAATAAATCATCCTGACTACCACCAAAAAGTAACACAGTAGCACCACCTAGTGGATAATAAGAGAATTTGACCTGCGTTGTTCCAGAGACGTGTAGCCTACAACAATTCCTAAAATCTCTTGTGTTTTTGAGCAGGCACCAGTGAATTTCACAAAGTATGTACAAAACATGTTATTAAAGTTGATATGGGCACACATTATTAATAACAAAATCAAATTTTATTGGTCACATACACATGGTTAGCAGATGGTAATGCGAGTGTAGCAAAATGCTTGTGCTTCTAGTTCCAACAGTGCAGTAATATCTAACAAGTAATCTAACAATTCCCCAAAAACTACCTAATACACACAAATCTAACAAGTAATCTAAAAATTCCCTAACAACTACCTAATACACGCAAATCTAAAGGGGTGAATGAGAATATGTACATATAAGTATATGGATAAGCGATGGCCGAGCGGCATAGGCAAGGTGCAGTAGATGGTATAAAATACAGTATATACATGTGACATGAGTAATGCAAGATATGTAAACATTATTAAAGTGGCATTATTTAAAGTTACTAGTGATCCATTTATTAAAGTGTCCAGTGATTGGGTCTCAGTGTAGGCAGCAGCCTCTCTGAGTTAGTGATGGCTATTTAACAGTCTGATGGCCTTGAGATAGAGGCTGTTTTTCAATCTCCCGGTCCCAGCTTTGATGCACCTGTACTGACCTCACCTTCTGGATGATAGCGGGGTGAACAGGCAGTGGCTCGGGTGGTTGTTGTCCTTGAGGATCTGTTTGGCCTTCCTGTGACATCGAGTGCTGTAGGTGTCATGGAGGGCAGGTAGTTTGCCCCCGGTGATGAGTTGTGTAGACCGCACCACCCTCTGGAGAGCCTTGCGGTTGAGGTCGGTGCAGTTTCCGTACCAGGCTGTGATACAGCCTGACAGGACACTCTCGATTGTGCATCTGTAAAGTTTGTCAGCGTTTTGGGTGACAGGCCAAATTTCTTCAGCCTCCTGAGGTTGAAGAGGCGCTGTTGCGCCTTCTTCACCTAACTGTCTGTGTGGGTGGACCATTTCAGTTTGTCTGTGATGTGTATGCCCAGGAACTTAAAACTTTCCATCTTCTCCACTGCTGTCCCTTCGATGTGGATAGGGGGGGTGCTCCCTCTGCTGACACAATTCAATATAAAATTACAAACTGGTAATTTTTTGTAAAAATATTCATTTGCAATATAAGATTAAAATAATGTATAATATCGTGCATAATTTATGCACTGCATTTGAATCCTTTTCATACACATTTCTCATGACTATCAAGTGATACCTACAAATTCATAACCAGAAAATGGAAAGGAATCACTGACAAACAATCCATTTTCAGTGCATTTAATTGTTGCTTGAAATTTACTATAATTCCATAGTGTTTATTACATGTTTTGACATACAGGCCACCAAACAAATAGGAATTCCTATAGGGCAAGGAAAGGACATCTGGAGGCACCCGAATCAGTATTAGAAAGTCAATCCGAAGTAAAAGTGAGAAATACCAAGGAAAGACACATGCTCCATTATGGTTCTCAAGATAAACCCTCTACAATAAACCACAGGGGTGTGGTCAACTCAAGAGGCAGGCATCCTGTAAAGTTGCACTGTTGGACAAAGACAAAGCTAGTGAGAGTTCACCCTCTCCCCTGTGTCAATGGCAGAAGGCACAGTTAGGTTAACAATATTAGAGTGGCATATCTCTATACTCGCATGGCTTGATTCAGCCACTATAATTACACAAAATAAATCTGGTTTATTTTTCATAATGAACACTGCATCACAATGTAATTCACAATCAATCATATTTATGAAACAGCCTAAAATGAAATGTCACCATTTGGTGGATTGATTTCAATGTCACTTAATATGTAAAGGTTATAAAACATTTCCTTTCCAACACATTTTTTAGAACACTTTAAAAGACTCACTTATTTGAAGCTTGAAACTTTGCAATCTTTTAAAACAAATCATCCCGACTTGACAGTTTACTCTTGCCGCTGCTTTGACTATACAAATATTAGTCTCCTGTGATATGACTGTTTCCGCAAGAGATTTGGTTTTGACTTCCTAAATGATGATTAGGTGAGATGACATTTGTATGATTACATCAATAATAAGGCATCTTTTATAAAATACAATCACGTTGATGTACCAATGGAATTAGATCTTGGCATTCATCTTGGTGTACATCTCATCATTAAGGCAGTGAAGTTCACTAGAAATAGTCGTATTTTGTCCTGGCAGTCATTTTCCTTGACCTCTTGGACAGTGCCCTCAGGAAATCTGCCTTGTAGGGGGCTGCGAACACAGCTGCCTACAGTGGAAGACATTCAAGTAAAGTCAGTTCAAAAAGGCAGACTTGTCATAGATCTAACTGTCACGTTCTGACCATAGTTCTTGTGTGTTGTGCTTGTTTTAGTGTTGGTCGGGACGTGAGCTGGGTGGGCATTCTATGTTGTGTGTCTAGTTTGTCTGTTTCTGTGTTCGGCCTAATATGGTTCTCAATCAGAGGCAGCTGTCAATCGTTGTCCCTGATTGAGAATCATATATAGGTGGCTTGTTTTGTGTTGGGATTTTGTGGGTGGTTGTTTCCTGTCTCTGTGTTTTCTCTGCACCAGATAGGAATGTATCGGAGAGCCACATTTGTTATTTTGTAATTGTTGTAAGTGTTCACAGTTTCGTTTAATATTAAAATCATGTTGAACACGAGCTACGCTGCGTCTTGGTCCGATCCCTGCTACACCTCCTCTTCTAGTGAAGAGAGGGAAGGCTGCCGTTACACTAACAGTCAACTTTGTTTGATTAAGAGACGGTGAGATCACTTGAATGATGGCCACCACTAGCACAGCTAATTACCAAGTGATTTCAAATTGGCTAAACTATAACAGTTTCGGATAATGTGATAAACTGTCAATGGAGACGCAGTGTAATTAAAGCCGTAACCTAAAGCAATCATGCTATGGTGAGGCGCTTACCTTGAAGAGCTTTTGCACTAGCCACACATGGTACTTCTTCAGGGCCAGCTCACAAGCTTTGGTGCAATTGATCCGGATGAGGTTGGGGTTGTTGTCGTCCCTTCTCCCCATCCACCAGACTCTGCAGCAGGACCTGGATAAACCAGAGACCCCTGGTCAATAAAGAACGAGAAAAAATACAAATCACATATCAGACAGCGGGTACAGCTGTATACAGACTCAACGGTAACACTTAAAGCCTTCCGGTAGATTGGTTTATTACCTGTTAAAAGCAGGTATGAGGCTTTATAATGTCTTATAATAAGGACTATATAAATATTCCTCTATTGAAATTAACTGAATTGAAATGTCTGGTACTTAATCAAGCTCTTATTAGATGCTAACGAGATGTTATAAGAGGTTTGTATGCTCATGACAAGTCTTATAATGCATTATAACAGCATCCTAAAGCTTTACAGACTCAAGCTCCAAAAATAAAACATTTGTCTGACCTCATCAGCCACATTAGTGCCAGGGTGGCTCCCACTTTGGGCCAGCCTGCTCCATACAGCTCATTCTCTACCTCCAGGATTTGTTGGCGGGTCTTGAACCTGCTGGGTTGCTGTCATAAACCACCTTGATTTTCTAAAACAGGGATAGTTCAGTAATAAAGTTGTTTGTTTCTTTATGGTTCCAAGTTTACCCGTTTGCACTTTAACCATATGAAAAAGTTGATGTAGGCTACTTACTGTGATGCTCCCTGCAATGTCAGATTTAACTCGAGCTAATAGAGCCAAGGCAGTCTGTAGAGATTAAAAATACCATGTTTGCCCATACCGGAAAAGTAACATCCTGCACAATTTAGATGTCAGCTTTGTCTACATTCCCAAGAGCTAAGAGAAAGGGGTTAGGAAGAAAGAGAGAGGGGTTAGGAAGAAAGAAATACAGAGAGGTTAGGGAGAAAGAGAGAAAGTACAGGAGAGAGGGGTAATGGAGATTTTTTTTATTTTTATATGTTGGGCAAAACTTTCCCCCTGTAGTGTGGTGGTATTGGTCCTGTTTGAGATCTCTCCAAGGTACAAAGAGACAGATGATTTTATGGATATACACTGAGTGTACAAGACATTAGGAATACCTACTCTTTCCATGACAGACTGACCAGGTGAAAGCTTCTAATCTACTCTCACATAGCTAAGAAAATTAGGCCCATCATTGGCCCTAGGCCTCTGCAAGAGGAAAAGGAAATACACAGTGTAAAAAAAAAAATTAGGAACACCTTCCTAATTTTGAGTTGCACCCCCTTTTGCCCTCAGAATAGCCTCAATTCATCAGGATATGGACTACAAGGTGTCGAAAGCATTCCACAGGCCCATGTTGACTCCAATGCTTCCCACAGTTGTTTCAAGTTGGTTGGATGTCCTTTGGGTGGTGGACCATTCTTGATACACACGGGAAACTGATGTGTGAAAAACCCAGCAGCGTTGCAGTTCTTGACACACTCAAACCGGTGAGCCTGGCACCTACTACCATACCCTGCTCAAAGGCACTTAAATCTTTTGTCGTGCCCATTCACAATCCATGTCTCAATTTTCTAAAAACTTACAAATGCTTCTTTAACCTTTCACCTCCCCTTCATGTACACTGATTGAAGTGGATTTAACGAGTGACATCAATAATGGATCAAAGCTTTCGTCTGGTCAGTCTGTCATGGAAAGAGCAGGTGTTCCTAATGTTTTGTACACTCAGTGTATATCCATAACATCATCGGTCTATTTGTACATTGGAGAGATCTCAAAGAGGACCAATACCACCACACTACAGGGGGAAAGTTTTGCACAGTTTTCTTCATAGCAAGGTGTAGACTAATTATTGTATGGTAACCTATCTAAACACATTCGGTTTAAAGACTTCCAATGACCCAACAATTTGTAAGAATCTATTCTTTGCTTAGCCTTTTCTAATAGGAGAATTTGGCCAAGCAACTGCAATTTCCAACAGGCCATTTACATAGTGCATTCGGAAAGTTACAGCCTCATTCTAAAAATGGATTAAATTAAAAAAACAAACGTTCCTCAATCTACACACAATACTCCATAATGACAAAGCGAAAACCGGTTTGGAATTTCTTAAAAATATACAGAAAGGGCCTCCCGGGTGGCGCAGTGGTCTAGAGCACTGCATCGCAGCGCTAGCTGTGCCACCAGAGATTCTGGATTCGCGCCCAGGCTCTGTCGCAGCCGGCCGCGACCGGGAGGTCCGTGGGGCGACGCACAATTGGCCTAGCGTCGTCCGAGTTAGGGAGGGTTTGGCCGGTAGGGATATCCTTGTCCCATCGCGCACCAGCGACTCCTGTGGCGGGCCGGGTGCGCGCTAACCAAGGTTGCCAGGTGCACGGTGTTTCCCCCGACACATTTGGTGCGGCTGACTTCCGGGTTGGATGCGCGCTGTGTTAAGAAGCAGTGCGGCTTGGTTGGGTTGTGTTTCGGAGGACGCATTTTTATTTTTTAAATGTTTACCCCAATTTTCGTGGTATCCAATTGTTAGTAATTACTATCTTGTCTCATCGCTACAACTCCCGTACGGGCTCGGTAGAGGCCTTCGACCTTCGTCTCTACCGAGCCCGTACGGGAGTTGTAGCGATGAGACAAGATAGTAATTACTAACAATTGGATACCACGAAAAGTGGGGTAAACATTTAAAAAATAAAAAATAAACAGAAATACCTTATTTACATAAGTATCCAGACTCAAATTGAGCTCAGATGCATCCTGTTTCCATTGACCATCCTTGAGATGTTTCTACACCTGTGGTAAATTAAATTGATTGGACATGATTTGGAAAGGCACACACCTGTCTATATAAGGTCCCACAGTTGACAGTGCATGTCAGAGCAAAAACCAAGCCATGAGGTCAAAGGAATTGTCCGTAGAGCCCTGAGACAGGATTGTGTCGAGGCACAGATCTGGGAAAGGTTGGAAAAAAATTCCACAGCATTGAAGATCCCAAAGAACACAGTGGCCTCCATCATTCTTAAATGGAAGAAGTTTGGAACCCCCAACACTCTTCCTAGAGCTGGCCCCCCGGCCAACTGAGCAATCGGGGAGAAGGGCCTTGGTCAGGGAGGTGAATCATAACGAATATGGAAATATAGAACTGGTGGAAAAACGAAGATTAGATTTTAGGCCTATCCTCCAAGAGCTTTTTCATAACACTAACCTTGGATGCATGCAAAATATTCAGAGAAAAGCACGTAACCTACTGACAAATTGATGGCCAACCACAATCTAATTATTCTGTCATCATCCATGATGGGCTGTAGCAAATGGTGTGATACTTTGTAGCAATAAATGCAATAGAGTAACAGGCAATAGATTGTTGCAACAAAGTAGAGAGGAATGTGGGTGGTGGTCTTTGCATAGGCTGTGGCTAGCCCAATATTGGCCTAAAGGAGCCTAACGTTACTCCTTAGCACAAGGACCTTACATGTTCTGTTTAAAGGGCGAATTGGCTCTGGAAGCCAAAATACTCCATATAAACGTATAGTTCTAGAAGACATAAATCCCTCTACTTTCATATGACATCAAAATAATTTTAACAAATGCAAAACACACACACTGTACAATATTTTAACCGGTTTAAACACAGCCAACAGCATTTTTCAGTGACAACACCTTTGTGGCGTCTGTCTTCCGTTTACACACAGGTGTTTGGATACTCAGATACTAATTAACACAGGTATTCCACCCAGTCTTCGGTAAACAAGCACTGTAACATTAATATATGGCGGTGTGGTAACCCTAACCGTATAAAGCTGTGTATCTATTCAACCTTTTTATTTTGTATTATTATTTATCGCCGATATTAAAGACACGGTCCTTAGGCTTCCAAAACAGTACCGCAAGTGATGTGTGTTAATGTTTAATCAACGTGTGTTAAAACCTCTCTAGGGTATGTGGGACGTTAGCGTCCCACCTCATCAACAGCCAGTGATACTGCAGGGCGCCAAATTCAAAACAACAGAAATCCCATAATTTAAATTCCTCAAACATACAAGTATTTTACACCATTTTAAAGCTACACTTGTTGTAAATCCAGGCAAAGTGTCCGATTTCAAAAAGGTTTTACGACGGAAGCACACCAAACGATTATGTATGGTATGAGCCAAGTCACAGAAAAAGACAGCTAAAGAAGCTAAAGAAAGCATTAACAAAAAGCAGAAATAGAGATAAAATTAATCACTAACCTTTGATAATCTTCATCAGATTTTTTATTTTTTTATTTTTTTATTTAACCTTTATTTAACCAGGTAGGCAAATTGAGAACACGTTCTCATTTACAATTGCGACCTGGCCAAGATAAAGCAAAGCAGTTCGACACATACAACAACACATAGTTACACATGGAGTAAAACAAACATTTGGTCAATAATACAGTGAAAAAAATAAGTCTATATACAATGTGAGCAAGTGAGGTGAGATAAGGGAGGTGAAGGCAAACAAATATATGTATAAATAAATAAAAATATAAAAAGGCCATGGAGGCGAAGTGAATACAACACAGCAAGTAAAATAAAAAATAAAAACACTGGAATGGTTGGTTTGCMGTGGAAGAAAGCGCAAAGTAGAGACAGAAATAATGGGGTGCAAAGGAGCAAAATAAATAAATAAATAAATACAGTAGGTAAAGAGGTAGTTGTTTGGGCTAAATTATAGATGGGCTATGTACAGGTGCAGTAATATATGAGCTGCTCTGACAGCTGGTGCTTAAAGCTAGTGAGGGAGATAAGTGTTTCCAGTTTCAGAGATTTTTGTAGTTCGTTCCAGTCATTGGCAGCAGAGAACTGGAAGGAGAGGCGTCCAAAGGAAGAATTGGTTTTGGGGGTGACTAGAGAGATATACCTGCTGGAGCGCGTGCTACAGGTAGGTGCTGCTATGGATTGACTCAGCTGAGCTGAGATTAACGGGAGGGCTGAGCTTTTACCTAGCAGGGTCTTGTAGATGACCTGGAACACGAGTGGTTTGGCGGACGAGTATGAAGCGAGGCCATGCCAACGAGATGTGTACAGGTGCAGTGGTGGGTAGTATTGGGGTGCTTTGGTGACACAAACGGGATGGCTCACTGGGTGAAAGACTGCATCCAATTTTATTGAGTGGGTGCTTGTTGGTCGAGCGCTAAGTTTTTGTAAATGACATCACCGAAGTCGAGGATTTGGTAGGATGGTCAGTTTACAAGGGTATGTTTGGCAGCATGAGTAAAGAGATGCTTTGTTGCGAATAGGAGCACAATTCTAGATTTGACTTTGGATTGGAGATGTTTGATGTGAGTCTGGAAGGAGAGTTTAAGTCGTAACCAGACACACTAGGTATTTGTAGTTGTCCACATATTCTAGAGTCAGAGCGTCCAGAGTGAGTGATGTTGGACAGGCGGGCAGGTGCAGGCAGCGATCGGTTGAAGAGCATGCATTTAGTTTTACTTGTATTTAAGAGCAATTGGAGGCCACGGAAGGAAGATTGTATGGCATTGAAGCTCGCCTGGAGGGTTGTTAACACAGTGTCAAAAGAAGGGCCAGAAGTATACAGATAGTGTCGTCTGCGTAGAGGTGGATCAGAGAATCACCACAGCAAGAGCGACATCATTGATGTATACAGAGAAGAGAGTCGGTCCAAGAATTGAACCCTGTGGCACCCCCATAGAGACTGCCAGAGGCCGGACAACAGACCTCCCCGATTTGACACACTGAACTCGATCAGAGAAGTAGTTGGTGAACCAGGCGAGGCAATCATTAGAGAAACCAAGCTGTCGAGTCTGCCGATGAGGATGTGGTGATTGACAGACGTCAAAAGCCTTGGCCAGGTCAATGAATACGGCTGCACAGTATTGTTTCCTATCGATGGCGGTTAAGATATCGTTTATGCCCTTGAGCGTGGCTGAGGTGCACCCATGACCAGCTCTGAACCAGATTGCATGCGGAGAAGGTATGGTGGATTCGAAATGGTCGGTAATCTGTTTGTTGACTTGGCTTTGGAAGACCTTAGAAAGGCAGGGTAGAGATAGATATAGGTTGTAGCTGTTTAGGGTCAAGAGTGTCCCCCCCCTTTGAAGAGGGGGATAACCGCAGCTGCTTTCCAATCTTTGGGAATCTCAGACGACACGAAAGAGAGGTTGAAGAGGCTAGTAATAGGGGGTGGCCACAATTCAGCAAGATAGTTTTAGAAAGAAAGGGTCCAGAATTATCTAGCACGGCTGATTTGTAAGGGTCCAGATTTTGCAGCTCTTTTAGAACATCCAGCAGACTGTATTTGGGAGAAAGGAATGGGGAGGGCTTGGGCGAGTAGCAGAGGGGAGGGCAGTGCTGTTGTCCGGGTAGGGGTAGCCATGTGGAAAGCATGGCCAGCCGTAGAAAATTGCTTATTGAAATTCTCAATTATAGTGGATTTGTCGGTGGTGACAGTGTTTTCTCTATCTTCAGAGCGGTGTAAGGGGGAAGCTGTGGAGGGGTTTCTTACTTCTCCATGGACTTTACGGTGTCCAGAACTTTTTTGAATTTGTGTTGCAGGAAGCAAATTTCTGCTTGAAAAAAGCTAGCCTTGGCTGTTCTAACTGCCTGTTGTATATTGGTTTCTGGCTTCCCTGAAAAGTTGCATATCACGGGGCGCTGTTCGATGCTAATGCAGAAACGCCATAGGATGTTTTTCTGTTGGTTTAAGGGCAGTCAGGTCAGGAGAGAACACAGGCTATATCTGTTCCTGGTTCTAAATTTCTTGAATGGGGCATGCTTATTCAAGATGGTGAGGAAGGCATTTAAAAAAAATGTCCAGGCATCCTCTACTGGACGGGATGAAGTATCAATATCCAGATCCAGGATACCCGGCGGCCAGGTCGATTAGAAAGGCGTGCTCGCTGAAGTGTTTCAGGGAGCGTTTGAAGAGATGAGGAGTGGAGAGGTCGTTTGACCGCTGACCATTACGGATGCAGGCAATGAGGGCAGTGATCGCTGAGATCTTGGTTGAAAACAGCAGAGGTGTATTTTGGAGGGCAAGTTTTTTGTTAGGATGTAATCTTCATGATGGTAGACCCGTGTTTTTACGGAATTTGGGTGTGGTACCTGCGTAGGTTATCATGATAATTTGTGTGAGATTGGTTAGAACGGCATCAAGCTTAGATTGTAGGGTGGCTGGGGTGTTGAGCATGTTCAAATTTAGGTCGCCTAGCAGCACGAGCTCTGAAGATAGATGGGGGGCAATCAGTTCACATATAGTGTCCAGAGCACAGCTGGGGGCAGAGGGTGGTCTATAGCAGGCGGCAACGGTGAGAGACTTGTTTTTAGAGAGGTGGATTTTTAAAAGTAGAAGTTCAAATTGTTTGGGAACAGACCTGGATAGTAAAACAGAACTCTGCAGGCAATCTTTGCAGTAGATTGCAACACCGCCCCCTTTGGCCGTTCTATCTTGTCTGAAAATCTTGTAATTGGGGATGAAAATGTGACCATTTGAAATAGCACATTTAGCACATTTGGCCTATGAGATGACACTCATAGGACTTCATGTTACACAATACATGTATTTTATGTTCGGTAAAGTTAATATTTATATCCAAAACTCTGAGTTTAGGCAAGACGCTACTGTATCACTTGGCAAAAAGCCTGAGAAAATACATAGCGCCACATTAAAATGAATGACTATGAAAATTACTATAAAATCTAACTTTCATTAAATCACACATGAACGATATCAAATTAAAGTTACACTGGTTGTGAATCCAGCCAACATGTCAGAATTCAAATAGGCTTTTCAGCGAAAGCATACGATGCTATTATCTGAGCATAGCACCATTGTAAACAAAAGAGAGAAAACATTTCAACCCTGCAGGAGCGACATAAAACGCAGAATAAAAATATAGTTCATGCCTTACCTTTGACGAGCTTCTGTTGTTGGCACTCCAATATGTTCCATAAACATCACAAATGGTCCATTTGTTCGATTAATTCCGTCGATATATGTCCAAAATGTCCATTTATTTGGCGCGTTTGATCCAGAAAAACACAGGTTCCAACTTGCTCAAACGTGACGACAAAATATCTCAAAGGTTACCTGTAAACTTTGCCAAAAAATGTCAAACTACTTATGTAATACAACTTTAGGTATTTTTTAACGTTAATAATCGATAAAATTGAAGACGGGGTGATATGTGTTCAATACAGGATTAAAACGATATGTAGAGTGCCTCGACTTCAAGATGGCCGTATTTCTTCATTACACAAAGGAATAACCTCAACCTATTTCTCACGACTGTTGACATCCAGTGGAAGCCGTAGTAACTGCAAGCAAGTTGCTTAGAAATCTGGTTTCCCAATGAAACCTCATTGAAAAGACAGTGACCTCAAAAAAAATAAATCTGAATGGTTTGTCCTCTGGGTTTCGCCTGCTAAATAAGTTCTGTTATACTCACAGACATGATTCAAACAGTTTTAGAAACTTCAGAGTGTTTTATATCCAAATCTACTAGTAATATGCATATCTTATCTCCTGGCGATGAGTAACTGGCAGTTGAATTTGGGTATGTTTTTCATCCAAACGTGAAAATGCTGCCCCCTACCCTAGAGAAGTTTTAACCAACTGCCGCGTGGCTCTTAACAAAACTCGCCCTACAGAAGACGCCTTCGACAAATGACTCTTATGTGTAATATAAGGGAACGGAGTCATGATCAATGGCTAGAATATAGCAAGCTAAAATCTGAGTTTGCAAACTACTTACCAAATAATGGCAGAAGATATGACACCGACTCCAAGAATGATCTAGTTTCCACTTGTTTATCGGCTGGAAGCTGTTTAAATGGGTGCTCCATAACAACAGCCATGGTCGGCTACACAAACACTCTGACAGTGATTCGTAAAACCCGGAACTGTCACCGGCGTGAGCTCTTGAGCATCTCCCACCAATGGTCTGAAAACTGTCTGGAAGCACCGCAGCTGACCAGGGGTGCGTTCAGTATGACAGAACGGTGGGCAACGTTGAATTCAACAGACACGGTAGGGCTATTAATTCTGCCAATTATGTTGCAAAACGTTTCTTAAACGGAAGCAAATGAAACAGGGAGGGATCTACCTGAATTTGTTTTACATAATCTGTCGTTTTGCTCTGTTTGGTTCTTAAATAGTAAACGGTTTTCCTTAATTAATTCACCCCAGCTGATGACGTTGCGATTACAGTATGGTGTGCTGCACTAGTTTTGCTATTTCAAATGGTCACAACGATATTGTTCAGGCCACAGCTTGCCACACACACAAAACGGGAGCAAACGTATTTAAAAAAAACAAAACTTTATTTAATTAGGCAAGAACACATTCTTATTTACAATGACGGCCTACGGGGAACAGTGGGTCACTGCCTTGATTTGATTTGTTCAGGTGCAGAATTACATATTTTTACCTTGTTAGCTTGGGGATTTGATCCAGCAACCTTTCAGTTACTTGCCCAATGCTCTAACCGCTAGGCTAGCTGCCTGGGGTGTATTCATTAGTCGGATTCCGTTGCAAAAGGTTTTGTCTGTTACACCACATGCTGAATGCCCATTTCAACAGGTGGGTATCAGTGCACCAATCATGTGGAGGAGGCGGATCAACATTTTCCTGGGTAGGCTAATCTGACAGCACTTTATACAAGCACAACATTTCAAACGTGTACATGAACTGTTAAGGGCTGCCTTTTTAATTACTGAATTGGTCAGATGGTTGGGTACTATCTCCCAAGAAAGCTTTAGCAAGGGTCATCCCCGGTGGTTGCTGCATTGGTGTCAGAAGATGATTGACACTTGCTCTTGTGGCTATCGAAAGGGACTTGTGAAAGTGAAGTACAGGGATACCTGCAACTGTCTAGCAATCAACAATAAAATGTGGATACTATAATCAAATTGAACTCATTGTGCACAATCTGTGCACTCTGTGACTTTTCATAGAGAAATTAAGATAAAACCTTGTAGGCTACTTCTGGTAAAATGTTCTTCTAAATCCTTGATTTAGCAGATACAGATGACAAAGGTCTACAATGATCTGGTTACTATTAAACATTTAGCCATGTATAAATAATTCTTTATTTAGCCATGTATTTAGCCATGTATAAATAAGTCTCCACTTTAGGCCCAGGCCTGCTCCCGATGCCCTTAAAGACACGGTCCTTAGGCTTCCAAAACAGTACCGCAAGTGATGTGTGTTAATGTTTAATCAACGTGTGTTAAAACCTCTCTAGGGCAAAGAAAAGATTTGCATACTGCCGTAAATGTACTGTGGTATGTTCGGATGAGTTGCTCCAGCCGTGACTTGAACCCAAGTCACTGCTACTGTCAGTCCAACACCATACCTGGTGTATACACTGCCTGCCCTTGTCTTCCGAAAGATTGTCCCCGTCCCACATTTCACTCTAACTTTAGGTCCTTTGATCGTGCACCTGTGTTGGGGATTTGCTGTCGAAGACTACCCTTGTACGTTTCTCCCGCTGAACCCTTTTAACTTGTTCTCGATGGCTGCAACCAATGGTCATCCCTCTTCTGACATCAACGTAGCGAAGTCAGAGGGTTTATTCTAGGGTTGGGCAGTATCCATATTTTCATATCATCGTTGCACACAAGGGGCGCTATTTCTTAAAAAAAAAAAAAAATTACAGCAGTAAAATAGGCTATATACAGGGGGTACCGGTACAGAGTCAATGTGCAGGGAAACCGGTTAGTCGAAGTAATTGAGGTAATATGTGCATGTAGGTAGAGTTATTAAAGTTACTACGCATAGATAATAACAGAGAGTAGCAGCAGTGTAAAAGAGGGGAGGGCAATGCAAATAATCTGGGTAGCCATTTGACTAGATGTTGAGGAGTCTTATGGCTCGGGGGTAGAGGCTGTTTAGAAGCCTCTTGGACCTAGACTTTGGCGCTCCGGTACCACTTGCCGTGCGGTAGCAGAGAGAACACTCCCTGACTAGGATGGCTGGAGTCTGACAATTTTTAGGGCCTTCCTCTGACACCACCTGGTATAGAGGTATTGGATGGCATGACGCTTGGCCCCAGTGATGTACTGGGCTGTACGCACTACCCTCTGTAGTGCCTTGTAGTCGGAGGCCGAGCAGTTGCCATACCAGGCAGTGATGCAGCCAGTAAGGATGCTCTCGATGGTGCAGCTGTAGAACCTTTTGCGGATCTGAGGACCCATGCCAAATGCCCTCTTCATTACTTTCTTGGTGTGCTTGGACCATGTTAGTTTGTTGGTAATGTGGACACCAAGGAACTTGAAGCTCTCAATCTGCTCCACTACAGCCCAGTTGATGAGAATGGGGGTGTGCTCGGTCCTCCTTTTCCTGTAGTTCACAAGCCTTTGTTTTGATCACGTTGAGGGAGAGGTTGTTGTCCTGGCACCACTCGGCCAGGTCTCTGACCTCCTCCCTATAGGCTGTCTCGTCGTTGTCGGTGATCAGACCTACCACTGTTGTGTCATCGGCAAACGTAATGATGGTGTTGGAGTCGTGCCTGGCCATGCAGTCGTGGTTGAACAGGGAGTACAGGAGGGGACTGAGCACGCAACCCTGAGGGGCCCCCGTGTTGAGGATAAGCGTGGCATCTGTTTTGTTACCTACCCTTACCACCTGGGGGCGGCCCATTAGGAAGTCCAGGATCCAGTTGCAGAAGGAGGTGTTTAGTCCCAGGGTCCTTAGCTAAGTGATGAGCTATGAGGGGACTATGGTGTTGAACGCTGAGCTGTAGTCAATGAATAGCATTCTCATATAGGTGTTCCTTTGTCCAGGTGGCAAAGGACAGTGTGGAGTGCAAGAGAAATTGAAACATCTGTGGATCTGTTAGGGCGGTATGCAAATTGGAGTGGGTCTAGGGTTTCTGGGATAATGGTGTTGATGTGAGCCATGACCAGCCTTTCAAAGCACTTCATGGCTACAGACGTGAGTGCTACGGGTCGGTAGTCATTTAGGCAGGTTACCTTAGTGTTCTTGGGCACAGGGACTATGGTGGTCTGCTTGAAACATGTTGGTAGTACAGACTCAGATAGGGAGAGGTTGAAAATGTCAGTGAAGACACTTGCCAGTTGAGCACATGCTCGGAGTACATGTCCTGGTAATCCATCTGGCCCTGCTGCCTTGTGAATGTTTACCTGTTTAAAGGTCTTACTCACATCGGCTGCGGCGAGCGTGATCACACAGTCGTCCGGAACAGCTGATGCTCTCATGCATGTTTTAGTGTTACTTGCCTCGAAGCGAGCATCGAAGTAATTTAGCTCGTCTGGTAGGCTCGTGTCACTGGGCAGCTCTTGGCTATGCTTCTATTGGTGATGCCATTCCATTGACTCCATTCCAGCCATTATTGTTGTTGGACTATTGTGGTGGCTAATTTCTGCATGAGGAGAGTTACAAACTTCACACACCAGTCAGAGTTATACTTAAACTACATCTTTAATAATAAGATAGCACTGACTTTCAACGATTCACCATTTCTAATGAACCGTTGATAGTGACAACACAAAAGTACCAAGATCTTTTATAGCCAAGATACACCCCTCTCAACCTACATGACGAACCACAGATGGTCACATGGTTAAGATTTTATAATGAGAAAGGAGTATCCTGTAGCCAGATAGCATTCGCTATAAATTATCATTCAGTTTGGTCCCTGAGATGAGATTCTAATCTCGTTCCTGGTACTTCATAGCACAAAAACACCAACTCATCCATGGCATAAATCAATTGTCAACTCTAGATACTCCCATCTCAAGTAAAACCCCTTCTTGACCCCTCTCCTGGACAAGCTCACTGAGGGGAGTGAGCCTCTATGTCATACACTATCCCAGGATAAGTGCAACATCAGAGAGGACATACAATGGTTCCAGACACTGCCATACACCTCCCCCCAATGCTAAAGAAGGGAGTGACTTGCGCACAGACATTGTGGAGACAAGTAATTGGTTCCCCATTAATCACGCCATCCCTTCACAAGATTTAAGAATAGGTAAAGACACATTCACATATGAAGACAATGTTCCATCCTGTCCTCTTCCCTTTCGGATATTCTGCATAGCACCAGAGACATGTAAAAGACAAGCCTGACCTCTCCCCTCTCTGGGCCCCAAGTGACTGAACCCCAGCTGAGGGAAAAGTGCAACTGCCAACACTAAAGTCCAAAGGGATACATTCTAATAACAAGTATATCACATCAGCATATTATGCAGATAAGACATCTCAATTATCTATGTTACCCAACTAATTCTGATTCATCCACCACACTATTCAAGGAGAGTTGGGTTGAAGCCTTAGGTTGCTAAGAGAAGGACAAACTGAATTTTTCATGGAGGACTGGCTTGACGACACAATTGAACACACAATTTATTTTCATCATGAGCAAAAGGTATTGGTTTCTACCCAAAGAAAGAAAATGTTGTGATCCATTTAAAAACAAGAGACCAGAAAAATTGATAAAATAATGTGGTGCCAGTAGTAGGAACAGCAGCATTTAGTGGGCAAAACCTGGTATTTTCACACTAATTTATGGTAAATAATGCAGGCAACTTCAGTTGCTAATTTCTCTAAACGGTGGGAAAACCATCACCAAATTAACACGAAATACATTACAAAGGTTGAAGAAGCAATACTCCAAACCGCATCTTTATACTCCTTGTCAAACATAGAGAACTGATACTGTATACTGGTTGTTGGGTTTTGGCATGGGGTGTGGGGGGTTCGTGGGTGGCTTTTGACCATTTTATTGGATTCCTTATGTCTTACTCATTGTTAGGAAGAAATAGGGTCCAAATCAGAGGTACTATATTTTTTGAACATTATACAAATCCTATCAAATTAAAATGGCTAATTTGGGTTCAAATAGCTTAATTTCTCAGAGATCAAATTCAACAAAATAATATTTCAGGAATGCTAATCTTGTCTGTTTCTAAACTACAGAAATGATTTCAGAACAATCTGAGATGGTGGGTGTCAAATCCTCTTTCTTGTGCTTTTTGAGGAGCAGTGGCGATTGTGTAGTGGCTTTGCATGCCAGCAAAGCCACAACACAACACTGAACAATACATTACATTAATTGCACTATAACGGTGACAAAAGCTGCCCACAAACTGTTAGGGCCTACATAAAGCTGTCGCAACAGCAGAGTCCCAACACTTTACCACTGCTACACCTGGCTATCAGCGGAGCCTTGTCTGCCAGCGAAACAGTTCATTTACTGCCTTTAAAAAAACATAGCTGATATGGCTGACTTGCTTAAACAAATGGGGTTTCTACTGACAATTGAGATGTACAAACTATGGCATAAGGGGACGACAAGCAGATAAGAGACAATCCGTAATTTCGATTAAGACATTAATGAGCGAACTAGGACGGCCATAGACAATATAACTATTTGTTCAGCACTTTTGAAATGTACAGTGACAGATTTCAGACATGGGCTGTTCTTACAGTGTTCTCCCTGTACACCAAGTCAGAACTGTAGGATAAATAAAGGGGGCAAATAAGCAGACAATGAAATCTCTTACAATATTCAATGACTACATTTCTCAAAAACAGGTTATAGGCTACATGTGCACCACCAAGTCAGAACAGTAGGCGAAATTAAGAGGTGAAAATAGACCAAATTATTAGGATGAGGCACATGGGCTACTAAGAGCTTACTACACAACATAAACTTAGTATTACTTTCTTGGCTACAGTATACATAATTCCCTGGCACTTTACATTTATGGAGCAGCATACAAGACATTTTTGGACTCACCTCATTCTGCTGTGCTCACTTGAACAAGGAGGTGGCACTGCTGTCCTTCGTGGGCAAATTTTGTCATCAAACTTTGTCATCGAAGTCTGGCATTTTCTGGATTTATGGTGCATTCAAGACAACTGGGAACTCTGAGAAAAAAAAAGTTGAATCATGATGACGTCAGGGATCTTCAGGTCGTAGCTCTAGACAGAGGCCAGTTCCCCATTTACAATTCAGAGTTGGATGAAAGTTCAAAACTTATTTTCCCAGTCGTAGCTAATTTTTCCAGAGTTCCCAGTTGTCTTGAACTCACAGTTAGCCACTGATTCCTTCTAAACCACTTTTTGTTGAATTTGCGATTTCCAACTTGTGTAATGTTTATGTCCAATTGCCGATGAGCACCAATACATTTGATCTATAATGCCTCTTCATTATTTCTCTTCATATGACAAGGATTAAAAAGGATTTGCCAGTAGATTGTTGACTTGATTCATGATGATGACTGCTAGTTAAGATATTGAAAGTACGATGATGTTGAAAGTATGATGTCCAATCAAAGCTACTGTAGATATAACGTGATTTGACGTAATTTTATGTGTGGCCAATGACCTTCAGCCTTCTTGGATGGGCACTTTTGATGTAACTCTATGGCAGCACCCAAGGGGCTAGAATGTTCTAAGTCTACCCTTAGACTTGGTGGTGACGTAGTGTCCCCATGAGTGACAGAACACTAAGCCAATCACGGCGCAAAGCTCCATATTTTCTGCTGGCTTGCACCACCACAGAAAGCACTGAGTTAGGCCGAAACACCTGCATTTTCAAGCTCCCTTACTCAAGAAAACAAAAAGAGACCATGTTTGTACACGGCTTTATTACCTCAATGATATATATACGCAATTTTACATTGTTTGCAAAATGATATGTGACACGTATTAATGCCAAAAAAACATCCAAAACAGGCAAGCCCCCCAAAAACGTATTGTATTTTAATTTTATGTTTTGCAGAAAATGTGGGGCTCAAAACATGTTAACTAGTGTCAGTGGTTGGCAAAATACAATACACCCAGCTGGTCTAAAGCAAAAAAGGTGGAATTAAAAACATGGACCTGGGTTGTAGTGCTGCTTGTATTCTTGGCATTCTTGGCATCCAGACAGCTGATGTTCTGAAAGAGCTGCAAAATCTGGATCCCTACAAATCAGCTGGGCTAGACAATCTGGATCCTTTCTTTCAAAAATTATCCGGCAAAATTTTTGCAACCCCTATTACTAGCCTATTCAACCTCTCTTTCGTATCGTCTGAGATCCCCAAAGATTGGAAAGCTGCCGCGGTCATCCCCCTCTTAAATGGTGGAGACACTCTAGACCCAAACTGTTATAGACCTATATCCATCCTGCCCGGCCTTTCTAAAATCTTTGAAAGCCAAGTTAACAAACAGATCACCGACAATTTCGAATCCCACCGTACCTTCTCCGCTATGCAATCTGGTTTCCGAGCTGGTCATGGGTGCACATCAGCCACGCTCAAGGTCCGAAGCGATATCATAACCACCACCGATAAAAGACAGTAGTGTGCAGTCGTCTTCATCGACCTGTCCAAGGCTTTCGACTCTGTCAATCACCGAATTCTTATCGGCAGACTCAATAGCCTTAACTTCTCAAATTAATGCCTCACCTGGTTCACCAACTACTTCTCAGATAGAGTTCAGTGTGTCAAATCGGAGGGCTTGTTGTCCGGACCTCTGTCAGTCTCTATGGGGGTGCCACAGGGTTCAATTCTCGGGCTGACTCTTTTCTCTGTTTATATCAATGATGTCGCTCTTGCTGCTGGTGATTCTTTGATCCACCTCTACGCAGACGACACCATTCTGTATACATCTGGCCCTTCTTTGTACACTGTGCTAACAAACCTCCAAACGAGCTTCAACACCATACAACACTCCTTCCGTGGCCTCAAACTGCTTTTAAATGCTAGTAAAACTATGTGCATGCTCTTCAACCGATTGCTGCCCGCACCCTCGCGCCCGACTAGCATCACTACTCTGGACGGTTCTGACCTAGATTATGTGGACAACTACAAATACCTAGGTGTCTGGTTAGACTGTAAATTCTCCTTCCAGACTCACATTAAGCATCTCCAATCCAAAATTAAATGTAGAATCGGCTTCCTATTTCGCAACAAAGCATCCTTCACTCATGCTGCCAAACATACCCTCGTAAAACTGACTATCCTACCGATCCTTGACTTCGGCGATGTCATTTATAAAATATGCCACAACAGTCTACTCAGCAAATTGGATGTAGTCTATCACAGTGCCATCCGTTTTGTCACTAAAGCCCCATATACTACCCACCACTGCGACCTGTATGCTCTCGTTGGCTGGCCCTCACTACATATCCGTCGCCAAACTCACTAGCTCCAGGTCATCTATAAGTCTTTGCTCGGTAAAGCCCTGCCTTATCTCAGCTCACTGGTCACCATAGCAACACCCACCTGTAGCATGCGCTCCAGCAGGTATATTTCACTGGTCATCCCCATAGCCAACCCCTTCCTTTGGCAGCCTTTCCTTCCAGTTCTCTGCTGCCAATGACTGGAACAAATTGCAAAAATCACTGAAGCTGGAGTCTCTAACTTTAAGCATCAGCTGTCAGAGCAGCTTAACGATCACTGTACCTGTACACAGCCCATCTGTAAATAGCACACACAACTACCTCATCCCCATATTATTACTTACCCTCTTGCTCTCTTGCACCCCAGTATCTCTACTTGCACATCATCATCTGCACATCTATCACTCCAGTGTTAATGCTGAATTGTAATTATTTCACCTCAATGGCCTATTTATTGCCTACCTCCCTACTCTTCTACATTTGCACACTGTACATATATTTTTCAATTTGTTCACCTATTGTGATATTGACTGTACGTTTGTTTATGTGTAACTGTGTTGTTGTTTTTGTCGCACTGCTTTCCTTTATCTTGGTCAGGTCGCAGTTGTAAATGAGAACTTGTTCTCAACTGGCCTACCTGGTTAAATAAATGTGAAATAAAAATAAAATGCATTCATCAATCGCCAATCATTACAATGCACTACTCATCGAGCTGTTTGACCCCTGTGAAGCTCCGTAGTGTAACTAGGAAGTGATTTGGTTACTAAGCGAAACGGGAAGAGAAAGAAATCTAAGGATTTTCTCCAGCCGCAAACTAACATAACTTTGAAATTATATTTTGGAGAGGGAACGTTGACTGGTAAGCAATTTGATGTAAAAAGTTTTTTTGTAAAGACAAATGTCGATTAGCACTTTACGCTAGCTAACTTTTGTTAGGACTTTACTGATGGCGTCATATTTTGAATCTAGCTAGCTACGCTATCTACTGTAGCTAGCAAGTAACGGCTTTGTCCATTGCTTTTGTCTAACAGAAGCAGTTGGGTCCGTTTCTAAAGAGGTAACTGAATAGAGTTTTCCCATCTAGATCTATATGGCTCTACCAACCCTCTCTGCCCACTGGCCGAGTCGAGTTCGTTCTCTGGAAAGACAGATGGTGCGGCACTGCCGGCAGCGGGAACAGGAGGCATGTTGGCGGCAGCAATGGGAGATGAACTCGAAGTACTACAGACAACAGAACGTTGTAAGCAGTAAGCAGGCACACTGGAGTTCTCGTCAATCATACCAGGAGAGGTAGGCCTAATTCTCAAGGGCTGTATTATCCTTCCACTGTTTTGTTTGTACTTCGGAAAATGATAATTGACTGAGATACTATGATGGGAATTAGGCTATAACTAATTTCATGCTTTAAAAAATTATCTGGTATTGATCCAACTTTTCTTGTAGTGGCAACAGTTCAACAATGATAACACCATCAGTAGATCTAATGGATGATACTTGAAAACCATTATCACTAGTTAATGGCTTATCTCCTTTCTCTTCCATCCATCAGTATGTCAGCATACCACAAAGAGAGACTGAAAGAGGAGAAGGTGGTGAGTCTGGAGCAGCGCAGGGAGCGTCTCAGGACCCTGCTCCAGAAGGAGCGGGACCAGCTTGAGGCTGAGTTACGGGATGTTGTCCCTGACAGGAGCACACTGACTAGGCAACTGGTGGACAAGACCGAAGACCTCCGCTCAGGCAGAGAGGAACGAAGGAAGAAGGTATAGAGGCACCAACCTCATCCGGTTTATTCCTCAAAAACACATAAGATACACGAGCACTGAGCTGGCAAAACGCATGACCATTGACCTATGATTTTTGTTGTTTTACTATTCCACCACACAGCTAGCAGAAGAGCTATTGAAGGAGCACTGGAAGAAAAACAACCCTGAGTTGCGGAAGGTTAGTGGCCGATTGTATCTGTCTTTTAATGAGAATTGGAGGTTTAGGATGCCATGAATAGCCCTTGACAGTTCGTCACAACAACAAATGTTTCTTATTGGACAAGTCCTTCCCGTTTCAGTCCATTTGGTGCGTAAAGAACACAACACTGGTGACTAAGTGCTGTATGGTACATCTGAAGAGACCTGACAGTTTTTTGTTGTTGTCAAGAAGTACACTTGATCTGGAAACCAAAGGGCTTGTGATGCAATTGTTCCATCTCGTCTGTGTATCGAATCCTGATTGAACTGTTTGTGTCTACAGGTCGAGTCAACCTTACATAAAGATCATGTGGTGAGCCAATGGCAGACACAGACCTTGGTGAAAAAACAGGTATGCGCTCAATGCTACAGCCAGTATTACCTTTCTGTCACAGGGTTTAGTTCACTTCAGTTAGTGCGTTTTAACTCAGGGTTGAGTATTTCATTTCAAGATGGTCATTAGTATTTAAAGAGCATTCTTTCATCTGTGAGTACAGTATTTTATGGAAATAAACTCCAATTAGACTACTCTTTTCTCAGGGTGCAAAATAAGACCTTCCTTAAATGTGTGGATATCCACAATGCTTTTTCAAAATAAGACAAATAGTGTAGACATATCTTAAACTGATTATCATCGAAAGACAATGAAGTGGTAATCCAAAGTAATCCCTGCATTGAAACCTGCAGCACGAGGAGGCAGCCCAGGAGGAGAAGAGGCGCTTTGAGAACGAATACGAGACGAGTCGACGGGAGGCGCTGGAGAGGATAAAGCAGGCAGAGGAGAGAAGAAGAGGAGAGGACAGGGAGAGAGCCAAGGAGCTCCGCAAACAGATGGAAGAGCTCAAGCTCCGGGAGGAAGAGGTAAGCAAGCAGCTGTTGTTCAGTCTCTGGACACTTTAGTTCTGCAAAGGAGGAAAATGGTACTGTTAAACCATAAGAAGAAGCACCGTACATTGTGTAGTGCATTGAGTAAAGCAAGACTGTGGAGACCAGTCAGACGACATATGAATAATAATTTGTGTCCATTTCAGAAAATTTGTCTTGCATCTCATCTCAAACTCAACAGCATCACCACATATACTGCATAAATACATACAACAATATAAATCACAAGCAAAATTACAACAAAAACAACACGTGGATACAGTCCATGGGTTAAGCAACATTTCAGATTCATAGGGGAGGTGGGCAGTCATTTGTTTGATACTGGTGGGGACGAATGATTTCTGGTATTGGCAGCCTGTTGGTAAGACCTGGTAGTCCTGCATAAGCCTAATTTGGAATTGCACTGTAAATGCTGGTAGTGTGACTGAGCCCCTATGCTATCTCTGTTTCTCAGGCCAGGTGTCTGAAGAAGGAGCAGGAGGCCCTGCTGTCCCAGCGCTGGGAGGTAGAGAAGCTGGAGGAGGAGAGAAGGAAGGTGGAGGAGTGCCACAAGAAATCTGAAATGGGGTAAGTGACTCTCCCATTGGAAGAGTTCAGTCAAGGATGAAAACTATAAATAAACCATCTGGACTGAAAAACTGCATCATGTCCAGTAGTTGTTGTTCTGTGGTTTGATCAAACTGTTTCCTTACTCAGGCGATTCTTGACCCGCCAGTACCGCGCCCAACTGAAGAGGAGAGCCCAGCAGGTGCAGGAGGAGCTGGTTTGTACGCTTGTTTTTTTAATTACTCAGCTGTATGTGAATTGACACACCCTTCACCAGTGACCACTGCTTGCAATGCCTGTGTCGTTCACCAGGAGGCGGACCGCAAGATTCTGGCAGCCCTGCTGGAGGGGGAGCAGGAGGACCAGCATCTGGAAAGCGTGCGGCGGGAGAGGGCAGTGGCGGATGCCGCCTGGATGAAGCACGTCATTGAGGAGCAGCTCCAGCTGGAGAGGGAGAGGGAGGCAGAGTTTGATGTCCTGTACCGGTCAGTAGAACCAATACTATCATGACTCCCCCTGCCAGTCTAGGTCTGACTATGGGGTGGAGATCTGCGTTTGTATTGCAAAGTTAAATTATTGGTCTTGTCAGGGAGGAGGCCCAGCGTGTTTGGGAGAAGCGGGAGGCGGAGTGGGAGAAGGAGAGGAGAGCCAGGGAGAGGCTTATGCAGGAGGTGAGTGGGCCTAAGGGGAAGGGAGGGTAGGACATGAGCAACACACCAAGGAGTGCCAAGCTTGCGTCTTTGTATCTACAGAAGACTAGAGAATCCAAGCGTCTCCTTTTCTCCCTGGAAGGTTCTGGCAGGCAGACAGCAGCAGCTGGATGTCAAGATGCAGGAGAACCGTCAGGCTCAGGAGGAGTCTCTGAGGAGGCGCGAGGAGCTGATCGAAGAGCTAGAGCTGGAGCGGCAGACCAGACGCCAAGAGAGGGAGGAGGATGAGGGTCACAGGACGGCTCGGATGCAGGAGATCAATGCACAGGTTGGCGGGGGCCTTCAAACTCCAATTCTAAAAGGATGTATGAAAGGCCTTGAACAGCCTGTGTTGAACTGGGTTAGAGGATGAAGCTGTCTAATGTGGCTCGTTGTTCTCTCTCCCCTGCAGGTGGAGCAGCGGCGTCGGGAGCAGTGGGAAGAGCAGCGACGGAGGGAGCAGATGGAGGAGGTGGAGAGGGAGGCCCTGAGGCTGCAGGAGGAGGAGCTGAGGCTGGAGACTCATAGAATGGCCCAGCAGGGCTACCAGGACAAGGTACTGAACCACGGTCCTGTTCATTTGGGCACACAATATCAACATTTTTACATGGCAGCTATACGGATAACAATTCATTTGGAAAATATACTGAACAAAAATAGAAACGCAACATGCAACAATTTCAAAGATTTTACTGAGTTACAGTTCATATAAGGAAATCAGTAAATTGAAATAAATTAATTAGGCCTGAATCTATGGATTTCACATGACTGGGAATACAGATATGAATCTGTTGGTCACAGATACAGTACCTTAAAATTATAGGGGCGTGGATCAGAAAACCAGTCTATCTGGTGTGACCACCATTTGCCTCAAGCAGCGAAACACATCTCCTTCGCATAGAGTTGATTGGGCTGTTGATTGTGGCCTGTGGAATGTTTTCCCACTTCTCTTCAATGCCTTTGCGAAGTTGCTGGATATTGGCGGGAACTGCAACACGCTGTTGTCGTGTCTTCGCTATCATTAATGTTATGACGATTGTTTTATCAAATCAATTAACTATGTTTAATTATTACGTTGATTAAATGAATCATCGCAACCATTAACTCATTAGCAATCTTGGGGCACCACAGAAAAAGTTTATTTAACGAGTTACCGTTTTCCGAATGAACTCTTAAAGATCTCTTACATTTCAGTGAATCAGTCATTAATTAATTGTTACTTTCTATCAGTCTCATTCTGAACATTGTTGACTTCAAATCTGCACAAACCCTAGTCTCCATGATGAATCAGCGATACCCAAATTGGCGTAATTATTTATTTACTAACTAAATAATCACACAGAATGACAAACACACACAGTATAGTTATTGGTTACTAACACAATGCAATGAAAGGTCCCTAGTGGACTAAACCGATATGATGGCTTGTGACGCAAAATGAAAAGGGAGGGGAATGTAAGAAAGAGTGGGAGAAAAGACAAAGGGCTTCACTATTGTACATACAGCTGATAACTATGCTCATGGAAACAATATGCACATGAACGGCTGCTCATTCGAAAATAATTGCAATGTACATATTTACGATTGTATGCCTTTGTTGTCTGTGTTGAAATCGGCGGTCCATTTTCTGAAGAGTCAGTTGACAGAAAGTCTCTGGAGAGGTCCCCCCTCCTTTGTAGTCGTAGCTTGTTCAGCGACTCTGTTCCTTAGAATCGAGTGGTGAGAGGAAATTGTTCTTTGTCTCTCGTCTTCGGTCGAGTTTCCTAGACTATTTTGTAACATATTCCTAACCATTTGTAACATATTCCGCTGGTGCTGCACGTAGCTGGTCTAGAGTCTAACCATTCGTGACATCCGGTTCACACCGTCACCTGCTTGGTCTCTTTTTTTTATTTTTTAACCTTTTATTTAACTAGGCAAGTCAGTTAAAAACAAATTCTTATTTACAACGATGGCCTAGGAACAGTGGGTTAACTGCCTTGTTCAGGGGTCTCTATTGTCTAACCATTTCAACATGTAGCCACAGCTCTCTGGTCTTGTAGAGATTTTCTTCTTCTCTGTTAAAAGTTTCTGAGTTTCTAGCCATTCCGTATCTTTCAGCTCACACTGTCGGTCTCGCTGGCCTAATGTACATTTTGTCATGAGTCCTATTTAAGCACTCGGGGGGGTAATGTCTGTGTTCACTTGGGTAATGTCTGTGCTCATGTGGGTGTGGTGACTGAGTGGTTAAGACTTCCTATGAAAAACAATTCTCTCATTTAGAAGGCTAACATCACATTACATCTTCTTACAAATAGTTTCATATTTCTGGCAGCTATGATCCTCACCCAAAAGGGCAAGTCATGACACTGTCGTACACGTCGATCGAGAGCATCTCAAACAGCTCAATTTGTGACATGTCTGGTGAGTATGCAGGCCATGGAAGAACTGGGACATTTTCAGCTTCTAGGAATTGTGTACAGATCCTTGCGACATGGGGCCGTGCATTATCATGCTGAAACATGAAGTGATGGCGGCGGATGAATGCAATTGTGTTCGTTGTCCGTAGCTCATGCCTGCCCATACCATAACCCCACCACCACCATGGGGCATTCTGTTCACACAACGCCATACACGTGGTCTGCAGTTGAGGCCGGTTGGACGTACTGCCAAATTCTCTCAATTGACGTTGGTAGAGACATTATCATTAAATCTTCTGTAACAGCTCTGGTGGACATTCCTGCAGTCAGCATGACAATTGCACGCTCCCTCAACTTGAGACATCTGTGGCATTGTGTTGTGTGACAACCACTATTTTGTGTAAATATCATGCTGTTTAATCAGCTTCTTGATATGCCACACCTATCAGGTGGATGGATTATCTTGTCTAAGGAGAAATTTGTGCACAAAATCTGAGAGACGCTTTTGTGCATATGGAAATTTTTTAGCATCTTTTATTTCAGCTCATGAAACATGGGACCAACACTTTACATGTTGCATTTATATTTTTGTTCAGTGTATAAGCCTATAGCGGTTGATTTGGATTGATATCTTACCATGTTTGCTCTTAATTGCTAAAGCACTTGATTAGTTTTGTCCCATATTCATACAGTCTTCCTCTCATAGATTCGTAGCAGACCCCGATCAGCCTGGACATGATGATCCTGTGAGGCCAAAAAAGACACAGCACAATCATATGTTTTTATACACATTTGTACAAAAAGTTCATCTTAATGAGTTTAAAACTTATCAAGTATTCCAACACCATGCTCGTCTGTTGCAGAAAGTGGATGTAGAGTTTTACAAAATGGTGTGTAAGGGATAGCGTTACTATCTTGGGTTTTATGTTTATATAATCTTTTTATGATTTCATTGTGAATTTTTTTCATTAAAATAAATCACTGTTCCTTTCTTTGCATGTTTTTCTGCTCTCATGGACGAAGCACATCACACAAGAATATAACAAACAATTACTTGGTCATTAATAGACAGAATAACTACATTATCACAAATACAACATGAAAAGGTTCATTATAAATTACTTTTATAAAAAATATTTTTAAAAAACATAACTGCAGGACTGACACCTATTGAAAGTCCATTCAGAACAAGAGAAGCACAGAGGGACATTTCCTTGATCACATTTCAAGTACAGTATAACACAGCTCTGAACCATCTGCTAATAATGACTACCATCCGCTGGCAGAATTGTAGAGGAGACATCTACAGGGGATATCTACAATCCTATCCAATTAGTTGCACATTTAATAAAAACTTAGCAGCATTACAAAATGGAGCACAAAAACACACAGAGGGGAAATGATTCATAATCTGCAAATCTAGCTATGGTCACAACACTAACACTGTTCTAGTACACAAGCAAATACAGCACCCTGTCGACCATCTTAGATGGTTCAAAAAAGAGATCACTAGAATTCAATACAAACATATTGCTGGTGAAGAGCATAATTTGCCCCCCTGAATAAGTGTTGATATGAAATAGTAGGCATAGATAGCTGTAGATGCATTTCAAAATGGAAGCAATAACACAGGGGAGGCACATTGGCATTGCAGGGATACGCAAATGTGCACAGATGAGAGATGGTTCAAGTCAGTTCCAAATCTCCCAACATTCCTTCCTACACTTGCTGGAATCGTATTCAATTATACATTAGAATTCCATAGTTAGGTTACAGCAGGGATCATCAACTAGATTCAGCTGCGGGACTATTCTTTTGTTGAGTAAATGTTCAGGGGGCCGGAACATAAATACTAATAATTTGTAGACTGCAAATTGACCGCAAGAAGCCCAAACAGATTGTTTTAGACAAACCTATCATTTCAAACCTTGCTTACATTTGTATACAATCATGTGTCTCTATTATGCTTGGGAACAGATTTCATATTAAAATCACCGGAAAAAATATATATACAGTACCAGTCAAAAGTTGACACGTTCTCATTCAAGGGTTTTTCTTTGACTATTTTCTACATTATAGAATAATAGTGAAGACATCAACTATGAAATAACACACATGGAATCATTTAGTAACCAAAAGTGTTTAACAAATCAATATATTTTAAGTAGCCACCCTTTTGCCTTGATGACAGCTTTGCACACGCTTGGCCTTCTCTCAACCAGCTTCACTTGGAATGCTTTTCCAACAGTCTTGAAGGAGTACCCACATATGCTTAGCACATGTTGGTTGATTTTTCTTCACTCTGTGATCAAACTCATCCCAAACCATCTCAATTGGGTTGAGGTCAGGTGATTGTGGAGGCCAGGTCATCTGATTCAGCATTCAATCACTCTCCTTCTTGGTCAAATAGCCCTTACACAGCCTGGAGGTGTGTTGGTTCATTGACCTGTTGAAAAACAAATTATAGTCCCACTAAGCGCAAACCAGATGGGATGGCGTATCGCTGCAGAATGCTGGTTAAGTGTGCCTTGAATTATAAATAAATCAGACTGCCCTTGAAGAAACTTTCAAAGTCCTTGAAATTCTCCAGATTGACTGACCATGTCTTAAAGTAATGATGGACTGTTGTTTCTCTTTGCTTATTTGAGCTGTTCTTGCCATAATATGGACTTGGTCTTTTACCAAATAGGGTTATCTTCTGTATACCACCCCTACCTTGTCACAATACAACTGATTGGCTCAAACGCATTGAAGAAATAAATTGCACAAATTAACATAACAAAGCACACCTGTTTATTGAAATTCCAGGTGACCTCATGAAGCTGGTTGAGAGAATGCCAAGTGTGCGCAAAGCTGTAATCAAGGCAAAGGGTGGTTACTTTGAAGAATCTCAAATATAAAATATATTTTGATTTGTTTAACACTTTTTTGGTTACTACATGATTCCATATGTGTTATTTCATAGTTTTGATGTCTTCACTATTATTCTACAATGTAGAAAATAGTAAAAATAAAGAAAAACCCTGTAATTAGTTGTGTCCAAACTTTTGACAGGTAGTATATATATACATATATATACATACACACACACTTTTCCCAGAGCAAAATACATATGCAAAAAAATAAACGTCCTCACTGTCAACTGTTTATTTTCAGCAAACTTAACATGTGTAAATATTTGTATGAACATAACAATATTCAAACAACTGAGACAAACTGAACAAATTCCACAGAAATTGAATAATGTGTCCCTGAACAAAGGGAAGGGGTCAAAATCAAAGTAACAGTCAGTATCAGCTGTGGCCACCAGCTGCATTAAGTACTGCAGTGCATCTCCTCCTCATGGACTGCACCAGATTTGCCCGTTCTTGCTGTGAGATGTTACCCCACTCATCCACCAAGGCACCTGCAAGTTCCCAGCCATTTCTGAGGGGAATGGCCCCAGCCCTCACCCTCCGATACAACAGGTCCCAGACGTGCTCAATGGGATTGAGATCCGGGCTCTTCGCTGGCCATGGCAGAACACTGACATTCCTGTCTTGCAGGAAATCACACGCAGAATGAGCAGTATGGCAGGTGGCATTGTCATGCTGGAGGGTCATGTCAGGATGAGCCTGCAGGAAGGGTACCACATGAAGGAGGATGTCTTCCTTGCAACACACAGCGTTGAGATGACAACAAGCTCAGTCCGATGATGCTGTGACACACTGCCCCAGACCATTACGGACCCTCCACCTCCAAATCGATCCCGCTCCAGAGTACAGGCCCCGGTGTAACGCTCATTCCTTCAACGATAAACGCAAATCCGACCATCATCCCTGGTGAGACGAAACCGCGACACGTCAAAGAGCACTTTTTGCCAGTCCTGTCTGGTCCAGCGACGGTGGGTTTGTGCCCATAGGCGACGATGTTGCCGGTGATGTCTGGTGAGGACCTGCCTTACTACAGGCCCTCAGTCCAGTCTCTCTCAGCCTATTGCGGACAGTCTGAGCACTGATGGAGGGATTGTGCTTTCCTGGTGTAACTCGGGCAGTTGTTGTTGCCATCCTGTACCTGTCCCGCAGGTGTGATGTTCGGATGTACCGATCCTGTGCAGGTGTTACACGTGGTCTGCCACTGCGAGGACGATCAGCTGTCCTTCCTGTCTCCCTGTAGCGCTGTCTTAGGCGTCTCACAGTACGGACATTGCAATTTATTGCCCTGGCCACATTTGCAGTCCTCATGCATCCTTGCAGCATGCCTAAGGCACGTTCACGCAGATGTGCAGGGACCCTGGGCATCTTTCCTTTGGTGTTTTTCAGTCAGTAGAAAGGCTCTTTAGTGTCCTAAGTTTTCATAACTGTGATCTTAATTGCCTACCGTCTGTAAGCTGTTAGTGTCTTAACGACCATTCCACAGGTGCATGTTAATTGTTTATGGTTCATTGAACAAGCATGGGAAACAGTGTTTAAACCCTTGAAGATCTGTGAAGTTATTTGGATTTTTACAAATTATCTTTGAAAGACCAGGTCCTGAAAAAGGGACGTTTATTTTTTTGCTTAGTTTATATACAGTACCAGTCAAAAGTTGACACAACGACTCATTCCAGGGTTTTTCTGGAGTGGGGGGGGGGGCAAATTAAACCACCCGCGGGCCACCAGTTGGGGAACCCTTGGTTACAGTATAATGATATTACGTAGCGCCAATGTGTGTAACGTATGTTATTCACTAATAACAGCATTATGGCTTAATCATAGCTTTCACAATATTCTCAACCACGTGCAATACTATAATGGGTTGCTTAAATTCACTTCCAGGCCGCAAGCTGGACCGGGGACCGCCAGTTTGAGACTCCTGGTTCAGATAAGGAGCATCAAAGTGGATGACAAGCCTTTTTTATGGAGGGTATAGGCGATAGTTGGGAGTAAAACATTTCTTCTTTGTGGGCGAGGAAGACATATCTAGCACCACAAAAAAAAACTATAAAGAAGTGCGGTTTAGAAACTGCACATTAGCGACGAAGGATCTCCACAATCATCTTGTCAGTATCTGGCTGTACTCTAGACTCCTGAAGTAGCTCACGACAAACCAAGTCCATAGAAATAAATCTACTAGTACAGCCTTTCCCTTGCAGTTAGTAGAGCTCCGGACACTTTCCCATAGCTCAAGTTCAGTTGTCTTTTTGTACCAATGTTTTAACTTCAACACTCTTTATAATTGCGTACATTTGTCTTTAAATAAAAAATGACATGCAAATATCACATACACATTAAAAACAGGAAATAAATGATAATTTTTTTTTACAACAAAGTTAAAGGATGAACAATACGTGGAGACATTTCGGGCCTTCAGATATCTAAAAGGCCTGCGACGGGCGGCAGTGGTGATAATGGTCAGTTGCTGTTCTCCTTGGTGGTAATGGTGACAAGCTGCTTGGCCGCCTTGGCGATGTCATAAGCACACTGGATAACCTGCTGGGTGACCAGCTGCATGTCAGGCACTGGACCTCCCTCTGGGGGCACTGCCTTCTGACACTCTCCCTGGAGCCGGAAGGCGCTGGACGTCAACAGGCGCAGGGGACCTCGCACTGTCTCCGAACGTGGTCTCTGAAAGGTGAGATGAGGTTACAGGTAACTAATAAGGGGTTCAACACATCACACAATCAAACTTTATTTCTATACCACATTTCTTAGAGGATGCAATTCAAATTGATAAACAAATAAAAATACAAGGTGATGGGAAAAAAGGGTTAAAAGGCCTTTGCGTGTGTGTGATGGTGGTACCATGGAGCGTTCTGTGAGCTTACCTTGGGAAAGAGGGCAGCCATTTCCGTCACAGCCACATATATTCTTTCGGAGCAGGGTATAAAGCTTTAAGAGGAATCAGGAGGAGAGAGGTTAATAAGGCAGACTTTTCATGTCATCATTATTTCATGGAGAAGAAAATAAACTTATATTAAAATGTTTTGCAATAGCAAAACAACAATATTCAAAACAAGACAGATCTGAGTTGTTAGTCTAGGTGAAGAGGCAAAACACAATTCAACACTCAGAGCTACATGCTGAAAAACAAACTGCAGTCCATTCTTAGTGCTTGGCTAATCTATTATGCTATTCCAAATATTGCATTCTGAAACGGTCAAACTACAGCTGCCATAATTACCGTAGCCTGGGTGCCAATCAGTTTCTGCACTGAGGAGTTGGCAAGAGAGCAGAAACAGATTGGTACCCAGGCTATAAGTCATGGGTAATATAGACAGGAGTGAGGGATTATAGTTCATCACACATAATCAGCTATGACAAAACAAGAAAATAAAAAATATTATAATTTCTCATTTGGATATTACACTACAGGGCACCATTCCCTAAAATAAACACATATAGAAATAATCGTATGAAGTTGATTAACCCTCGTATCTACTTTAGATGGACTACTAAAGATTCAACGGAATACCAGCTAAACAAATCATTGCTACCTTGAATATCAAAAGTTTAGTTTTGAGGTAGTGGTGTTTGCACTGATGTTTGCAATGGAAGAAATGAAGAGAGTAGGCGAGTGAGTTCTTTAGGATCAGCCTTTCACGCTAACGCCTAGCAGGCCACACATAGCAAAAGGAGGGAATCAGTCATCAGAATTGGGCAACCGAGCAGGGGTAGGCAAGACAGGGAAGGTGTGTAAGAGTGAAGGTGTGAGGGAGATGAGACACTGTGCCTGAGAGGAAGGGACAGAGGCCAGTAAAGTACCAGGCGGCAGGATCGGGGGAGCGCAGGTTGAGGGGCTGCAGGGGAGAGGGGGCCTTCTCGGCCCAGGGCACCAGGCTGCTGAAACAGCCTAGACTGTGCCTGAGCCGGCGGACACCCTCACGCTCACAAGGTCTGCTTACAGGAATAGAGGGGGAGAGACCAGAGGACCACAACACCCTCGAAATAATGACACACGAGAGGGGACACGGGGTGGGGAGAACACAGAAAAAAGACAGGTGAAATCATAGAGGGAATAATAAAAACACTGAACTGAGAACACACAAAATGTAGAGCTCCAGTAAACAAATCAGTGACAGCAGGGGAACTCAATCTAGGAAGTGGAGGTACTTTGATGAATACACAATAGAGAATTGGTGAAGCTGTGATGAATTCTGTTAGACAGAAAAAGCCTAGTTTTATCTCAATAGAGATAGTTACAACATAGGATTTATATTTCATTTGTTTTTTCGGTGTCGAGTTCGTGACCTGCACTTCTTCCTCACCTGTCGTGCTTGTTCTCCTGTGCAGCGCGGAGCAGATCCTGGATGTTCTTGGTGATCTGCTCTGTCTTGCGAATGACATCCTCGGTGCTGGGGAGCGCAGAGTCTGGCTCGACTTCAAGATCATCCAGTTCAGGGATGGAGCTGCCCTCCCCAAGCCAGCCACTGCTCCTCAGCCTCCCCCTCCTGCCCACACTGCCAGAGGGGGGAGAGACAGGGAAATTAAGGATGTTACTACAATCTCTGCATCCCTACATCCAGACCTAACTTTCGCCACCTGATGTGTAACACTGGAAGCAGTGGCAACTTTGAAGGGACGATTTCCAATCTGACAGTGTGCCTTTGCTTTGTGTGGCTTGTATCAGTGAATTGGCTGTCTGTGCACACAGAAGTGTGTGTGTGTGTGTGTGTTCCTACCCTGAGTCCTCCAACTCAGAGTCATTGGTGGTGTTGTCATAGTCACCGTCTGACATGCTGCTCTGTTTCTCCATCTTGGAGGCCTAACATGAGAGGGAGAGAAAGGAGAGTAAAACAAATTGTCACTGTGACAAATACCAATGAAAATGCAAGCAAGAAATGCCAATGCATCATACAAAATAGTTTCTAACGGTATAGCACAAACCATTACATCATACCTAGGCCTAAACGTAAATAGAAACTTTGACAGAAATGTTCTTAAACAGTTTCACTAACAACTTACAGTATAGTATGTATGGCAGTGACAAATTGAATGAACTAAAACCATGGGAAAGAAACAAAGACGACAATGCATAAAACAAGTCAACATCGAAAGCAAAACAGAGAAGCCTTTTGAATTTCATTGCCAGGGTTAGTAAAAAGAGGTTATCCGGGGTTCAAAACTGTTCTAGTTTTTTTGCCCTCAATATGAAACTGCAACATATTGGTAACATCTGCAAATTCAATGTCGATAGGCTACTGTAATAGAAACCACACTGGACGAATGGAATGGTTCGTTGATTGGTACCATGCCAAGTTGGGATGCTAGGCTTGTCCAATGTCAATGAAAACCTTTGAACTCCTGCTAGTAAAAGATGGAGACTCGTAGACAATATTAAAAACAACAAAGTAATAGCCTAAACCACGGCAGGGAATGAAGGGCCAAATGTAGTCCAGAAAAAACTTCAAACACTGCCGTGCTGGCTGCACCCTTTTTAAAATGCACACTCCAAGACAGATGAAGTCAGGGATGTTTGAGGAGAGAGAAATTACTGGATATCTATCAGACAAACAACCTCCAATGAATTACATCAGAACCATGATCCATTCTTTTCCAGAGCTCTGATCCAAGACTTTCATTCAGAGTCATAACTTTCATGACATCATGGAATCAAGGTTCTGATTAATTTGGGTCAAAAGCTTAAAAACTGTACAAGTCTAGGGGGAGCACTGCGTCATCGACTGAGGCGATGCTGATGGAGGTACTGGTTAACAAATGTATCTGACCATTTAAAGTCAACTGTGCTCAATACTCTATACTACGTGTTCCATCCAGCCTGTACGCATTGTGTGCTGCGTCACAAGACTGGTGGATAATAGCTTTACTCTAGTATCAGATTGGAATTTTGGACGCACAGCACTGACCCTGCACTGTCGCGTCCATGCATATTCCTCGCTCTTTCAGCAGAGAAGAGAAAGTATGTAGAAGCGGTGCGTTTCAAAGAAAAGAGCAGAGACAAACACCCAAAGGGGGACACATAGTAGTTACATACCCTTTCCAGCCTAGCCCAATAGACCTGCTCAAAAAACATCCTCTTCCTGTCTGCAGGGCAAGATGCCACAGCCCACACAAACACAATACAGCAAACTGCTGAAAGTGGGGTTAGCTTGTACAAGTGTTTTGTCAATTTCTTTACCACTGTTCTGCACATTGGTCAGTCAAAGGCTCTGTCCAGAAATAACCCCTAGCCCTTATGCACTTGTGGAGATCTGAGAGCTCCCCCTTGCCCACTGATAGGTTAGATAGAATTGTTAACATATTGCTTAAACCTTCACCAGATCTCCACAAGTGTCTAGGGAGTAGGGGCTAAGGGTTGTTTGCTTCTGAACAGGTCCCACCTCTTGGTGCGGGACAGACTCCTGGATAACCGGTGAGTTTAGGTGTTACTAGAGGCGAGGGAGGGCATGCTGGATGACGTTTACTGGGCAACGGCCATGTGCTGGTTAGAGGGAGAAAAGAGGTCATCAAGTTTAAAAGTATTGCAAAAGATTGGCTTGGAAGATGGAAGGAATTTGCATTAGGAATGAGGAATTTGGGAAAATCTCAATAGGCTGACTTCAACTGGCAACTGGTCTCATGGAGGGTAGACAAACCTTTGCATTGAGATGGGTGTGTGATCTTGGAGCATAGTGCTGCTTCATTGAAAACCTTCTAGCTTATTGTAACAGGCATGATGAGGACAGTGGTCGTGGAGATGTATGGGTGGTTGTGGTGGAGATTATATATATATATATTACACACACACAAAAAGTATGTGGACACCCCTTCAAATGAGTGGATTCTGATATTTCAGCCACACCTGTTGCTGACAGGTATATTAAAAATCTTGCACACCGCTACGTTATCTCCATAGAAAAAACATTGGCAGTACAATGGCCTTACTGAAGAGCTCAGTGACTTCAACGTGGCACCGTCATAGGATGCCACCTTTCCAACAAATCAGTTGTCAAATTTCTGCCCTGCGAGAGCTGTCCCGGTCTACTGTATGGGCTGGGACAGATATTTCCAGTGAAGTGGAAATGTCTAGAAGCAACAACGGCTCAGCCGGAAAGTGGTAGGCCACACAAGCTCACAGAATGGGAAAGCAGAGTGCTGAAGCGCGTAAAACTCATCTGTCTTCGGTTGCAACACTCACTGCCGAGTTCCAAACTGCCTCTGGAAGCAAAGTCAGCTGTTTGTCGGGAGCTTCATGAAATGGGTTTTCATGGCCGAGCAGCCGCACGCACACAAGCCTAAGATCACCATGCACAACGCCAAGCGTTGGCTGGAGTGGTGTAAAGCCCGACACCATTGGACTCTGGAGCAGTGGAAACGCGTTCAGTGATGAATCACGCTTCACCATCTGGCAGTCCGACGGACGAATCTGGGTTTGGCGGATGCCAAGAGAACGCTACTTGCCTAATGCATAGTGCCAACTGTAAAGTTCAGTGGAGGAGGAATAATGGTCTGGGGCTGTTTTTCCATGGTTCGGGCTAGACCCCCCTTTCACCCCTTCAAGTGAAAGGAAATCGTAACACTACAACATACAATGACATTCTAGACGATTCTGTGCTTCCAACTTTGTGGCAACAGTTTGGGGAAGGCCCTTTCCTGTTCCAGCATGACAATGCCCCCGTGCACAAAGCGAGGTCCATACAGAAATGGTTTGTCGAGATCGGTGTGGAAGAACTTCACTGGCCTGCAGAGAGCCCTGACCTCCACCGCATCAAACACCTTTGGGATGAATTGGAACGCTGACTGCGAGCCAGGCCTAATCGCCCAACATCAGTTCCCAACCTCACTAATGCTCGTAGCTGAATGGAAGCAAGTCCCCACAGCAATGTTCCAACATCTAGTGGAAAGCATTCACAGAAGAGTGGAGGCTGTATAGCAGCAAAGGGGGGACCAACTCCATATTAATGCCCATGATTTTGGAATGAGATGTTTGACAAGCAGGTGTCCACATACTTTTGGTCATGTAGTGTGGTGGTGGTGGTAGAGATACTTCACACAAGCTCTGTGAAGCACAAGAAGTAAGAATGCTCTGACTTCTGCGGAGGCGGGCATCGTAGACGTCACCAGGACCCTGAAAGCCAGGTCCTGGTGACGTATATGGGTGGTGGTGGTGGTGCTAGAGATATGTATGGGTGGTGAAAGGAAGGCAGCCCATGGGGTGGTGGCTTGGCTCATGCAACAGGACAGGTAGGGAGGAAGCAGCATATGAAGGACAAAAGGAGGGAGGGAGGACTAGGGCTCCCAATGGATTTGCTGTGTCAAGAGGCATGGACCAAGTGAGGAGGTACTTAACCCTTTGAGCACTTTCGTCCCGTGACCAGGACAGGGTGGATGGGAAGGAGGGGAGGGATGAAGAGGTCACAAAAGCACCCCTTCCCATCTAGAAAGGGGTTCAAATTATACATAAAACATTTAAAAAAATAAGAATTGTTAGTGCTCCCAATAACAAAGACTTCATGCAAGTAACAGTGTTTGGGAGTACTAAAATACATTTTTTATAAAAACAATCTATAAGAAACCAAAATCAAAGTAAGAATGTAGAAAACCATAAAATGTGATGATAAACGAGACTGCATGACAAGAAATGTGACTTGAATAACTGCATTACAATCATTGCCATGTTGGATCTGGGAATACTGGACCTCATCCCATACCTAGAACATTTTAAACATCTAGACAATGAATATATTCTACCTTTGATACTGCATAGTACAAGATTGTTTCATAGCGAAAGGGGCATTCCGGGATTCGAAAAACAACAAGGCAGTCACTCCACCACTTGTTTTTGTAAACACCTGAAGGGTGGGGCTAGATAAATGCAACCATTATAAAATCCATAGACAGAAGAAAAGACCATCCATGAGGTAAAAAGTATAGTTTTAACCATGTTCTGCAGCTGTAGGCTACAGCAGGGGTATTCAAATCTTACCCTACGGAGTCTGGAGTACTGCTGGTTTTCTGTTCTACCTAAACATTGCACCCACCAGGTGTCCCAGGTCTAAATCAGTCCCGTATTAGAAGGGATGAATGGAAAAAAGCAGTGGAACTGGCTTCGAGGGCTAGATTTATAATTACATTGTTCACAAACAATGTAGGAAAACAAACTTATATTTTGGGTTCTGATAGAGTAGGACACACGACATTCGCTCCTACAGACAGTGAGTGACGTGGCTGTGGCTTGCTATATAAAGCAGGCAGACAGGCATCAACGCTTTCAATTCTATTCGATTGAATGTTAGAATGGCAAAAACTAGTGACCTAAGCGACTGAGCGTGGTATGATCGTCGGTGCCAGACGCGCCAAATCCAGTATCTCATAAACAGCCGTCCTCCTGAGCATTTTATGCACGACAGTGTCTAGGGTTTACAGAGAATGGTGCAACAAATTAAAACATCCAGTCAGCGGCAGTCCTGTGAGCGAAAACAGCTCGTTGACGAGAGAGATCGAAAGGAGAATGGCAAGAATCATGCAAGTTACCAGGCAGGCCACAAACCAACAAATAACCGCGCAGTACAACAGTGGTGTGCAGAACGGCATCTCGGAATGCACAACTCGTCGATCCTTGTCACGGATGGGCTATTGCATCAGACGACCACACCGGGTTCCACACCTCTCAGCTAGAAACAAGAAAAAGCGGCTCCAGTGGGCAAGCGATCACCAACACCAGACAATTGAGGAGTGGAAAAACATTGCCTGGAACATGACAGTGAGTTCGGTTTAGTACGCACTGCCTGCAGTCCCCAGACCTCAACCCAATAGAGCATCTTTAGGATGAGATGGAACAGGCTGTTCACAGCATGAATGTACTGCTGTCGAATCTGGAACAACTGCATGATGCCATCACGTCAGCATGAACCAACATCCCTGTGGAACGTTCCAGACACCTTGTAGAATGCCCCAAATAATTCAGTCTGTTCTGGAGGCAAAGGGGGATTCGACCTGGTACTAGATGGGTGTACCTAAAATCGTCCGGGGAGTGGAGAAGTACCAATCCCGGAATGCCCCTCGAAATACCAGAACAGTTTAGTTCAATTACAAAAACAAATTCCTTTTGTTTAAAAATTAATTTATATACACCAGGATTTAGAACCCCAAATTCTGTTAGTTCAAGGGTTCAAACTTTTTTTTGCTCGCCGACCCCATTTCAATATAAATAAAGTGATGTAACCAATGGCCAATGTGAAGATTTTTTTTTTTATTGGGGGTATGACAATATATTGCAAATCAGTCACACTATTTTACACAGTATCTCAAGCTGAAGGTTTGAAGAGACTGAAATGCATCAGAAAGGTAGTTCAGAAGATCATTAGGTATGATTTTTTATGATCTTCTGTGTAGAAAAGAACACCATCATTGACGTTCTTCTCCCACCGTCTGTTTTAGTGCTTGGTCTTGTGCACTTGTTTTAATAAAGATTGTGGGCATTGTAGAGGGAAACAGAAGACACATGAGTTTTATCTTTCAGTGACAGGGTCATAATATTTTGTAGCTTAAACAGTTCAAAAGGTAGAGCTATATTTGTAGGAAGAAAACAGAAACCGCTCTGTTTATTACAACCACATCTAGCGACTACTGGAGGTTACTGACGTAAACCCGGTTCTATCAACCAAGCGTGAGTTTCTCTCATGACCCCATTTCCAAATCACCACATGGGGTCGCGAGCCTAGTTTGGGAAAATCTGTGTTAGTTTGTCATGGAGACATAAAAACCAAAAAAAAACTGATTTAAAAAAAATGGGATGTTAATGTTTAATGCTTATTTGAAATGACATACAAACCTTCCAAATATTTCAGATTGAAATGAAAATAACAAGTGTGATTCTGACATCTTTCATATTGTCTGAGACAATGTTTGAACAGAGAGTACTCCAAGGGCCCTGTTCGAATACCTTAAAATGCACCCATCACAGATCTAACACACTAAGATTTCTGAAAGCAATTGAGTGAAAATATTTTCACATATCTACTCACCTATAGATCTGTGATTATCTTAAAAGGATAGTTCACCCAAATTACAAAATTATACATTAGTTTCCTTACCCTGTAAGCAGTCTATGGACAAGGTATGACAGCAATCCATGCTTTGTTTTAATTTGTTATGGTACCAAAATTAGCATTTCTTTTGCACCATGTTCACAATCAATTTTAGATTATTTCGGATGATATGGACATGTTAATATCGGTACCATGACTTGAATAGGATGTGCCACAAATGCTAACACATTAGCATTTGGAAACAGTGCCAGGGAAACTAAACCAAAGCATAGACTGCTTATAGGGTAAGAAAACCAATATCTAATTTTGGTGAACTATCCCTTTAAGGAAGGGAGAAGACAGATGCATTCTAAAAGGTCTTGGAACACGGCCCAGGAAACACTGTGGAAACCAACAGCCCAGAGAAGAATCCTATGAAACTGCAGGCATTCAGAGCAGACAGAGTTGAGACTAGCTGCCTGTGACCTGTGTGCTTGACATTGTATTGGCTGATTATCACTATCAGGTTCAAGGTGCCAAATAACAGCTACCAGCAAACACTACACCAACGAAAAACAGAAAAATAAATTAAAAGCAGAAAGGAAAACAGAAGAGATATTTAAAAAAGGCTGCAGGAAAAGATAGAATGAGAAAAATGGTTGAGGAGACTACAAGGAGATGGGAGAGCGAATGGCAAAGGAGGCTGGCTGCGGGATATTTACTTACATGAGGTGGGAGGAAGGGTTGCAGGGTGGGGATACCCTCCTCTGTGTAGGGGGTCTCCCCCTTGGGGAGGTAGGGCTTCAGGCCCGAGCCAGTCTCATAAATAGACATGGACATGGGCCGGCTGGCCCGCGCTGACTGCCGGCGCTTCATGGCCGAGGGGCTGGAGGAAGGAGGGTCAGTGTACTCTGACCCGCTGCTGATGGGGACCTGATAGATATGGGTGGTTGGGCCCTGTCGCCTGAGAGACGTGTTCTCGCTTTGCAGAGAATGCAGCTGGAAGAGACGGGTCAGCAAATACACTAAAAGGGCGCTTTTCTTATCAGCAAGCAAGGTGTTTAAGTTTTCTAGCTTTAACGCATGCTTTATTCTCCACGGGGTGAATCCTAACTTTCACTTAAGTTGAATTTCACTTGTCATGAATTGATGTCAATGGGAGACTAAGTGAAAGTTAGGATTTGCCCCCATTTCTCTACTTGACTTCTGGTGTTGGGAACCGTCAGCATCAATCTGTACTAAGCTAAGACCAATGGTATAGGCTACTACTTATGTCTTTATAACATGCTAATTAACATAGTTAATCATGTCCCCTCTGGTGTTACTCATGCTAGGCATTCGAAAAACTCCACTCAAATCACAGCAAGAGGTAAGAGAAAGCAGAAAGGGCAGCAGGCAAGCCAGACAGTTCAGATAGCTCCTGTCTCTGTCTGAGATGATTGATAGATAAGATATGAGTACCAGGGACAAATATTGTGTGCCAGGGATGCACAGACAGTGGCAGAGAGGCATCCAGAAAATACAAAGACCCTCTTAGATCTTGATAGTCAAAGAGGAAGAGATATGCCCCAATCAGTGTTCTCCATCTTGTGCAATTGCATTATCTGGTTCATAGAGTTGGAAAGAGGGCACACCCCCACTTTTCCATTATTGCTCCTGTGACAGCACGAGGAACATCATTGACTGGTTGATTCTGAATGGTCAGATAGCTAGCAACAATGACAAGAATTTGCCTTGTGGGGAAACATAGGTGTCTCATTTCAGCTTGTATCTGGTTAGTGATACCATGTCTTGCTTTGAGGTGTTCTGACTGATATCATGGCTATGCTAATATGGATCAAATTCGCTAGCTAGCTAACCAACAACTGTAACAATGTATTTGCGAGACAACAAGTGCTCATTGTGCAAATGTATTTATGTTTTCAAACATTTGGAGACTAAATATAGTTTACATGTTGTCAACAGTCTAAACCAATCCCATCTGTTTTGCCCCATAGTTGCACACGCGTGGGTATTGTTGCTAAACAACCAACCCGTCTACAGTGGGCTCTCAATTTTAAAGTAGTACATTTCTTATTCTTCTACTTCTATGAGTTTACTAGTGGTTCATAAACAAAATGAAGAGATGCATACCGCCACCTACCGTGCTGGAGTTTATATAGTCTGAACGGGCATAAACCCAAGTTTGGTGATTTACTGCCACCTGCCGTGCTGGAATGTTTTCTCAGGAGTAAAATTCATTGGCTGATCCCTCCTACTGACCTGGATGGAATTCTGTGATCCAATTGAACCCATAGGAAGTCCCACCCAGTTGACTAGTTTAAAACAGTGTAAGCCCTCAATGACACTGCCCATTCCAAAACAGGCTTTTGCAAGTGCGCGCTCTATCCAACTCCATGGTCTGGTTGAAATCTAATGCAGGGTGAAGTGTGCCATTTCATTCATAGAGGGCAAGGGGGAAGTTCTCTGACAGCTAAGACAGAGTATCCAATCAGTTAAAACAATGCCAGCCCACATAGCTAAATCACATACTGTACACGTCCACCACTGAGGAATACCAGTTTGGCTTGTACGGTTTGTCCCATAGAACAATAGTATTCACAACCCAGGGCAAAGGGGTTCAAAGCCACGATCCGGAGCCTGTATGGCTGCTGTGGCTACAAAAACAGCTATTCCAAACAGCTCACTACCTCGTAAAGGCATTCCTCATAATTCTATGGTTTCTCAAATCGGTCCTTTAAAGGCCGTTTGTCACACCATCTATGCTTTTTAGGTCGACAGGCGGCTGTTGATTGGAGGAAATTATAGTTTGGTCTATTCCAAATCAAGTGGTGGGGCTGCTGTTGAGCTGAAACAAACTCCGGATTGTGGGATTTAGTATGATACATTATTGGGGTCAGAGGTAGGGAAGACTCCAGGTTAGAGCAAAACATTCTGTTAACACCCACTATGGAGCTGAACTCTGGAAGTGACTGTACTCCTGGGCTGTAAATAATATTTACCACAACAGAGGACCAATGGGACCTTTTGGTTTGATAAGGCAAATGCTCCACCCGTGTATAAGTAAGACCTGTGTGATCTCACACCTTCAAGTGGACAATTCTGATGAGCGAACTCTTTAAAAAAAAGTGTTATAAAAAAAAAAACGTATTAAAATTGACCGATGCTATGCTTACTATGTTAGTCACTGTGGAAACGACGAGGGGATGGAAACTCACAGTGCGAGTGATGTCATGCTGATTACTTGAGCATGCCTGTTAGTCATACCATATGAAATAACACAGCTTTTACTGTATCATACACTGTATACAGGGGAGGAGGGATATGGTTTTCCACAATGCAGTGGAGCAAGAATGCATCTCTTTAACACAAGTTTAAAAAAATATAGGAATAATATGTCAAGCTATAGAAGCCATTGTCTGAACATGGACTGAAACATGCTGTCCCAAACGGTGGAGCAAGAGGGAGAGTCTTGCCTTGCAGGAGAACCTCCCCAGCAGTCTGGTGGTTACTGGTTAGGACCCTCATTAGAACCCCAGTGTGTGAGGGGAGGTTACTGCATGGGGGAGGGACCAGAGCTCGGTTGACCAACCACAGTGCCGCCCCGAGTCCAGCCCTCCATCTCATCGGCCAAGAGGCGGACAGACCGGTAGTGTTAGTGATCTGATTGGTGGATCTCTGCAGTGGGTGGTACCTTTTTCTGCATCAGTCGCAGTTCGCCACTTAAGTTGCTGTTGACCTTCATCAGCTGCTTGATCTTGGCCTCCGAGGCCGACAGGGCGTGCTTCACCTCCAGGAACTCCTGCACCGTGACAGGCCCGTCTGACAGGTCCGAGTCCAGACTCTGTAGAGGAAAAAGTCAGCGATTGAAAAGCCAGACTGCAGGTGCTCATTTTCAGTACTACATACAGTCCTGTACTTGAAATCCTTTACTTGGTTTGCATGCAACGCCATCACGTTAGTTACCTTGGTCCGGTCCTTGCCCGAGGGTGGCTCCTGATCCGTGTCCTCGTCAGAGGCCACGCTGTCGTAGTCCGGCTGGTCATTGTCCAGACCCTCACTGCCGCGCTGGATGCTCACGCTTTTTAGGATAAGTTCAACGTTTTCTGTAACCACAAAGAAGCAAATGAGAAAATAAAAACTTTTAAAAAATGGGGCACCTTTCTCATTTCGTCGAAAGAACACAATTTTGATTGCATGTGTGTGTGAGCCATGTGTGTGTGTGAGAGAGGTAGTAGAGCCATTATTGTCCAGTACTCTACCTTTGGGACTCGTCGTAGAGTTCCCCAGCTGTCGACGCTTTGCGTCACTTAATATGTCGATGACAAGGGTTGCAAATTCATGTGCATTGAATCTCGCAAGTTTTTGCCGTCCCTGGAGAGAGAAATATTATACTAAATGTATCCTTTCCTATTGCATCTGATGACATTTCCTGATTTATTTTATTTATTTATTATTTGTTTACTTGTTTGACATCTTACTGCATTGTTAGGACCTAGTAACATAAGCATTTTGCTGCACCCACTATAACGTCTGCTAAACGGTGTACGCGACCAATAAACTTTCATTTGAAACAGAGAACTGGTCATATTTAAAGGGAGGGACAAAAACAGAGGGGGAGAATATACAGTTGAAACAAAAGTATCTATATCCACAGTACGCAGCAGGCTTGCCTGGTTTCGTGTTGATGAGTACTCTGGGTTCACAGGAAGGAAAGGCACCACGGTGGTGTCTGTCACCAGCGTGCTGTGGTTCTGTGTCACCAGCCATACTGTGCAGAACATACGAGTGTTGCATCAGGGCCATGTTCATTAGGAAACGTAAACAGAAAACTTTTTGCAACAGGAAACAAAAAATGCCTGTTTCTTATTGGATAAGTCAAGGTAATCCCTCCCAGTTTCAGTCGGTTTTCTTCAGTTTGGTGCCTAATGAACACCATCAAGATGTTTAACTGGACATGGTGGACTAAATGCTAAGAAACAGGCACTGATGTTACTCCACATCACTGTCGATCCCTCGGTGTGTCTTACCTGCATCCGTCTCCCGTCTGTCCACCTCGTCATACACGTCCATCGCCAGCTCCTCAAACAAATGATTACTGAGCTGAAATGAAATTTGTGATATGTGAGAAATCAAACCAGAACTAGTTCTATGATATGCTTTGGTTACATTATATGCGTCTCTATGCATTATGTACTGTATGATATTACAATCAAAACCTGAATGACTAGAACACTTACAGACTGGAGTTTCTTCTTTGCTGCCTTTGCCAGTTCTGATAAATCTAAACTGCTATAGATGGAAAAAATAAATCTGCTTAGCCTCTGATTTAGAATGGGAGGGAAAATGGTCAGACCTCATTATGATCAAATACTTACATGTTCCTTATCCATCAAAAGAGAGCAATACAAAAAGAGAACATGCTTCATTTGAGTTCAAATACCAGAACTATGCTATAATAAGACCAGAAATGTAGATTTTGCTCAGATATGCATTATAATAACAATGATTTTGTTGTTTTAACTATGCAACAACTGCTTTGACCCATTTCCTCTCATGCTTGTTACAAAAAGCCACAGAACATGTCCTGGCAGGCCCAAGAGTTGGATTGCACGGTCAAATAAACAGCTCATGGTTTCTTAATTATATATATTTTTTATCTAAGAACAATCCCCACAGTGATATTTCATTAGTCTGGTCCCAGATATGTTTAAGCTTTTTTGACAAATCTTCTGGTTGTCATTTGGCATGACAACAAACAGGGGTTGGCTATACAGCACAAACAGTCTGGGACCAGAATAGTATATTATGCATTGACCTACACAATGCTTCCTTACCTGTCGGCCATCTGTGGGACGATGAAGTGTTGGCCATTTTTATGATCTGAAAGCAAGCACGGACATATTATGGATTGTTGTGATTAGAACTCATGGGAGTTACCGTATGTGATGTTGAGTAACCCCCGAAACTAGGCTGCAAACATTGAGTGCGTGTTGATTTAGCAGGCAAAAAACAATGCTATGTTTTAACTGCAGCTGACAGAGGTTTGGAAAAATGGACACACAAGGCTTGCAGTCTAGCTTGAGAAGGCAAAGGACTCTCGTCACTTACCAGGCTTTCTCCCACAGAGATAGAAAGCCAGTCTGTCAGTAAGTTCATACTGAATCTCCACCAGCCTATCAGCCAGGTCATGGTAGCCAGCTTGCCTGAGAAACACACGAGAGAAACCAGTTATGCCTCTTCTTGCCCATAACAGCCAGCCTGGTAGCAAAGCCACACTAACTTTTGTTTATGACTTGGACAAAATAAGTTTAATATTCTGAATGGTGAACTATCCCTTTAAAGGCTGGATGCTGCAGTACCTTGCATAGTCAATGGGAGTCTTGGCGCTGGTGTCGGGGGCGCCGGGGTCAGCCCCGTAGACTGTCAGCAGCTCGGCCTGAAACACCTGGCCTGCCTTGGCAGCCACATGCAGCGGCGTATTCCCTTTTTCCTGAAGGAAAGGTAAGACACCACCCATACGTGAACAATTAAAACTAGGAAGAAAGAGAGACTTCAACACATAGATAGGGTGTGAGAAAGGGTAAGGGTCTGTTCACACTGCTTGTGGCATAAACACTACGCCACAAAAGGTTAAACCTATGAAAAGGCTTCCTTTTTGGAATGTTTTTTTCCACGAGCAGTGTTCTACTAAGTTGCTCTTGTACCTGTGAGCAAAACAGTAATTCTGGTAGTGAAAATGTAGTATTAACATGCTGTTAAGGATATGTTTAGAAGCTGGATAGGGGAGAAATGAGATGAGTGATCAGAGAGTCTTACTGGGTGAAAGAAGTTGGCCTGGGCTCCCAGAGAGAGTAACCTCAGACATGTCTCCAGGTTACCAGTTCGGACACTGGAGTGAAGTTGCTGAGAGAAAATAAAATCAACATCTATTAGTAAAATATTGCTTATTCAAGCTGAATAAACCTTCATTAGCACAGAGTGGCCGAGATATCACCTTGCTTAAGTCCTTGGCAGTGAAGCTGTCGTCATCTCGACAAGGCATCCGGTGGACAAAAGACAGCATTTGGTATTTGGCCTTTATGAACTCTGTCTTATTTGGACTATGGGAATGACAAAAAGAAGAGGGGGTAAACAGCAGAGAAATGGAGTAGAGAGCCTCGTGGGAGGATATCCAGCACTTAAATTTCAAGCAACACTCACTCTTAGGTTCCCAATACCTTTGTCACGCTATCGTGCTGACCCAAACCAGCACTTTGGTGAATGTGTAACCAGGTCAATGCAGTTTAGCATGGTTCGTATCAGCTCAGTAGTGTGAAAAAGGTACTAGTGCAACTGGGCCAAATGTCCCTCCTTCACTTGTGAATAAGAGTACACTCCTGGCTCACTAGGCAGCCATCAAACGCTCATGACTCACTGTACTTTGTCCTGAGGGTTGGCCTTGCGTTTCCCACTCATCACCGACGCTGGGTCCAGTAGAGAGTGTTCCCATATCGAATTTGCACTGTTGTTGTATAACATCTGAACCATCTGATTAAAAGACAAAGATATGATCAATTAAATGAAACATACCAACAGCCTGTTCTATCACAAAAGCATAAAAGGGGATAGCTTTGACCACAGTAAAGAGGTGTGTGTGTGTGTGTTGGGGATCTTACCTGTAGCTGTGTAGGAGCCCATGATGTGTGAGTCAGGTGACGCACTTGGGAGCTGTGTCTGCCCAGACTCCGATGAACACTACAGCACTCGTCGCAGATCAACACGCCCCTGTTCACAGAAGCCCAGCGAGGCTCTAAGCATAAAGGAAAAAAATACATACCTACAGTAAATAAATACATACAAACACATTCAACCAAATATTTCACCAAGTCAATTGCAAAGCCTCATTTGGCTTTTGTTCATTAATTTGTAATACCATGTAGTTGAATACACAGAAGGACCTGTGGGGGTAAATGCACTGGCACAGTGCTTGTCTGATTCTCATCCTAGCCTACAGCTTAATGATCACTCATTACAACAACTGCCACTTTTCATATCATCTAGAGTCTACATCAGCAGTCACTGTTTGAAATCAATCATCAAGCCAACACTTACACAGCTTTCCTTGGTTACTGGCACCTTCCTCATGACTGGGCCTTTCCACTGCTCCTCACATTCATTATTCAAATCTCTGGCATTCTGCCTTTGGCAGCCAGGCCACTTCACTTCTCACTCAGCTGCAAACTCACTCTGGCCACAGCCTCTCCATTCTGGTGGCATCCCAGTTGGGCTACACTGACAAGACAGCCGGCCCAGATACACCCTTGGAATCTATACGCCTGAACTGATCCTGCCTGAACTGATCCTGCCTGTAGATAAAGGAAACCCCAATTGAGGCTAACATGGAGACAACCTCAGGGCACATTATTCTGATAGCACTAACTTCTATTGACAGACTTTTTTCAAAGCTGTCACATAATGACAATGCAAGTCATATAAGAAATAGCTCCTATAGGCTAAACTGTCCGTTTAGGTAGTGAAGTCATGCAGAGCGCAAAGTGGAAGTTGAACCACACATTTCCTCTTTCACTAGCTAACTTCCGTCTAAACCACAAAATATGTGCACATTACAGGATTGTGCACTCCACCGAGCAACGTCTTGGATGGTAGTCTCATTCTAGGCTCATGATGGGGGTGAGCATGAGAGATTCATCATAGATCACACAGACCTTCAAAAGAGAACCGCTAACTACAGAGAGAACTGAAACTTATTTGAACTTGCACACCGTGCTGCTGGTAAAGTAACAGCAAACACCCAGAGAGAGGGAGGGACAGGCCTACTGAGACAGACTGTATACAAACCATGGAGCAAGACATCACTCACTTTCAGTCTCTTCAAAACACAAGCACGTCAGTATTAAGGGATGTTAGATTTCTGTATTTTCAGCAGCAGTCTCTTCCCTAGTTTAATTTCAAGGTGTGACGCAAATGACTCCAAAACATAGGCTAATCTGGACCCACTTTGTCAATTGAAACCAACAGACCAGCTCTTAAGGCAGGGGGCAACAGATGTACCATGAGGACTGCCTTAATGCCCCTGACCTGCATTCTCCTCACCATGTGACCCGATAAGCACAAGGAGAGAAGTGATCAAGTGATCTGCTGATCATTATCTCGTCAGAGAATGCTCTGTTTTCAACAACTGAGCCCTGGAGTCAAAACTAAATAGGCTAGGCTGTGTTTTCTTCTAAACCCCTGTTTATTATGTTTGAGTTGGTTGAGACTTGAGTAGACGTTCACGCCCCCTGAGTAACTTGCTCTTTCACTTCAAAATAGATATATGCAGAACCTTCAGTCAAGAATTTTGGCGAGTACTGCAATGAATGTCTAAATACAGTATCGGTGTCGACAGTGTGTTTGCTTAAACACTTTGTGGCATTTCATTGAGATGCATGCTGCTAGCTCATGTTACTGACCAACTTACAATTACTCACTATTGACGGGAGCGTCATAACATCTAAAATGACTACATTTCACTGACAAACTTACCAACATATAGGTTGACTAACAAACAAAATTGCAACTCATAAACAGAGAAGCAAATTGCAAAACTGGTCGACTGCCACTCTGAAATGATGAGTGGCAGTGGGGTTGTCACGTCTCTCTGGCAACAGCTGAAATGTGTGTGTGTTGGGGCTGCAGACCAGTCAGGCTCCTGCACCTGGTGTACCGTTCTGCGTCTCTTCCTCTTCCTGCCCAGTGAGAGCTGGGTGCTGAGAAGCCCACTCTTTCGTCAACAAGTGTAAAGTGCTGCTAAATTAAAAACGCACGTCTGTACCCGCTAAAAATATTCAGACCCCAACAACAACTGGTAACAGCCCCACAGAGGGGCAGTCCAGGCCAACTGGTGTCAGGAGGGAGGGACATTGACACATTTTTAGTAGGACTGTCAGGGAATGGGATATAGCAAAATGCTGAAATGGATATAATGAAGTGCAATGAGTGGTAAGATACATTGGGTATGGGCTAGCCTACTTCAGAATGGCTCTAGGCTACTACAGGACAATTACACGATAAGAGAATGATACTTAGACTCCGATTTGTCACTTTAAAATGTGTGTCAAACAAAAAAAATCTATGATTGCAAAGTTAAACAAACCATACAACTTTATGCACAAGGACAACTTTGAACAATTTCAACTGAACATTTTACAAAAACAGATTTCCTTGAAGAACAGTGTAGGTACACGGTCTCAGCATAATTCTGTTACTGTAGAATTGCCCTACAGCTTAACCATCGTCCCCAAGTTTAATTGCTAGAGAGAGCCGGCTGGAGGACGAGATTACATACAGCTAGGCCTACTTATTGACACAATTAGGCTAGGCCTATTTACTAAGTAGGCTTTTCAATATTATTCTAAACAAGCAGCATTCCTATTTTAACTTGGCACATCCACAACTGACAAAATGACAATAGAAAGCCCCATCTACCACTACTCTCTCACAGAGAAACAGCATGGTACATGTTTTCTACCCATTTCAGATGAGCTCTAAGTGTGTTTTCACATATAGTCCTCCAAAATAACAGATCTCAGTCCTCTTTAAAAGAGAACTCGGGAGTAAAAAAAAATAAGCAAAATAACTTAGTTATCGTTGTATTCACACTGCCCATGCCATTGAATGAGGACTCAACTCTTCTGCCAGTTCACTTCACCCATTTTGTGGTCTCAGTCCTCTTTGCATTCACATTGCTACATTCAAAAAGGAAACAAGATCTTTTTACAACATTCACTCAATGCACTCTGGGTTTTCACAAACTGCAGGACAAGCCATTCCATCAGAACGTGTTATCGGACATCTAGACACCTACTTACATTTTGGAAGTTAATAGATTGCATTTAGTTAAAAGATGACATAATAATTCTAATCAGAAGATACTATCAAAATGTAAATATTATTGGTAACAAAATAAAATTGGCCTAGCAGAAGAATAACTGCAGATTAAATAATGCGGTAATTGAAAATTGTACACCCAATGTAGACTACTGCTCCTAAAATAGAATTGAGCTAGAATTGATTTTGTACCCTATGTTGTGATTCTCATTAAATATGTTGTCGTCCTCCCACTATTCAAACCCCACAATACAATAAACAATTTATGAAGCTCTCTTAGCCGATAGAACAAATATTGAAAGCAATTAATCTGAACTGAAAACACTACAAATATCTTTTTCCCCCCTGTGCATCCAAAAATGGCACACATTTTTTCCCATGAACCTGCACATCTTCTCTCGTTTGAGGAACCAATGTGAGGGGTTATGGCAGGGGAAACGGTGTTGCATTGGGGAGCTTTGTGTTCACATTGCCCTAAAAAAGGTAACCGGACCACAGAATTCAAGCGAACTAAACTCAGACCACCTCTCAAGATGGTCTCAGTTCAGTTTGCTTTGTGGCCTCTTGAGGGATCTGAGTTCCTTTAGAGTGCTCACACACTGCACAAATAATGAAGAGAACTGCACTGAGTTCACAAAAAGTGTGAAAGCACCCGAAATTGTTTACTAACTACTGATAAAGAGAGCCTCTGAATGAAGTGACAACACCAATCTTAATTTTTTAAATAAAAATGTCACCTTTATTTACCTAGGCAAGCCAGTTAAGAACAAATTAATATTTACAATGACGGCCTACATCGGCCAAACCCGGACGACGCTGGGCCAATTGTGCGCCGCCCTATGGGACTCACAATCACAGCCAGTTGTTTTACAACCTTGTAATCGCAGGTTGACAGTTGGTTCATTTCCCCCAAAATGAACAGCAGAGACTGTAACTATGGGACCCAACCAGTTCAGATGTGGAAGAAGCGTGCACCTGGTCTGATCTACTCATCATCATGAGTTTTGACAACTTAAAAAGGTACTCCGCGATATGACGCAAATGCAGAAAATAAACAGCATAGTGTGTCAACTTCCGCAACAACTAAGAGAGTTGAAGCTCAACTTCGCCTCTGTTTTGGTCCCGTGGCTACCACGCTGTAACAGCGAACCCGTGCACGTGTGAGAGTGAAGTCTTGCATCTCGCTCATCTTAATAACTGCAGTGCTGCTTGTGACAACATCCTTTTGCGGAGTCTACCTTTAAGTTTTCAAAACTCATTCCGGAAGGGCAATTAAAACAGAAGCACCTCTATCCAGGGTTTCCCAAACTCGGTCCTGGGCGACCCCGTGCATATTTAGTTTTTTGCCCTAGCACTACACAGTTGATTAAAATAATCAAAGCTTGATGAGTTGGTTATTTGAATTAGCTCTGTAGTGCTATGGCAAAAAACAAAATGTGCACCGGGGAGGGGGGGGCCCAGGACAGAGTTTGGGGAACCCTACTCTAGGTTAGTGGAATCTAAAACCATGACCACAGGGAAATCTTATCCTTTCTGTCATGATTCTTCAGAAATCTGCAGCCAGCCAGACACAGGAAGACGATCAACACTAAACACCCACAGTCAGTGGTGTATTAATTATGTGAAACACAAACAGAAAATTTTAGCAACAAAAACTAGTTTCTATTGGTCAGATTCATAAAGGTCCCTCCCCGTTTGGTTCCTAGAGTAAACAGTTTCGGTTGAAAAACATTTTGCAATACACGAAACGTTTTGCAACGGAATCCACGTAATGAATACACCCCTGGTGTGCAAAAAGGCCATGGTGAACACAACTACACCACATTGTAACAGTATATTCTGATATTTGATAGAAGAGACACTTGATTGTTGTGTGTGTATGCCATGTCATACACTTACAGTTGAAGTCGGAAGTTTACATACACCTTAGCCAAATACATTTAAACTCAGTTCTTCACAATTCCTGAAATTTAATCCAAGTAAAAATGCCCTGTTTTAGGTCAGTTAGGATCACCACTTTATTTTAAGAATTTGTAACGTCAGAATAATAGTGGTGAGAATTATTTATTACAGCTTTTATTTGTTTCATCAAATTCCCAGTTGGTCAGAAGTTTACATTGCCTTTAAATGGTTTAACTTGGGTCAAACGTTTCGGGTAGCCTTCCACAAGCTTCCCACAATAAGTTGGGTGAATTTTGGCCCATTCCTCCTGACAGAGCTGGTGTAACTGAGTTTGGTTTGTAGGCCTCCTTGCTCGCACACGCTTTTTCAGTTTTGCCCACAAATATTCTAAAGAATTGAGGTCAGGGCTTTGTGATGGCTACTCCAATACCTTGTCTTTGTTGTCCTTAAGCCATTTTGCCACAACTTTGGAAGTATGCTTGGGGTCATTGTCCATTTGGAAGACCCATTTGCGCCCAAGCTATAACTTCCTGACTGATGTCTTGACATGTTGCTTCAATAGATCTACATAATTTTCCTACCTCATGATACCATCTATTTTGTGAAGTGCACCAGTCCCTCCTGCAGCAAAGCACCCCCACAACATGATGCTGCCACCCCCGTGCTTCACGGTCGGGATGGTGTTCTTCGGCTTGCAAGCCTCCCCCTTTTTCCTCCAAACATAATGATGGTCATTATGGCCAAACAGTTCTATTTTTGTTTCATCAGACCAGAGGACATTTCCCCCAAAATAACGATCTTTGTCCTCATGTGCAGTTGCAAACCGTAGTCTGTCTTTTTTATGGCGGTTTGGGAGCAGTGGCTTCTTCTGTGCTGAGCGGCCTTTCAGGTTATGTCAATATAGGACTTGTTTTACTGTGGATATAGATACTTTGTACCCGTTTCCTCCAGCATCTTCACAAGGTCCTTTGCTGTCGGTTTGGGATTGATTTGCACTTTTCCCACCAAAGTATGTTCCTCTCTAGGAGTCAGAACGCGTCTCCTTCCTGAGCGGTATGACGACTGCGTGGTCCCATGGTGTTTATACTTGCGTACTAATGTTTGTACAGATGAATGTGGTACATTCAGTCGTTTGGAAATTGCTCCCATGGATGAACCAGACGTGTGGAGGTCTACGTTTTGGAGGTCTTGGCTGATTTCTTTTGATTTTCCCATGATGTCAAACAAAGAGGCACTGGGTTTGAAGGTAAGCCTTGAAATAAATCCACAGGTACACCTCCAAATGACTCAAATGATGTCAATTAGCCTATCAGAAGCTTCTAAAGCCATGACATCCTTTCTGGAATTTTCCAAACTGTTTAAAGGCACAGTCAACTTAGTATATGTAAACTTCTGACCCACTGGAATTGTGACACAGTGAATTATAAGTGAAATAATCTGTCTGTAAACAATTGTTGGAAAAATTGTGTCATGCATAAAGTAGATGTCCTAACCAACTTGCCAAAACTATAGTTTGTTAACAAAGACATTTGTGGAGTGGTTCTAAAACGAGTTTTAATGACTCCAACCTAAGTGTATGTAAACTTCCAACTTCAACTGTACCTTGGCAGATTATCAAAAAAAGGTGTATATTCAAATTTACACAGACTAAAGAGGCAATGGTCTGTGTGACACTTAACAAAACTTCAACTGATAATCACATCAAATACATTGTCATTGTAGCAACACTTTGATAGGAAATCATCTTTGAAATGATTATGCCTGTAAAATAAAATAAAAACACATTGTATTGGAATAGCCACACCATGATGACATCATGCAAAGAAGACTTGCATGACTCATGCACGGACTCAGGAGATGGCTCTGTGCATTATTGTACATCCAATGAACGAGCAGTAATTACATGTTACACTGTAGTTGACAACGTTGGCTACATAGGGGAAGACATTGCTTGTAACAAAACTGAAGGCCACAGCTGCCAACAACTCAACTGTCCTGGTACCTAGTTTATCTAACCTAATATCATGCTTAATTTGAGCTCATATACGTGCTAGCTACATAAACCAACACATTAGTCTATGTAGCTAGTTATAGCTAAATCTATTAGCCATATTAATACTTGACAGGTATTCTGCCTGGATTATGTATGGTTTGGCTAACCACAGCTAGCTACTCACATTTGATCAGTAACGTTAAGTGACTTACCTGGCACACTGCAATCAGCGCATAGCTCACTATTCCTTAATCGTTTAGACATCCTTGCAGAGATAAAAATGTCAATGGAATTGGTGAGTCTGTTTATTTACTCATTTGATGCGGTGGCAGAATTTAGCTAAGCGAATAATATAAAAACAGCTGTTGAAAAAAATACAGATCAGTTTGGCAAGGAGCAAATAGGAAGTAAAGAAAATCTGGTTCCTCTATTTAGTTTCTTGCTCCAACAACGCTACCGTACCGCTAAATGACTTGTGTTAGCAGCTTGCACACAACAACCAGCTGCGATTGTCACGACGGAAATTCTCTTGCCACTAGTCTGTAACAGCCAGAGAGGAAGAGGCGAGATGCTCTTTGCGTTAGCCGAGCCAGCTCGTCAAAGTACACTCTGGAATTACGAAATATATCCAACGTGGACAGCGGACTGCAGCAATACACTACGTAAAAATAATGTCTAATTCGGTGGCTGACAGAACGCAAACCGCTAATGGATGATGTAACTACGGGGTGAACTTCCTGTACATAATGTAAAATGGTCAGCCAAACGACTAGCTAGGTAACTAGCTACTGACATCACTTTAATTAAACAAGTTCAGCAAACTAGCTAGCCGTCTGCCAGATATGTGTGCTAGCTACACTGAGCTATAATAAGAAGGCTAACGAGTTGTTGTTGCGTGAAAGGGATGTGACGTCTATGGTAAACGAGATTGGGGGAATTGTGTAATTGATTTGCAGTTTAATTGCGCAACATGCACCACTTACAATATTAAAGCATATTTCTATATTTACCATACAAAATCAAATTATATTTACGAAAAAGTATTTGGCACAAATTAGTAAAGACCTGCTTCCCCTGGCCATAGCGTAAATGGTCACGTCCTTGCTTGGAACAATCTATTTTTCAAGAAGGGGACTATATTATTAGTCAATATTTAACTTAACTTTTCTTTATTTCAGAAATATATACATGTACTTATATTTATTCTGAAATATAGTTCAATATTGGTATTTATCCTCTGCCAAAATTAATTTGTAGAACAAATCGTTTATTTCAAACACCCCTATCCCAATAGTCTCAACTTGACACTTCCTTGTTTTTCGAAAGTTTTATTTTGTAGAAGTTGGCTAGCAAAATTGGACATGAATCCTGTTGGAATATGGAGATGACTTGATTCATATTTCTTCAACTTTAACGTTTAGCTTAGGTTGTCCATGGCTGTAAATATACGCTAGCTACATTGAGAAGTTCGAAGTAGGGGAATATGTTATCCGCGGTCAACGAAGATTTTAGGGTGAAGTTTCCACTACATTCATTGGTCTGGGAAAATGATTACAGGAATTTGGAAAACGAGTCAACAAAGGTATGTCAAAATATGGACACTGAGTTAACTACAACTACTCACCTGGTTGGCCGCCTTTTTATAGCTACATCTCTATCTGCTTCAAAATGGCTGAAACCAGCGTTAGCTACTTGGCTAACTTCTTGCTAGTTACCGGCGTTAGCTTCTTGGCCTGACATGCATAGCCATACAATTTGACTGGTGTAATTCCTAGGTATGCAATTATATCCGTTCACAGAATGCCATGTTGCAACAATGATCGCGATGATACACGTGTATTTTAACTTAACTAACTAGTCAGCCTTCTAGCGAATACTTTGCATGGGTTATTAACTGGTGTTCGACACGACACCAGGGGTGTGTTCATTAGTCGCAGACCGTTGCCGGAAACCGTTTCATTTAGGATCCAAAGATTATGGATATACTGACAAGATACATGTCTCTCCGCCCTAACAATAGGAGTCGTTGTCCACAAAGCGGCACGGTGGGCTGTCTGTCTCGCCTTCATTTGGATTGGTGGATACATCTCATTATTGTAATCTGTTTTTGAATATTCGATGGGGTTGTTGACGTCAACTGCCTGTATTCAATGGAGAGAGACGCTGTGCTACAGGGAGTTACCGGCTTCCTTAAAGCAAGGTGTAATATCTTTGATTCCCGAACCTAATAAGGATAGTCTTTATATAGACAACTGGAGGCTCATAGCCTTTGAATAATGATGGAAAATGATTTGCCCTTGTATTTGCTAAGAGGTTGAAACAAGGCTTATATCATATAATTGATGAAGAACAATCTGGTTTTATGCATGGTCGCCACATTACTGTAGTCATAACATCAGGTTGATCTTAGATATGATTGACTATAATGACCTCATCCTTGATGATAGTTTTCTTATGTTTGTTGATTTTTATAAAGCTTTTGACACTGTAGAACATGAGTTTATGTTCAAAGCAATAACTTTTTTTCGGTTTGGTATCTTTTTTTTAAAGCAGTCCCAACTTTATATAGTGGTTGTACTAGCTCTGTGAAATTAGCTCACGGGACATCCCGTGGCATTAGGCAGGGCTGCCCAATTAGTCCATTTTTTTTATTGGTTACTCAAATTATGGCTCTTCATATCAAGAAAGCGAATTTTCAAAGTGTTTCAGCACTTGGCAAGGAATTTAAACTATGTCAACTGGCTGATGATACCACCATATTTTTGAGAGACAGGAATGAGGTTTCTAAAGTAGTTTCCTGTATTGAAGACTTTTCCATAGTTTCAGGTTTGAAAATTAATATCAATATATCAGTCTTATTTCCACTCAAGGACTGTGTTTTACAGGAAGTATATGGTATCCCAATTAAAGATAAGGTGACTTATCTTGGAATTGTTATATGCAAGGATGAAAAACAAAGGAGTGAATTAAACTTTAACCCCATTATTGAGAAAACATAGAAGAAATTGAACCTCTGGTTACTGAGAGATATTTCATTATATGGTCGGGTTTTATTGTCCAAAGCTGAAGGGTTATCGGTTTATGTCTTGTTATCACTTGACTTACCCCCTAAAATTGTAAAGGACTGAGAAGATGTTTTATCATTTTATTTGGAGGAACAAGCCTCACTATCTACGGAAAGATATTCTCAGTATTACCCAAGAACAAGGAGGTCTTGAGGTTTTATATTTCAATACTCTAAATAATACTTTTAAAATAAATTGGAATCTGAAGTATATTAAGAACCAGAACAGTATTTGGAATGTTTTCCCTAAGTATTTATTTGACTCTGTTGTTGGTTTAGAATTTCTGCTTCGGTGTAATTTTGATGTTGATAAAATCCCAGTAAAATTGGCCAAATTCCATAAGGAGACACTTTTAGCTTGGATGTTAGCATATAAACATAATTATTCCCCTCACAGATACTTTCTATGGAACAACAAAGATATACGATTTAAAAACAAGTCTCTTTTTTTTCGAAACTGGTTTGAGAATAAAATTATTTTGGTTGGTCAGTTACTGAATGAGGATGGATATCTACTCTCATATGGGGAATTTCTTGATAAGTTTCGAATTCCAATAACCCCCAAATAATATGCATTTGTTTTTGATGCAATTCCAAGGGGTGTTGTATTTTTTATTTTATTCCTCTGTGTTTGATGTAAGTAACAGATTTACATTAAAATATATTCATTGGAAATATTAACATCCTCAAAGGTAAATGTAGTAATAAACAGATAAGGAATATTGTCTGTGATACTACAATTCCCTCAGCAAGATTTTTTGGTTGAATGTCTATGGGGATATACAATGGGGGAAAGCATGGAAAATTGCTAACAAATATTTTATCAGTAACAAGGTAAAGAATGTTTCATTTAAAATGTTACATAGAATTTATCCTGTGAAACATGTTTTGGAAAGATTCAAGCTGAATATTGACTATAATTGTGATTTCTGTGGAATGGAGAAGGAGACCATTTTTCATTTGTTTTTTTACCTGTATTTATAGTATAATTATTGGGATTGACATACAGAACTTTCTTACAAAGAAAACAGGACCAGTTGTAAATTTAATGGTTTTGATATAATTTATTGACATTGATAAAGATGTAGTATGTTTAATTCAACTGCTAATAATATTAGGTACGTTTCATATTCACAAATGCAAATGGCCTATTTCAAAACTTAACTTATTTTACTTTATAAATGAATTTAAACAATATGGCACTAGTTTAACTAAAATGAAAAACAAAAAGGCAATTCAAACTTGTTGTATTATTAATGAATATGATTTGTTTGTTTAGGATTCCTGGCAATGTAAATAGTTTATGTATGCTTGTTTGCATGTGACTATTCCTCTTTTGTTAATAACAAATAAAAATAATAAATGAATGAAAAGCTATGCTGATACCTCATGCTATAAATATGCATAGCCTTCTCGAGACAACTTCGATAGTGTTTTTTCTCAAATTTTCCGGGATGTCAAATGTCCCACTTTTTATTTAACCTTTATTTAACTAGGCATGTCAGTTAAGAACAAATTCTTATTTACAATGATGGCCAAGCCCGGCCAAACCCTCCCCTAACCTGGACGACGCTGTGCCAATTGTGCGCCACGGAGTGGCCCACTGGCTTAGACCGCTGCACCACTCGGTCCCACTTATATCCGTACAGTCGTAAAAACATAATCATTACGAAACTTCTATTAGATCAAATAAACATCACATAGCAATTAAGCCATCATTTTTTGTTGTTGACCAAATTCGACACTCTCATTGACATCCATACAAAGCGTATTGCTTGGTTGGCGAAACAATGAAAAAATAGCCACCTGCTGTATGGAGACAGATTTTCTGCCAAGTTGGGCCTTTCTTTTCCTCTTCCTCTCCGGGTGTAATCATAATGCCAAAAACTTACAAAACGTTTCTATTGGACAGGTTTAGCAAAGAGGGCGGGGCCTACCTGAATGTGTCCAATAGAAACACTTGTTTTTGTTGCTTGGGGTAATGATTAAGCCCCAGAATTTGTCCAATAGTAGGCAGGGCAAACCCATTTTTGTGATCTCGGGTCTACACTGAACAAAAATATGAAAGCAACATGTAAAGTGTTGGTCCCATGTTTCATTAGCTGTTCCATATGCACAAAAGTCTTTCTCTCAATTTGTTGACATCCCTCTTAGTGAGCGTTGCCAAAATAATCCATCCACCTGACAGCTGTGGCATATCAAGAAGCTGATTAAACAGCATGATCATTACACAGCTTGTTCTGGGGACAATAAAAGGTCACTCTAAAATGTGCAGTTTTGTCACACAACACAATGCCTGCCACATATGTATCAAGTTTTGAGGAAGTGTGCAATTGGCATGCTGACTGCAGCCAATGTTAATTTCTCTACCATAAGCCGCCTCAAGTATGTTTTAGAGAATTTGGCAGTACATTCAACCGGCCTCACAACCGCGGACTACGTGTAAGCACTCCAGCCCAGGACCTCCACATCACCCGGGATCGTCTGAGGCCAGCCACCCAGACAGCTGATGAAACTGGGTTTGCACAATCAAAGAATTTCGGCACAAACTGTTAGAAACCATCTCCGGAAAGCTCATCTGCCTGCTAGTCATCCTCACGAGGGTCGTGAACTGAATGCAGTTTAGCGTCCTAACCAACTTTAGTGGGCAAATTCTCACCTTCGATGGCCAAATTTGTATTTGATTTGGCCATCGAAGGTGAGCATTTGCCCACTGAGTGCAGTTCAGCGTCGTAACCGACTTCAGTGGGAAAATGCTCACCTTCGATGGCCAGTGGCACACTGGAGAAGTGTGCTCTTCACGGATGAATCCCGGTTTCAACTGTACCGAGGAGATGGCAGACAGCGTGTATGGCGTTGTGTGGGTGAGAGGTTCTGATGTCAACGTTGTGAACAGAGTGCCCCATGGTGGCGGTGGGGTTATGGTATGGGCAGGCATGTTTCAGCATGATAATGCACAGCCCCATGTCGCAAAGATCAGTACACAATTCCTTGAAACTGAAAATATCCCAGTTCTTCTATGGCCTGCATACTCACCAGACATGTAACCCATTAAGAAGATTTGGGATGCTCTAGATCGACGTGTACGACCGTGTGTTCCACTTCCCACAATATCCAGCAACTTCACACAACCATTGAAGAGGGGCAGGACGATATTCCACAGGGCACAATCATCAGCCTGATCAACTCTATGTGAATGAGATTTGTCACGCTGTATGAGGCAAATGGTGGTCACACCAGATACTGACTGGTTTTCTGATCCACGCCCCTACCTTTGTTTTGTGACCAACAGATGCATATATGTATTCCCAGTCATGTGAAATCCATAGATTTATTTTATTTCAATTGACTGATTTCCTTATGAACTGTAATTCAGTAAAATCTTTGAAATTGTTCACTGTTCATCAAAATAAATAAATCACAGCATGATTAGTAGTTTTGACCTGATTTAAGTACAATACAATTGGAAATGAATGTTGAAAGTTAAATATATTTTCCTAAAATGTAAGTGATGTAAATGATGCCGTCTCTGCTTCCTGTTGACAAGACATTTGGATAAATAGCCCACTGTCAACTGTTTTAAAGTGCCCAAATGAATGACTAATATGCAGAAACAGTTTGTTATATATTGAAAACCTAAACATAAAATGTACTATCTACACATACAGTGCCTTCAGAAAGTATTCATATCCCTTGACTTATTCCACATTTTGTTGTTACAGCCTGAATTCAAAATGGATTAAATCAACAAACAAAAAAGTTCACCTGTTATATAACACACAATACCCCATAATGTCAAAGTGAAAACATGTTTTTAGACATTTTTGCAAATGTATTGAAAAAATAACTCATTTTTATAAGTATTCACATCCTGAGTCAATGCATGTTAAAATCACCTTTGGCAGCGATTACAGCTGAGTCTTTCGGGGTAAGTCTCCAAAAGCTTTGCACACCTGGATTGTACAATATTTGCCCATTATTCTTTAAAAAATTATTTCAGTTCTGTCAAGTTGGTTTTTGATCATTGCAAGGCATTCCCTTTCAAGTCTTGCCATAGATTTTCATGCAGATTTAAGTCAAAACTGTAACTCGGCCACTTAGGAACATTCACTGTCTTCTTGGTAAGCAACTCCAGTGTAGATTTGGCAGTGTGTTTTAGGCTATTGTCCTGCTGAAAGGTGAATGAATTGTCCAGTGTCTGGTGGAAAGCACACTGAAACAATTTTATCCTGGAAAAACTCCCCAGTCCTTAACTATTACAAGCATACCCATAACATGATGCACTATGCTTGAACATATGGAGAGTGGTACTCAGTAAGGTGTTGTATTAGATATGAACCAAACATAACACTTTGTATTCGGGACAAAAAGTTAATTGCTTTGCAAGATTTTTTTGCATTATTACTTTGCCTTGCTCCAAACAGGATAAATATTCTGTACAGGCTTCCTTCTTTTCGCTCTGTCAATTTGGTTAGTATTGTGGAGTAACTACAATGTTGTTGATCCATCCTCAGTTTTCTCCTATCACAGACATTAACTTATGTATAGTACCAGTCAACAGTTTGGACACACCTTCTCATTCAAAGGGTTTTCTTAATTTTTTATATTTTCTACATTGTAGAATAATAGTGAAGACATCAAAACTATGAAATAACACATATGGAATCATGTAGTAACCAAATAAGTGTTAAACAAATCAAAATATATTTTATATTTTTCAAAGTAGGCACTCTTCATTGATGACAGCTTTACACACTCTTGGCATTCTCTCAACCAGCTTCACCTGGAATGCTTTTTCAACAGTCTTGAAGGAGTTCCCACATGTGCTGAGCAATTGTTGGCTGCTTTTCCTTCACTCTGCGGTCCAACTCATCCCTAACCATCTCAATTGGGTTGAGGTCGGGTGATTGTGGAGCCCAGGTCATCTGATACAGCACTCCATCACTCTCCTTCTTGGTCAAATAGCCTGGAGGTGTGTTGGGTCATTGACCTGTTGAAAAACAAATGATAGTCCCACTAAACGCAAACCAGATGGGATGGCGTATCGCTGCAGAATGCTGTGGTAGCCATGCTTGTTAAGTGTGCCTTGAATTCTAAATAAATCACTGACAGTGTCACCAGCAAAGCACCCCAACACCATCACATCTCCTCCTCCATGCTTCACGGTGGGAACCACACATGCAGATATCATCTGTTCACCTTCTTTGCGTCTCACAAAGACACTGCGGTTGGAACCAAAAATCTCACATTTGGACTAATTGCTCGTGTTTCTTGGCCCAAGAAACTATCTCCTTATTGGTGTCCTTTAGTAGTGGTTTCTTTTCAGCAATTCAAAGATGAAGGCCTGATTCACACAGTCTCTTCTGAACAGTTGATATTGAGATGTGTCTGTTGCTTGAACTCTGTGAATCATTCATTTGGGCTGCAATTTCTGAGGTTGGTAACTCTAATGAATTTATCCTCTGCAGCAGAGGTAATTCTGGGTCTTTCCTGTGGTGGTCCTCATTAGAGCCAGTTTCATCATAGAGCTTGATGGTTTTTGCGACTGCACTTGAAGAAACTTTAAAAGTTCTTGGATTGTTCCGGATTGACTGACCTTCATGTCTTAAAGTAATGATGGACAGTTGTTTCTCTTTGCTTATTTTAGCTGTTCTTGCCATAATAGCCCTATTTGGTCAAATACAAAGTCCATATCTTCTGTATACCATCCCTACCATGTCACAACACAACTGATAGGCTCAAACGCATTAAGAAGGAAAGAAATTACACAAATGAACTTTTAACAAGGCACACCTGTTAATTGAAATGCATTCCAGGTGACTACCTCATGAAGCTGGTTGAGAGAATGCCAAGAATGTGCAAAGCTGTCAACAAGGCAAAGGGTGGCTACTTTGAAGAATCTGAAATATAAAATATATTTGATTTGTTTAAAACTTTTTTGGTTACTACATGTTTCCATATGTGTTATTTCATAGTTTTGCTGTCTTCACTATTATTCTAGAATGTAGAAAATAGTACAAATAAAGGAAAAACCCTTGAATGAGTAGGTGTGTCCAAACTTTTGACTGATACTGTTTTAAAGTCCCCATTGGTCTCATGGTGAAATCCCTGAGCCTTTCCTTCCTCCCCGGCAACTGAGTTAGGAAGGATGCCTTTATCTTTTTAGTGGCTGGGTTTTATTGATCCACCATCCAAAGTCTATTTAATAACTTCACCATGCTCAAAGGGATATTCTGTCTGCTTTTTTTATTTTAACCCATCTACCAATATGTGCCCTTCTTTGCGAGCCATTGGAAAACCTCCCTAGTCATTGTGGTTGAATCTGTGTTTGAAATTCACTACTCGACTGAGGGACCTTACAGGTAATTGTGTGTGTGGGGTACAGAGTTGAGGTAGTCATTCAAAAATCATGTTAAACACTATTATTGGACACAGAGTGAGTCCATGCAATGTAATATGTGACTTGTTAAGCACAATTTTACTCCAGAACTTATTTAGGTTTGCCATAACAAAAGGGTTGCATACTTATTGACTGAAAACATTTCAGCTTTTTATTTTTTATTAATTTGTATTAATAAAAAAACAAACATAATTCCACTTTGACATTATGGGGTGTTGTGTGTAGGCCAGTGACCAAAAATCTGAATATAACCCATTTTAAATTTGGGCTATAACACCTTTTTTTTGTTAAAGTTACGCCGACAGCGTCATTGCGTTTTGGTACACCAGAATTACATTCATTTCCAATGAAATGCTGCATTTGCCTTGCAGCATTGCATTGCAGAGGCAGTTGCAGTGCGTTCGGTGTGGTGCATACGTATGCTTCAAACTGTATGTGTAGACGGCTTGACAGAAATGGTAGCAGAAGGTGAATGTTGAACTGTTGTTGCATACACATCCAGATGATGCTGCGTACTATTTTGTGCAATGACGCTGTCGGTGTGTTCGAAGCGTTAAGGGGTGTGAATACCTTCTGAAGGCACTATACATGTGGAACAATAGTAATCATGGGCTGTTCCAAAATACCACAACTAAAAAGCAAAATGGAATCTGGAGATATTTTTTACATCACTGGTTATAGGACAACTTGCAGAACACAATGAGCTACATTTTAGAATGTTGTATTTTGATACAGGGGTCACCAAAACAGAAAGAGAAACGCAACACTGTTTTGTCAATCACTTATATCGATTATCACGTTGAAATCAATTGCTTGATAGGGGGGGTTTATGTCCTGTTAACTACCACAGCTCACAAACCATTCCCGAATCTGGGAATAATGTGTACATCCCTTGTTAGAGGACAAATTGTAGAAGACGGCTAGCTACATTTTTGAAGTGTTGCATTTTGATTCAAGTGGGTCGCCAATGCGGTAATTGTAAGGCAACTATTTTTTTGCTAATCACTTCCATGGATATCACGTTGAAATCAATAGAACAGGGGCAAACGTTTAGGGTGTAGCGCTGTTTAAACTAACACTATTCAAATGCCACACGGAAACTTGAAATAACCTATACATAGTTGGTTAAATGAGACTTTGTAGAAGGCTCATATCTATATTTTTGAATATCGGATGTTGATTTCAGGAGGCTGCCTTCACGGAAAAAGGAACAAACGTACGGTTATGAATAGAACTACTGTTCTCTGGAGGGAACGAGGTATAGCATACTATGGGGTGTCAATGACCAATCTTATTCACCTGAAACCTGAAAACTCGCCAATCTGGCGAATGGATGCCGAGCCTGCCCTCGATAGCACCACCTTCCTGGCTATAATACCGGGCCTTGCATTTATTTCCTCAATTCAGTACCACTCATCAGCGAGCCCAAACCCCTTGACGGCGCAGGGAGCAGTAGTTATATTTATAACTGTAGTTTCCCATTCAGTCGGTCACTCTGTATAACATACTATGGGAACATACAATCACACCCCAAACTGTCTCAGAGGGTACCAAACTAGGAGTCCCACAGCAGCCTAAGCACACACAGGTTCCACCGGCTCCAAAAAGGGGTTACAGAAGCCACCTTTTTCCCAATAATACTTACCCGAGAAGCCTGAACTGTTGGAGCCCCATATAGAACCTGCTGCATCCTGGCTATGCACACTGACACGCTGCCACTGCAGCCAAAGTCCATAGTGTCACGACTTCCACCGAAGGTGGCTCCTCTTCCTGTTCGGGCGGCGCTCGGCGGTCGTCGTCACCGGTCTACTAGCTGCCACCGATTCCCTTTTCCTTTTCTGTTGGTTATGTCTGTATTAGTTTCACCTGTTTCTCGTTTGGGGTTTTATTCAGGGCTATTTAAGCCTTCTAGGCCCGCCTGCTTTTGTGCAGGCTTGTTTTCTGTTCTGTTTGTGGATGGTTGTGTTTGGTTATGTTTTTGGACTGTTTGGTGTCCTGTTTTGAGGAGGTCATTATTTTCGCTTGTTGTTGTTGGCGTGACCTTATTCTTACCGGAATAAATACAGCAAACCCAAAGAACCCTCTGCTCTCTGCACCTGACTCCGCACCCACCACTCCTAGCTACGTGACACATAGACCCCACAGTTTCAACAACAATACTTACCTTGCGAGCCTGAAATGTCAACTCGTACAAGGACCCGCAAGTCCAAAACAACAGAACACTTGTCATGACTTGGTAAAGAGCACACACGCTGCATAACATCGACCCGGCCTCAGACAACCCCATTCAAGGTAATTTCACCGGAAGACACTTCGCCAGCAGCCCCAATCTTTCTCAGAAAGCCAGCCTGACGCCCAATGGAAGTTGAACCCAGCTGGAGACAATGGTCAGACGAACTGGTCTGAGCCAAATCCTCCTGATCATGTTTCCACCTCAGGCAAACAGGACGGCACTTGTGAGTATCTTCATTGTGAAACCACATACCCTAGGGCACGGTCGGAGATTCAAACTCGGCTGGTTAGACTTTTTGAAGCACTAGCTACACAGGCAGAGTAGAAAGTAGTGGGTTTTTAGCAAACACAAATCCTACCCAATCAAGGAAGCATTAGCTACACAAGCAGAGCAGAAAGTAGTTGTTTTTAGCAAATACAAAGGACCGAGTTTGGGAAACCCTGATCAAGGTGGATGAGTACTGTCTTTGAGTAAATTAATGAGAATTGAGGAAATTAATGTGAGCCCCGGTATTATAGCCAGGAAGGCGTGTTTTCAGTTTTCTTCCAGTGAATATGATTGGTCGTTGACTCCACATAGTATGTTATACCGAGTGACCGACTGAAAGGGAACCACTTTTCTGTAAGTTAATTTCAACTAATCATAACGCGGCATAGGATATCAGGTTTGCTGTTATTTAAAGTAAAATGTCAATTTTTCTACTTCATTGCCATCCTCAGCACCAGCCCAACATCAACATATGTGAAAATGGCACGTTTCTATTTTTTGTAGTAAAAAAGATGGCGAAAGATAAGTGTTTCCAATGACCTCATCAACCAATGCCTACTCACAATTGGTCAAAATCACACAATGATTAAAAAAAATATATATATAATAATTCACCTTTATTTAACCAGGTAAGCTAGTTGAGAACAAGTTCTCATTTGCAACTGCGACAAGATGAAGCAAAGCAGTGCGACACAAACAACAACACAGAGTTACACATGGAATAAACAAGCGTACAGTCAATAACACAATAGGGGAAAAAATAGTCTATATACAGTGTGTGCAAATGGTGTGAGGAGGTAAGGCAATAAATAGGCCATAGTAGCGAAGTAATTACAATTTAGCAGATTAACACTGCAGTGATAGATGAGCAGATGATGATGTGCAAGTAGTGATACTGGTGTGCAAAAGAGTTGAAAAGTAAATAAAAACAATATGGGGATGAGGTAGGTAGATTGGGTGGGCTATTTACTGATGGACTATGTACAGCTGCAGCGATCGGTTAGCTGCTCAGATAGCTGATGTTTAAAGTTAGTGAGGGAAATTTAAGTCTCCAGCTTCAGCGACTTTTGCAATTCGTTCCAGTCACTGGCAGCAGAGAACTGGAAGGAAAGGCGGCCAAAGTAGGTGCTGGCTTTGGGGACGACCAGTGAGATATACCTGCTGGAGCGCGTGCAAGGTGTGGGTGTTGTTATCGTGACCAGTGAGCTGAGGTAAGGCGGAGCTTTACCTAGCATAGACTTATAGATGACATGGAGCCAGTGGGTCTGGCGACGAATATGTAGAGAGGGCCAGCCGACTAGAGCATACAGGTCGCAGTGGTGGGTGGTATAGGGGGCTTTGGTAACAAAACGGATGGCACTGTGATAGACTGCATCCAGTTTGCTGAGTAGAGTATTGGAAGCTATTTTGTAAATGACATCTCCGAAGTCGAGGATCGGTAGGATAGTCAGTTTTACTAGGGTAAGTTTGGCGGCGTGAGTGAAGGAGGCTTTGTTGCGAAATAGAAAGCTGATTCTAGATTTGATTTTGGATTGGAGATGTTTGATATGAGTCTGCAAGGAGAGTTTACAGTCTAACCAGACACCTAGGTATTTGTAGTTGTCCACATATTCTAGGTCAGAACCGTCCAGAGTAGTCATGCTGGTCGAGCAGGCGGGTGCAGGCAGCAAATGGTTGAAAAGCATGCATTTGGTTTTACTAACGTTTAAGAGCAGTTGGAGGCCACGGAAGGAGTGTTGTATGGCATTGAAGCTCGTTTGGAGGTTAGTTAACGGTGTCCAAAGAAGGGCCAGATGTATACAGAATGGTGTCGTCTGCGTAGAGGTGAATCAGGGAATCACCCGCAGCAAGAGCGACATCGTTGATATATACAGAGAAAAGAGTCGGCCCGAGAATTGAACCCTGTGGTACCCCCATAGAGACTGCCAGAGGTCCGGACAACAGGCCCTCCGATTTGACACACTGAACTATCTGCGAAGTAGTTGGTGAACCCGGCGAGGCAGTCATTTGAGAAACCAAGGCTATTGAGTGTGCCGATAAGAATACGGTGATTGACAGAGTCGAAAGCCTTGGCCAGGTTGATGAAGACGGCTGCACAGTACTGTCTTTTATCGATTACCAATGATGTCATTGGAAGCACTTATATTCCTCAGTCTTTTTTACAAAAAAACATTGAAATGCACCATTTTCACGTATGTTGATGTTGGGGTGGGGCTGGAGATTATGAATTTGAAGTTTAAAAAATTGTGAAGTTTCCCTTTAAGTGATAGTTGGACTGTCAAATCTGTGTATTGGTGTGTGGCCAGCGACTTTTATAGACCACTTTCTGTGTTTGCAAACATTGCCGCACGGGGGCGATGCTCGCAAGTTGGTGGCAGAGCACTGGGGAGGTCTTATAGAATGGCAGCAAAAAAAGCCTCTATTTGCTTATGAGTGCATTTCACACATTTTGGATTAAAATAGGATTTTAAGTCTTGATATAATGTCTGTCATCATCGCAAGTCAACTGCATTATACTTTTTTTTAAACACTTCAGCGTCAACCAGTAAAATGCTACAGCCTATGTCAATGAGCGTTAGCATTCAAGCTAATAATTCCTGCATCCAAAATAGTTATTTTGCAAAGATCACAACCTAGTATAATAACGACTGTTCAAGCAAGAATCGGAACATAAATGTAAGCGTATGAGAACCCAAAATATACTACTGTTCAGAAGTTTGGGGTCACTTAGAAATGTCCTTATTTTTGAAAGAAAAGCACACACAAAATGTCCAATAAAATTAAGTTTCTTGGCAATTTCTCGCATGGAATAGCCTTCATTTCTCAGAACAAGAACAGACTGACGAGTTTCAGAAGAAAGTCCTTTGTTTCTTGCCATTTTGAGCCTCTAATCGAACCCACAAATGCTGATGCCCCAGATACTCAACTAGTCTAAAGAAGGCCAGTTTTATTGCTTATTTAACAGCACAACAGTTTCAGCTGTGCTAACATAATTGCAAAAGGCCTCTGTACTCCTATGTAGATATTCCATAAAAAAATCTGCCGTTTCCAGCTACAACAGTGATTTACAACATTAACAATGTCTACACTGTATTTCTGATCAATTTGATGTTATTTTAATGGACAAAAAATGTGCTTTTCTTTTAAAAACAAGGACATTTCTAAGTGACCCCAAACTTTTGAACGGTAGTGTAGGTATTTTTTTTAGAAGTAATACAATCGTAAATCTAGGTTATGTTGAATGGGCGCAGATGGCAATGGCTTTCTTACTGCAGCCAAGAGTCTGTGCGTGACGTCAGTGTGTTGTATACTGGAAAGGGGTCCATAAAGAGTCCGCCCCAAATTTTCCGTGCCATTTGAGAGTTAGAACCCATAGTTAATTTTCTACTATACTTTTTAGGAAGTATAGAAATAGTGCACATAGAATATATCTACCCCTTCCTATACTTGCTTTCAATGAGAATGACAGATCTATAACTAATTTTTCTATGTGAATTTGGTGGGTCGCCCAAAAAGTTACATATTGCAGCTTTAAAGGTAGACTCCGCGAAATGATGTTAGCAAGAGAACCACAAATATCGAGATAAGTGAAATGCAAGACTTAGCTCTCACAGTCACATGGTATCTGCGCATGTGCACGGGTTCACATCACGCTGTTCACAGCAAGGTAGACGGGGCCCAAAAACGACAGAAGTTGAGCCTTGTGTTTCAATGCTCTTAGTTGTTGCGGAAATTGACCCACTATGCTGTTTACTTTCTGCATTTATGTCATAACACGGAGTCTACCTTTTAAGCACTCGATCTTATGTCATCTTGATGAGTAATTCCTCTAAATGTTTAACCGGACGCTCTAGACTAAAGCCTCCGTAGTGTCTTTGCAGCAACTTGAAAGTTTGACGTCCCTACCAATAGAAACTCTCGATTTCACTGCAAAATATTTTCGATTTGGAGTAGGGTTGGGCATTTTAAAATTATTTCAGTATTCTAATAATATGATATTTTTTCGGGTAACCGTATAGTTGAAATACTTGGGTAAACTTCAGTGGAGACTCGCTCACACAACTCGAGAGATGGAGTCGGTGCGCTGGTGGGGGAGGGGCGAGAGAGGAGCAGGGGCCTGTGTTTGACAGTATGTGTGTGGCACAGAGCGAGAGAAGGTAGCCAAACTGACTCGCTACTTAGACAAACTTGTTGCTGCCATAGATTATCTATCATACCATCAGGTAGTGCCTGTCTTGACTGCATCAAATCATTTGTTAAGAAGCTAGTTAGCTACAGTAGCCAGCTAAGTTAGCCAGCTAGCTAGCTAAAATAATAAAGCTAATTGAGGCTATTTTGCTGCGCTCCCCAGTCCTTGTACACACAACTCAATCAGTGGAGGCTGGTGGGAAGAGCAATAGGAGGACAGGAATGTAGTGGTATCAAACATATGGAAATCACATGTTTGAATCAGTTCCACTTATTCCATTCCAGCTATTACAATGAGCCCATCCTTCTATTGCTCCTCCCACCAGCCTCCACTAAACTCCATTCACATGAAACAACATTCTATCAGTTGGTTGATCATTGTAGCCTACCGACATAGGCTCACTTATAAAACGGTCATAAAGCTGTTTTATTAAAATGTTGAATGTAATGGTCTATCACTGTAAGCTATGTAGCAATATCACATAGATCATTTAATTTTAAAAGCCTTTAAGAAATATATATTATAGGCTTTTCTTTTCTCAAAATGAATACTCTTTCAAGTAATCAAATATTAATATCCATTCAGATATTCCAATAAGCGTGCCCATCCCTAGTTTAGAGTAAACAATTTCCGTTGCAAAACATTTTGCTACCGACTAATGAATACACCCCAGGTACCCACTGATTCTTGAAGAATATAAACGCCTCAAGCTTATAACTGTCTTTCCCTATCATAACCCAAATATATGGTGGTTTTACTCCATTGGAATTGTTTGTTTTTGTTGCCAGTTGAGTCTTTAACAGGCATTGTATCTATAGCTTCCAGCATAGAATTAGGAATGAGAAAGCTAGCTAATCATTTTAAAGGATCTCTATGGCTTCCAGTGTGTACGATGTCGATCTGATGTGCAATTCTCTTTAGGTAGCTAGACTATTTGTTTTTGAAGACATTGCAGTGTTTGTTTGTTTCTTTCAGAATGACATTGAGGCTGTGGATCCCAGGGGAAGGACACCACTCCACCTGGCTGTGTCGCTGGGTCACCTGGAGTCAGTGAGAGTGCTTCTCAGACATGGCGCAGAAGTTACCAAAGAGAACACCAATAATTGGACAGGTTAGGCTGTTCTCAAGCGACAATTGTCCAAATGTAAATGTGTATTATTAATATTATGAATTCTGCATGCTATTTACATTTCCTTCAGAAAGTATTCACTCACCTTGACTTTTTCAACATTTTGTTGTGTTACAGCCTGAATTTAAAATTGATTAAATTGAGATTTGTGTCACTGGCCTACACACAATACCCCATAATGTCTAAATGGAATTATATTTTTACAATTTATTTTTTATTTATTTTTGTGTTGAATATTCGAAACATACAATATACTTGCAGTGAAGCCGCTCAATAACTACATCATACCAGTCATCCAACATATTCCCATTCAGAGCGACACCCTGAAGCATCCAGGGTCAATGCCCTGCTCAAGGGCATGTTGACCGATCTACCACCAGGCCAAAAAACGTGAACTCGAACCCTTCAAGATCAACTGACCCGGTCTTGGAGTAATTGACTGTCTCTCCAGATCTCCTAACAGTACTATTTCTAGGGTTAATTTTAGATCAGTGCTATGCATTTTCAGCCATTCCTGAACCTGAGACCAGAAACAGGCTACATGAGGGCAATACCAAAATAAATAGTCTATTGATTCTGTATCCTCACAACAAAATCTGCAGAGCTTCGATGATTTTATGCCCCAAACATTTTGTTGGTGGCAAGAATTCTATATAATAATTTTAGCTGAAAAGCACAAAGTCTTGAATCTTGCTTTGTTTTATATATCAACTCAAAATGTATTCATTTTGATGTACCATGGAATCGGTACATCAAAAATCTCTTCCCAACTATTTTGCAATCTGAATGGCACAGTTGTCAACATCCTGTTCCTGAAATGAAACTGGTATACTTTCCTATTTATGATATTTTTATTCCTCCTCCAGTTTTGATCCTTTATATTTGGCAGACAGACCAGTTCCCTACCTCCTCCCGCTGCCACCCGTCTCCTCCATTTTTGGGGCAATGCTGTAATCAATTGGTTGTACTCTTGGATTGAGCAGACCTTTCCGTACAATTCTGATAACTCCATGAAGGACATAACTCTACCATTCCAATTTACAATATAATTTAAGAACAAAATACCCTTTTCAAACATCTTTCCCATAAATATAGGTATTTTATCAACCAGCACATTTCAGTTCAGCCATAATATTTGTTGTAATATTTGTTCTATCTTTTCAGGGGGATGAAATTGTAGCCAGCTCTGCAATGCTTGTTTGAAAAAGAGAGATACCTTTTTCAAAGTATCATTTTCAATTAATCGAAAATCATACATGGCAATCTGCACAAAGGCAAAAAGGCAATTTTTAAACAATGGATGAGCTTTTCTTAGTAATCTACTTGAGAACCATTTAGGGTTCAAATAAAACATTTGAATGAGTGAAGCTTTTAGAGAGAGGTTTAGTGCTTTTATATTCATTATATAGATAGGCACGTTTTATTTTGTCTAGTTTAACGTCCCAGATAAAGCAAAATATTTTTTGTTCGTATGATTTGAAAAACGAATCATCAGGAGTAGGCAGCGCCATAAGTAAGTGAGTAAACTGAGATATGACTAAGGAGTTAATCATGGCATTTTTTCCATAAATAGACAGGTATTTACCTCTCCATGGTTGCAGGATCTTGTCTATTTTTACACGTTTTCTATTGAAATTCATTGTGGAGAGCTTATTTATATCTTTTGTGATGTGAAAACCGAGTATGTCTACTTCACCATCAGCCCATTTTATAGGTAAACTGCAGGGTCATGTAAAAGTTTTATTTTTTAATACGTAATACGTAATATTGTACACTTATCATAATTAGGTTTTAGTCCAGAGAGTACAGAAAAGTTATCTAGATCTTCAATGAGACATTGCAGGGATCTAGCTTGCGGACTTAATATAAAACTTGAGTCATCGGCATACATGGACACCTTTGTTTTTAAGCCTTGGATTTCTAATCCTCTAATGTTGTTATTGAATCTGATGTTAATAGCTAACATTTCGATGGCCATAACAAATAGATATGGTGACAGTGGACACCCTTGTTTAACTCCTCTTGACAATTAAAAACTCTCATTAATTATTATTTTACACCTGGGGTTGCTATTCATTATTTCTACCCATTTTAGAAGAGAATTGCCGAAATTGAAAAAATCCAGGCATTTATAAATAAAATCCAGTCTTACTTTATCAAATTATCAATTTCATGATGTTCGATTATTTCTAGTAGTTGTCGTATATTATCTCCAATGTATCGTCCATGTAAAAAACCTGTCTGATCAGGATGAACAATACCTGGTAAGACCCTTTTTAATTCTGAGTGCTATGCATTTTGCTAGTATTTTTTGCATCACAACATTTAAGCGTAAGGGGCCTCCAGTTTTTTAGATAGACTGGGTCTTTATATTTGCCATTTGGGTCTTGTTTTAATAATAGAGAAATCAGACCTTCCTGCTGAGTACCTGACAGACTACCATTTCTATAGGAGTAGTTAAAACAATCTAACAATGGAGTTTTTAGTATATTAAAAAATACTTGATATACCTCTACCGGTATGCCATCAAGCCCTGGGGTTTTTCCAGACTGAAAGGATTTAATAGCCTCAAAGTTCTTCCTCTGTAATTTGACCTTCGCACAGATCTTTCTGTACATTTGTTAATTTTCCATTTTTTATATTATTTGGAAAGAATTCCTTACCATAATCTTCATTCAGTGGGAAAGGATGAGATGGAAAAGAGAACATCTGCTTAGAATAACTAGCTTCCTCTTTAAAAATATAATTCAGAGAATCATAGATCACTCCATCTTCAGTAACGAGTTTCTGCAAATTATTTTTGTTAGCGTTCCTGTATTGGAGATTCAGGAAGAAGTTTGCATTTTTCTCCATATTCCATCCAGTTTGCTTTATTTTTGTATCTTTATTTAGATCGTTCTTGAATAAGTTCCTCAGGTTATTTTTGTTTTTCCTCTAACTTATTTTTTATCTCTGTAGTATTGTTTTTATTGCTATCTACCTGTACTATTAGTTCATGAATTTCCCTCCCTCTTTAGCCAGAAATATTGATGAATATTGAATTGAATGACCCCTGAAGGTACATTTAAAGGTATCCCAAACAATAAGTGGATTTGCTGAACCTATATTATACTGGAAAAATTCAGTTATAAATTATTTTGTCTTAGTTAAAAATAAGTTGTCCTCCAGTAAACTTTGATTCAATTTCCGATATCCCCGTCCATGTGGAAAATCTATAAGAGTTATGTGAAGGCCAATTAGATGATGATCCGATCGCATTCTGTCTCCTATTAGAACTTTTTAAATCTTTGATGCATGAGAGAAAGAGACAAGAAAGTAGTCAAGATGACTAGCTTGATTAAGTCTCCTCCATGTATATCTCACTAGGTCGGGTTTTTTGTCTCCAAATATCCACTATTTCTAATATGTCCATAATATTTGTGATTTCCTTAAGGGCACGGTGATGATAGTTTGTAGAGTGATGACCTTTACGGTCCATTGAGGTACTTAACACTGTGTTATAGTCTCCTACCATAATGATTAGATCATTTGTTGCCTGTAAGTTCAATAAATTGGTATAAATGTTTTCGAAGAAGTGTGGATCATCCTGATTTGGACCATATAGATTAATGAGACAAATCTCTTTTTTGTCCACTTTCATATTCAAAAGGATCCACCTTCCTTGCGAATCATTCCTGACTATTTGCACATTCAGATTGAAATTTTTGTTAATGAATATCACACCCTTTGAGTTCCTTTGTCCATGACAGAAAATTATTTCACCACCCCATTCCTTTTTCCACGCTACTTCATCTAAGGATGTAGAGTGAGTTTCCTGTAAACAGTATATGTTCTATTCCTTTTCTTTTAGCCACGTAAAGACTGATCTTCTTTTTTTAGAATCTGCTAAACCGTTACAATTATAACTGGCTATACTTATTTCACCCCTTACCATAACTAGATACTATTCTCAGTCTGAATTGACCATAATTAGTGCTTGTAAAGTTACTGCCATCAGAGGTATTATGAAGGTTAAAACTAGAGCTTTCAAATATCTGATATTTAGAATTCAAGAAATAGGTTCTAGCAATATTTGTTTATTCCCTTGCCTGTTTGCCTGTGAGCCAATGCCACAGATGTTAGAAAATTGATATTATGTGTGTAGCAAATCTGAGTAGGTTGACGTGTTTGATATTGGATGTGATATAGTCAGAGTGTGTACGATGTCTGTATAAGAGTAAGACTATAATGTGTGATGCCCAAATAAATAATAACTCTGCCAATTTGCATGGTTGAGTGTCTATGTGTGTAACACGTAGTGCGTATAGTCTTAATATTCATAATGATAATTGTAATCCATATCGTATCACAATCATAGTTACATCATAATTACCTTTAACATAATTGAAAAAAATCCCAGCATTTCCATAGCAATTGACGTTTCACATGATCATGAAAGAGACCTTGCATTACTCTAGAGACGGCTTCACTACAGTACAAATGTATTCCGTACAATATGTTATTATTCCCCAATGATCCTATTCTGATATCCTCCCCTTGCTTTTTGTAAACATATATACACTTGTAGACAAATACATAAAAAAAGATAGACAAACAATAAACACATTAAATTATAAAACAGTTCTCGACAATAGAGGGAGAGAAGAGAGAAAGCGAGAGTGAGAGGAGAGCGAGATCAGGTGTGTGTGTGTGTGTGTGTGTATGTATAAGTCTGTATGTGTAAGCAAGCATGTAATTGAGTTTGTGTGTTCATAACCACTTCATAATGTTCAGATATTTTTACAGTTCCCATACTTTCTTTTCTTAACCTGAAGTCCCTGTAGAATTTAGTACAGCCACAGTGCTATGGAGCTGTCTCAGAATAGCTTTCCATCTATAAAGGGTTTGTCCACAATAATAAAGGCACGCCTACCATCCTCCCTTTGTTGTCTTTGTACCGGATACAGTCTCTTACGACGTTCGTTTATCTCCCTTGGAAATTGGTAATTGAGACCGAATTTGGTCCCTTTAAGCTTCCTTCCCTGCTTTTGATCAGCTCCTTTTGTTGGTAGTGTTCAAATTTTCCCAGCCGTAAAGGCTAACCGCTTCATGGAATCCTTAGCAACAAAACTTTAGTTCGGATTAAAATCTATTTAATGAAAATGTTTTAATATTAACAACAAACCGAGTGTAGACAGTACAATGTTCTGTTGCGCGCTCTGATGACGTATCTCATTTTTACAAATGAATGAAAAGCTGAAATGTCTTGAGTCATTAAATATTCAACCCCTTTCTTATGGCAAGCCTAAATTAGTTCAGTAGTAAACATGTGCTTAACAAGTCACTTAATAAGTTGCATGGACTCACTCTGTGTGCAATAAGTGTTTAACTTGATTTTTGAATGACTACCTCAACTCTGTACCCCACACATACAATGATCTGTAAGGTGTGGTGGTTAATTTCTTTACTATCAAATGAGGAGAGACAAACTTATCACACAAGTCAGAGTTATACTTAAACTGAATCTTTATTCACTTATTAATAAGGGAGCAGGTCAATACAACGCACACATATAAAGTGAATCGATTGAGTGCTCTACGATAATGATGGTCGACGATTCACGATCAAATGATTTGTTGAGAGCCCAGAGACAAAAGTACAAAGGTATTTTATAGCCAAGATACACCCTTTTCAACCTACCTACATGACGAACAACAGATATATAGAATGGGTCACAAGGTAAGGTTAAGATCTGTATGAAAGATACCTATAATACATAGCAGACCGTATCTGCTGTGTCAACAGCTTTCATTGTATCGAGACCAGTGTCTGTCCCTCCGACTCCAAACTGGAACCATCTCTCCCTGGTAAGGTATAGAACAGAAACATTAACTCATGCTCTGGAATGCTCTTTAGGTTTTATCACCCAAAAGACATTGTAAATCTCCTGTCAGTGTTTTCTCCCAGAGGCCCATCCTCAGTAGAACACACACACAATAGTTAAGAATACTCTATTCTGTTGCATAATACAACCATTTTATGCAATAAAAGTATTATAACATAGTCTTGCAATTTTGCTCTCACAAAGGTCCCTCAGTCGAGTAGTGAATTTCAAATACAGATTCAACCACAAAGGCCAGGGAGGCTTTCTAGTGCCTCGCAAAGAAGGATACCTGTTGGTAGATAGGTAAAAAGACAGACATTGAATATCCCTTTGAGCATGGTGAAGTTATTAACTACACTTTGGATGGTTTATCAATACACCCATTCACTACAAAGATACAGGCGTGCTTCCTACCTCAGCTGCCAGAGAGGAATGAAACCGCTCTGGGATTTCACAGAAGCCAATGACTTTAAAACAGTTAGAGTTTAATGGCTATGATAGGAGTATCAACAACATTGTAATTACTCAATAATACTAACCTAAATGACAGAGTGAAAAGAAGGAAGCCTATAGAGATTTTTTAGAGGATAATGTGCAAATATTGTACAATCGAGGTGTATTTGTATTTATTGTGGGTCCCCATTAGCCAAAGGAGCAGCTACTCTTCCTGAGGTCCAGCAAAATTAAAAACATTACATTTACATTTCACAACACATTAAGTGTGGGCCCTCAGGCCACTACTCTACCACCACTACTCTACAACACAAAATCCATGTGTACGTCTGTGTATAGTGCGTATGCTATTGTGTGTGTGTGTCTTTCAGTCTCCTCTGTTCCAGAAGGTGTGGTTTTTTTAAATCTGTTTTTTAAATCTGATTTTACTGCTTGCATGAGTTACTTTATGTGGAATAGAGTTCCATGTAGTCATGGCTCTATGTAGTACTGTGCGCCTCCCATAGTCTGTTCTGGACTTGAGGATTGTGAAGAGACCTCTGGTGGCATGTCTTGTGGGGTATGCATGGGTGTCTGAGCTGTGGGCTAGTAGTTTGAACAGACAGCTCAGTGCATTCAATATGTCAATACTTCTCACAAGTACAAGTAGTGATTAAGTCAATCTCTCCTCTACTTTGAGCCAGGAGAGATTGACATGCATATAATTTAATGTTAGCGCTCCGTGTACATTTAAGGTTCAGCCGTGCTGCCCTGTTCTGGGCCAATTGTAATTTTCTTAAGTCCCTCTTTGTGGCATCTGACCACACAACTAGACAGTAGTCCAGGTGCGACAAAACTAAGGCCTGTAGGACCTGCCTTGTTGATAGCGTTGTTAAGAAGATAGAGCAGCGCTTTATTATGCTACTGTTGTATCATCATGTTTTGACCATGACAGTTTACAATCCAGGGTTACTCCAAGCAGTTTAATCGCCTCAACTTGCTCAATTTCTACATTATTCATTACAAGATTTAGTTGAGGTTTAATGAATGATTTGTCCCAAATACAATGCTTTTAGTTTTTGAAAAATGTAGGACTAATTTATTTATTGCCACCCATTCTGAAACTGACTGCAGCTCTTTAAGTGATTTCACTTGCTGTGGTAGCTGACGTATATAATGTTGTGTCATCAGCATACATAGACAGACAGGCTTTACTCTAGGCTAGTGGCAGGTCATTAGTAAAGATTGAAAAAAGTAAGGGGCCTAGACAGCTTCCCTAGGGAATGCTTGACTCTACCTGGATTATGTTAGAGATTATGTTAGAAGCTTCCATTAATGAACCCCTTCTGTGTTCTGTAAGACAGGTAACTCTCGATCCACAATATAGCAGGGAATGTAAAGCCATAACACCTATGTTTTTCCAGCAGCAGATTATGATCGATAAATTCAAAAGCTGTACTGATGTCTAACAAAACAGCTCCCACAATATTTTTTATTATCAATTTCTCTCAGCCAATCAGTCATTTGTGTAAGTGCTGTACATGTTGAATGCCCTTCCCCATAATCGTGCTAAAAATCATCTGTTGTTAATTTGTTTACTGTGAAATAGCATTGTATCTGGTCAAACACAGTTTACTAAGGGTTGGTAATAGTCTGATTGGTCGGCTTTTTGAACCTGTAAAGGGTTCTTTACTATTCTTAGGTAGTGGAATGACTTTTGCTTCCCTCCAGGCCTGAGGGCACACACTTTCCTGTAGGCTTAGATTGAAGAGATGGCGACTAGGAGTGGCAATATCGTCCGCTATCATCCTCAGTAATTTTCCATCTAAGTTGTCAGACCCAGGTGGCTTGTCATTGTTGATAGACAACAATAATTATTTCACCTCTTCCACACTCACTTGGCCAAAACAATTATTTGTTTTGAATACATTTGTCATTACAGAAGTGTGGTATATGTTTAAATTAACTTCTCATCATAAACATGTTTGTGTGTAGTGCTGCAGGAGGCGGTCAGCACTGGCGACCCAGAGATGGTTCAGCTTGTGCTCCAGAGGAGAGACTACCTCAAAGCCTCTACAGCCCTGGGAGGAGTACCTGAGCTTCTGAGCAAGATCCGCGAGGTGTTCTCTCTCTGTTTGCTCCCCTCTCTGAAATGTTTTTCACTCATACATTTAAATTAAAAAATGTAAAGCTGCAAACTCATGCCTCTTTCCAATCCCCCCCAGTCCCCAGATTTCTACATGGAAATGAAATGGGAGTTCACAAGTTGGAGTAAGTTCTAGTTGATAACCCCCCCCATTAGAATGTGCCATGTGTGGATGTTTGAGACTTTGTTGTTTATGCTGCTTTCCCATCTGTTCCCAGTCCCCCTCGTGTCCCGGGTTTGTCCCAGTGATGTGTGTCGGATCTGGAAGAGCGGAGCCAGCCTGCGCGTGGACGCCACCCTGCTGGGCTTCGAGAACATGACTTGGATCAGAGGTCGTCGGAGCTACATCTTCAGAGGAGATGGTGAGTTCCCTTTTCCCTGAGTAAGGCTTTCACACAACAGCGTTCTACTGACCACTGTTTCAGCAGGCCGTCTCATCTTTTACCTCGCCTTTTACTCTGTTGGCGTATGTTTCACAGTGTGTGCTTGTGCCCATTGGCAGATACCTGGACTGAGTTGTTGGAGGTGAACCATGACGAAGAGGTGGTGGACACGGACCGCTTTGACATCTCCCGGGAGATAGAGGATGTAACACTGGACTCCATGCAACCTGCCGAACAGGAAGTGGCCAAGCGGCTAACCACGCCCATCGTCAACACTTTTCTGGACACCAGGCACATTGCTTTTGAGAGGTAAGATTAAACCGTACTACACTTATCTTGTTTTTCTATTGTGTCATATTCAGTTGAAGTCGTAAGTTTACATACACTTAAAACTAGTCATTAAAACTAGTTTTTCAACAACTCCACAAATTTCTTGTTAACCTTTCTAGGGTAGGTGGGACGGTAGCGTCCAGTGAAATTGCAGAGCGCGAAATTCAAAAATACTAAATTCAGATATTTAACATTCTTGAAAATATATGTGTTATACATCAAAATAAAGCTTAACTTCTTGTTAATCCAGCCGCCGTGTCAGATTTCAAAAAGGCTTTTCGGCGAAAGCAAACCATGCGATTATCTGAGGACAGCGCCCCCCATACAAACACATGAAAATCATATTTCAACCAGGCAGGTGCGACACAAAAGTCAGAAATAGCGATGTAAAAAATGCCTTTGATGATCTTCTTCTGTTGGCACTCCAAAAGGTCCCAGTTAAATCACAAATGGTCCTTTTGTTCGATAATGTCCTTCTTTATATCCATAAAAACTCAGTTTAGCTGGTGCGCTTCAGTCAATAATCCACCCATTTTCTCTCCATCAAAATGCATACAAAATGAATCCCAAACGTTACTAATAAACTTTTGCAAACAACGTTTATAATCAAACCTTAGGTATCCTAATATGCAAATAAACTATACAATTTAAGACGGAGAATCGTTATTGTCTTTACCGGAGAAAAATACCAAAGAACGTGCATTCTTCCACGCGCTTGGAAACACTACAGCCAAAATGGAAGCCACCTAGAAAAACTAAAATTTCTGGGTCATTTTTCCAAAAACCAGCCTGAAACTCTTTCTAAAGACTGTTGACATCTGGTGGAAGCCCTAGGAACTGCAATCTGGGAGGACTTGGCGTTATAATTAAAGTAATAGCCATTGAAAAAAGTGGTAAGCAGACTTTTTTTGGGGGTTGGTGGTTTGTCCTCGGGGTTTCGCCTTCCATATCAGTTCTGTTATACTCACAGGCATTATTTTAACAGTTTTAGAAACTTTAGAATGTTTTCTATACAAATCTACCAATTATATGCATATCCTAGCTTCCGGGCCTGAGTAACAGGCAGTTTACTTTGGGCACGCTTTTCATCCGGATGTCAAAATACTGCCCCCTACCCCAGAGAGGTTTAACAAACTTTGGCAAGTCGGTTAAGACATCTACTTTGTGCATGACACAAGAAATTTTTCCAACAATTGTTTACAGACAGATTATTTCACTTATAATTCACTGTATCACAATTCCAGTGGGTCAGAAGTTTACATACACTAAGTTGACTGTGCCTCTAAACAGCTTGGACAATTCCAGAAAGGATGTCATTGCTTTAGAAGCTTCTGATAGGCAAATTGAAATCATTTGAGTCAATTGGAGGTGTCAATTGTAGACCTCCACAAGTCTGTTTCATCCTTGGGAGCAATTTCCAAACGCCTGAAGGTACCACGTTCATCTGTACAAACAATAGTACGCAAGTATACGCAGCCGTCATACCGCTCAGGAAGGAGACGTGTTCTGTCTCCTAGAGATGAACGTACTTTGGTGCGAAAAGTGCAAATCAATCCCAGAACAACAGCAAAGGACCTTGTGAAGATGCTGGAGGAAACAGGTACAAAAGCTTCTATATCCACAGTAAAACGAGTCCTATATCGACATAACCTGAAAGGCTGCTCAGCAAGGAAAAAGCCACTGCTCCAAAACCGCCATAAAAAAGCCAGACTATGGTTTGCAACTGCACATGGGGACAAAGATTGTACTTTTTGGAGAAATGTCCTCTGGTGTGATGAAACAAAAATAGAAGTGTTTGGCCATAATGACCATCGTTATGTTTGGAGGAAAAATGGGGAGGCTTGCAAGCTGAAGAACACCATCCCAACCGTGAAGCACGGGGTTGGCAGCATCATGTTGTGGGGGTGCTTTTCTGCAGGAGGGACTGGTGCACTTCACAAAAGAGATGGCATCATGAAGGAGGAAAATTATGTAGATATATTGAAGCAACATCTCAAGACAGTCAGGAAGTTATAGCTTGGTCGCAAATGGGTCTTCCAAATGGACAATGACCCCAAGCATACTTCCAAAGTTGTGGCAAAATGGCTTAAGGACAACAAAGACAAGGTATTGGAGTGACCATCATAAAGCCCTGACCTCAACCTATAGAAAATGTGTGGGAAGAACTGAAAAAGCTTGTGCGAGCAAGGAGGCCTACAAACCTGACTCAGTTACACCAGCTCTGTCAGGAGGAATGGGCCAAAATTCACCCAACTTATTGTGGGAAGCTTGTGGAAGGCTACCCAAAACGTTTGACCCAAGTTAAACAATTTAAAGGCATTGCTACCAAATACTAATTGAGTGTWTGTAAACTTCTGACCCACTGGGAATGTGATGAAAGAAATAAAAGCTGAAATTATTAAATCTCTACTATTATTCTGACATTTGACATTTTAAAAATAAAGTGGTGATCCTAACTGACCTAAGACGGGGAATTTCTACTAGGATTAAATGTCAGGAATTGTGAAGAACTGAGTTTAAATGTATTTGGCTAAGGTGTATGTAAACTTTCGACTTCAACTGTAAGTCTTTGTTGAAGGACAAGTAAACTTGTACAGGGTTTTATAGTAACAGGACTCCAAATTGTTTTCCACAGAAATAAGTCTGGGATTTGGGGTTGGAGGAGTGACAAAACGGAAGTTGTCAGTGGTTTCGAGGCTAAGGTTTGTGCATTTATTATAACATTCTTGCCCTGTTAATGTTTAATTATTTTGTTGCTTGTCTAGGTTTACTGACCTTACACAAGTCCCTTTCTTTAAAGCTGCAATCAAATCAAATCAAACTATTTGTCACATGCGCCGAATACAAGTGTAGACTTTACAGTGAAATGCTTACTTACAACCCCTTAACCAACAGTGCAGTTCAAGAAGAGTTAAGAAATGATTTACCAAATAGACTAAAATAAAAAGTAATAAGAAAAAGTAACACAATAAGAAAAACAATAACGAGGTTATATACATGGGACACCGGTACCGAGTCAGTGTGCGGGTGTACCAGTTAGTTTAGGTAATTTGTACATGTAGGTGGGTGTGAAGTGACTATGCATAGATAATGAACAGCGAGTATCAGTAGTGTACAAAAGGGAGGTGGGGTCAATGTAAATTGTCCGGTGGGATTTTATTAATTGTTCAGCAGTCTTATGGCTTGGGGGTAGAAGCTGTTGAGGAGCCTTTTTGTCTTAGACTTGGCGCTCCGGTACCACTTGCCATGCGGTAGCAGAGAAAACAGTCTAGAACTTGGGTGACTGGAGTCTCTGACAATTTTATAGGCTTTCCTCTGACACCACCTATTGTATAGGTCCTGGATGGCAGGAAGCTTGGCCCCAGTGATGTACTGGGCTGTTCGCACTAGCCTCTGTAGCGCTTTATGGTCAGATGCCGAGCAGTTGCCATACCAGGATGCTCTCAATGGTGCAGCTGTAAAACCTTTTGAGGATCTGAGAACCCATGCCAAATCTTTTCAGTCACCTGAGGGGGAGAAGGTTTTGTTGTACCCTCTTCACGACTGTTTCGGTATGTTTGGACCATGATAACTCGTTGGTGATGTGGACACCAAGGAACTTGAAACTCTCAACCCGCTCCACTACAGCCCTGTCGATGTTAATGGGGGCCTGTTTGGCCCGCCTTTTCCTGTAGTACACGATCAGCTCCTTTTGTCTTGTTCGTATTGAGGGAGAGGTTGTTGTCCTGGCACCACACTGCCATGTCTCTGACCTCCTCCCTATAGGCCATCTCATCGTTGTCGGTGATCAGGCCTACCACTGTTGTTTCGTCAGCAAACTTAATGATGGTGTTGGAGTCGTGTTTGGCCACACAGTCGTGGGTGAACAGGGAATACAGGAGGGGATTAAGTACACACCCCTGAGGGGACCCAGTGTTAAGGATCAGTGTGGCAGACGTGTTGTTGCCTACTCTTAGCACCTGGGGGCGGCCTGTCAGGAAGTCCAGGATCCAGATGCAGAGGGAGGTGTTTAGTCCCAGAGTCCTTAGCTTAGTGATGAGCTTTGTGGGCATTATGGTGTTGAACGCTGAGCTGTAGTCAATGAACAGAATTCTCACATAGGTGTTCCTTTTGTCCAGGTGAGAAAGGGCAGTGTGGAGTGCGATTGGGATTGCATCATCTGTGGATCTGTTGGGGCGGTATGCGAATTGGAGTGGGTCTAGGGTGTCCGGGAGGATGCTGTTGATCAGCAGTAGAAACAATAACAAAGCATATTCCCCACCCCTGTTTTGGTAAAAGGCTGAGGGATGGTGCTGGAGAAATGTAACCGGATCTCAAATTCATAGACCAAGCTATAGATGTGTTGGACTGACCATCCATGATATAAAAATTATAGTTTTAACAATGTTTTGGGGCTATATAGTGTTTGTTTACATTTAAACATTTGAGTAAAACAAGCTTATACTTTGGGTTCTGATGGGGTACGACAGTTGAACTACGCTCATTAGTCATTTTAAAGTTATATTCTTCAAGAGTCAATGGGTACATATCATTAATTTACAAATCCCAAAATTGATGTAGCAACTGCTGATTGCCCCTTTAATTTGACAATATCTACAGTAGATTGACAGCTTTTTTAAAGGGTCAGTAGTGTTATTTCCTAGTAGCAGTAAAGGGAAGAATAGTATGCTGTATACTGCATGAGTTGTTTTTCTTTTCATTGCAGGTTTTCACTGTGAACAATGTAAACGTGGTGATCCGGACGAGGACAGAGCATCTCACCGATGAGGAGAAAGCTAGAATAAAAAGTAAGCACTCTATAATTCCTCTAGGTGGAGGTAGAGAGACATAACAACAGTTAGTTTGTGTCTGAAATGGCACCCTATCCCTATTAAGTGCACTACTTCTGGTCTACGAGAGATGGTCCTCATCTCAATGTTTAATAAGCTGCGTCTTTAGTCCCAGTGTTACGTCAGCTACACTGTCACAGTTATAATAACCCAGAGAGAGTACACAGATCCAAAATGGCCTGGCTCAGTTTAGGAGTAGACTTGTTGGAGACCTGCGCTGTGTCTGACACCATAACGCATTGTCTATTGTCTCTTTTTTTTGTCTTCTAGGTGAGAGGAATGTTCTGGAGTCTCTTCTTGGGACTGTGGAGCAGCAGATAAGCGCTCAAGGGGTAAGAGATCAGTAGACCAGGATTTGAGGTTATGGAGGATTATCTCATCTAATTGTTTTATTACTTAGCTACATAAACAGAATTTTACTTGCATTTTTGACTTCAATAAGAATGCTTCGTCTTGGTTCATGTTGGCTTCAATGAGAACACTCAACTTGGTTTGTAATGGGTTCAATAAAAACGCTAAACTCTGTTCATATTGTGGATAGGACCTCACTCTGGAGTACGCAACACCCACCAACCCCACCGCCATCACACCAGAGGAGTACTTTGACCCTGAGTTTGACCTTGAAGACAGAGACATTGGCCGGCCCATTGAACTCACCACCCGAACCCAGAAGTAAGAAAATGATGCTGCAAAGCAACAGAGAGAACAAGGCTTTTTCATCAGTATTCATGTCATCAGAAGTCTTGATTGTTTTTATAATGGTTTCCCTCAGTTCATATAAAGGTGTTGGTGTCTAGGTTTTAGCATAAGGGTGCTTGTATTGAGATGGGACTACATTGCAGTTCAGTTGAACTACATTTACATTTAAGTCATTTAGCAGACGCTCTTATCCAGAGCGACTTACAAGTTGGTGCATTCACCTTATGATGTCCAGTGGAACAACCACTTTACAATAGTGCATCTAACTCTAAGGGGGGGGGGGGGGGTTAGAAGGATTACTTTATCCTATCCTAGGTATTCCTTAAAGAGGTGGGGTTTAAGGTGTCTCCGGAAGGTGGTGATTGATTCCGCTGACCTGGCGTCGTGGGGGAGTTTGTTCCACCATTGGGGTGCCAGAGCAGCGAACAGTTTTGACTGGGCTGAGCGGGAGATCTACAAATCATCAGATCTACAAATCACCCTGCATCCCAAATAACTACTCATGATGTGATTAAGATTAGTCATTGTTCACCTCCCCTTGCTCAAACTGATTCTTAGGCAACAAACCAAAAAAACTGACTGAAACAGGGAGAGACGACCTGAACTTGTCCAATAAGACACATGTTTTTGTTTTCCGTTGCAAAAAGTATTGCTACGGTGTGCACTAATGAATATGACCCTGATATGTCCAGGTTCAAGGGCACATTGTGGATGAGCGAGGAACACCCTCTCTCCCTGGTGGAGCAGGTCACCCCTATCATCGATCTCATGGCCCGGACCAGCAGCCACTTCGCCCGGCTACGGGATTTTGTCACCCTCAAGTTCCCTCCGGGGTTCCCTGTAAAAATAGGTACAGTTACTCCTCTGTGGAAGAGTAAAGAAATGAGAATGTTTACACAAAATGCTTGTGTGACTTAGCTCATTCAAACACTAAAGATCTGGGGCCTACTGAATCGAGCATCTCAGAGGAGTGCTGATCTAGGATCAGGCACCCCCGTTCATGTAATCTTATTCTATGTGAACTATAAAGCAGAACTGACTCTAAATCAGCACTCATACTCTGACACGCTTGATAAATACTTAGCTCTGATTGAGAAAAACTGCACACACATATTCACCAAGTACCACTATGAAAGGCTCACCATAGAGGCATTTGCTTTTAAATAACGGGATGCATAAAGGTTATCCGTCTTTGTTTCCGCTCACACAGAGATTCCCCTGTTCCACGTGCTCAACGCTCGTATTTCATTTGGTGGTGTCAACAAATGCAGTACGTGCGAACCCCTGGACACGCCACCCTCGGCTACCACGCCCACACCCTCGGAGGAGGACGGCAGTGAAGATGCAGGTAGGCACACTCATTCCGCTGACCTGGGTGAAGTGACCGCGGCATTCATTCCCATGGGTTATTATGAACACATTTCTCAAATTAATTTCTTCAGTTGCTTCTGACAGCTGAACAACAAATATGAATGTTTGGCGGCAGGCAGCCTAGCGGTTAACCTCTCTGGCACCAGTGGGACGGTAGCGTCCCACCTCGACAACAGCAAGTGAAATTGCAGGGCGCCAAATTCAAAACAACAGAAATCCCATAATTAAAATTCCTCAAACATACAAGTATTATACACCATTTTAAAGATAAACTTCTTGTAAATCCAACCACATTGTCCAATTTCAAAAAGACTTTACGGTGAAAGCACACCACGCGATTATGTTAGGTCAGCGCCTAGTCACAGAAAACCATACAGCCATTTTCCGGCCAAGGAGAGGGCTCACAAAAGTCAGAAATAGAGATTAAATTCATCACTAACTTTTGATGATCTTCATCAGATGGCACTCACAGGACTTCATGTTACACAATACATGTGTGTTTTGTTCGATAAAGTTAATCTTTATGTCCAAAAACCTCAGTTGAAATTGGCACGTTATGTACAGTAATCATTGTCTCAAACAAACATCCGGTGAAATTTGAGAGCCACATCAAATTACAGAAATACTCATCATAAACATTGATGAAAATACAAGTTTTATACATAGGATTAAAGATAAACATCTTGTTAATCCAGCCGCTGTGTCAGATTTCAAAAAGGCTTTACTGCGAAAGCACACCACGCGATTATGTTAGGTCAGCGCCTAGCCACAGAAAACCATACAGCCATTTTCCAACCAAGGAGAGGTGTCACAAAAGTCAGAAATAGCGTTAAAATGAATCACTTACCTTTGATGATCTTCATCTGGTGGCACTCCCAGGTCTCCATGTTAGACTATAAATGTTTGTTTTGTTCGATAATCTCCCTCTTTATGTCCAAAAACCTCAATTTTGTTGGTGCGTTTAGTCCAGTAATCCAAAGGCACAATGCGCGCTCTCAACATTCAGACGAAGAGTACAATAAAAGTTTGTAGAAACATGTGAAACGATGTTTAAAATCAATCCTCAGGTTGTTTTTGTCATAAATAATCAATAATATTTCAACCGGACAAAAGCTTCGTCAATAGAAAAGGAGAAACAAGAAAGGCGTGCTCCCAATGACGCGCTGGACTCATGTCTTGAAATTTCCACTGTCCACTCATTGAAAGTGCTGTATCTCCCTCATTTTTTCAGAGTAAAAGCCTAAAACAATGCCTAAAGACTGGCCTCGTGTAGAAGAAGCCATAGAGATCGTGAACTGGGTCCTATGTCTTTGTATGGTGGATAGGCTTTCAATGGAAAAACAGCCTTTCAAAATAATAGTATTTCCTGGATGGATTTATCAGGTTTTCACCTGCCATATCAGTTCTGTTATACTCAGACATTATTTTAACAGTTTTGGAAACTTTAGAGTGTTTTCTATCCAAATCTACTAATTATATGCATATCCTAGCTTCTGGGCCTGAGTAGCAGGCAGTTTAATTTGGGCACGCTTTTCATCCAAAATTCCGAATGCTGCCCCCTACCCTAGTGAAGTTTTAAGAGCGTTGGCCCAGTAACCGAAAGTTTGCTGGTTCGAATCCCAAAGCCGACTAGGTGAAAACTTTGATGTGTCCTTGTGCAATGCACTTAACCCTAATTGCTTCTGTAAGTCGCTCTGGATAAGAGTGTCTGCTAAATTTATGTAAATATATCCATATAAATTTCATTAGAAATGTCAATATTGACAGCTTACCAATAATAACAACATTCTCTATTTCTGTTCCCTCCAGTTCCCCCTCTATTCCAAGTGTGTCCCTCTGTATTTGAGGTGCCTGCACACTACCGCCACAGAGGAGGAGGGGGCAGCCGCCGTCACATGCCCGTATCCAACCACGACGAGGAGCTACTGCAGTACGCCATCCACCAGAGTCTGCTGGAGTCCGGTGGTGGAGACCCGGGACAGGTCTGAGACGCCACACACACACACACGCCACACACACTCCTCGTCAGGTCCTCTTGCTCTCACTGACTCCTCCGCCTCACTTCTCATGTTTTTGACCTGGGGTCTGTGTCTGTTCAGGAGGCCACAATATTACAAAACAGATTGTGTAGAACTGATATTATAGGGAATTATGTCCGTTACATTTATACCAGTTCTATCTGCGACGTGCCAAGCATTTTACCTACGCCACCCTTTATTTTGTCCTCTAGGAAGTGACCTGGGAAGATGCCAATGGGGACCTCACGGACCCTATGCTCAGTAGCCAGAGTGACAGGTAAATCAAATTGTATTGGTTGTGTACACATATTTTTCTCATGCTGCTGCTGGTGCAGCGAAATGCTTATGTTTCTAGCTCCAACAGTGCCGTATACCTAACAATATAAAATAATACACACAAATCCACAAAATACAAAGAAAGAAATTAAGAAATATTAGAACGAGGTGTGTGTGTGTGTGTGTGTGTGTGTGTGTGTGTGTGTGTGTGTGTGTGTGTGTGTGGAAAGTATGGACAGTATAATGAATAGAAAGGTTTGTACAGCAGTAGTTATATAGGATGAGCCACCACTAGAATACAGTATATACATATAAAGTGGGTAAAAAAGTATGTAAACATTATTAAAGTGACCAGTGTTCCATGAGTCTTTACATAGGGCAGCAGTCTCTAAGGTGCAGGGTAGAGTACCGGGTGGTAGCCAGGTAGTAACAGTGACTAAGTTCAGGGCAGTTATTCACAAAGTATTCATGCACATCATTGGCTACACTATTCACTTTTGCCCAAAGTGGCTTTCAATTAGCACGTATATTTAGAATATAACCCACGGGCCCATGTTTTGGGAATCAAACCCACAGATCTGGTATTGCAAGCACGTGTCCAAACAACTTAGCATTAAAAGCATAATTTTCTCAGCTTCGCTGAGGTATGGTCGAATGGGCACTATGTGGATAGGTGCTTTTGAAAGGAAGTTGGTAGTTATTGACGTTGGACAACTGTCGTCCAGGAAAGAAACATTCCAAGCCTTTCTTCTCTTTCTGATACCAACGCCTGATCCCTCCTCCACTGTTGTTCCAGAAGCATCACAGAGGGGGCGCTGGTGGACTTGGGAGACACCACATCGAGTCCGGCCAGCTCAAGCACCTCGACCTCCAGCCCCGACGTGGACCTCCGCATGGCCATGGAGCTGTCGGCCCGGGCCCAAGCCGAGGAGGAGGGGAGGAGGAAAGAGGAAGTGGAGGAGCTGGAGAGGATATTGCAGCTCTCGCTCACAGAGAAGTAAAAAGAGGAAAATATGAGGGGGAAAAAGGGTTATTAAGACCACGCCTTGCCATACCTGCATGAACTATTTATAAATCAAGAAGCGGCCACCATCACACCCCCTCCCAATCCAACCCCCCCCCCCCTACTCCACTGCAATCCACCATGACACCGGCAAAACCTCCATGTAACAACATTGTCATTAACACAACCATCTATATTTAATACTTTGATACCTATTTTTGTTTAAAAAACATGTTGCTATATTTGTATTTCTATATAACACTTAGGCTCTGTCTCAAAAGTGTACACGCTGTCAAATCCTTGATTCCTCCTGTCCTTATAAGAGTCATAGCCACTCCTCTCCCGAAGAGGAATCCATGTATTCTTTGAGATTATTTTGGGAACTGTTTCATTTCACTGGAGTGTCAGGGTTGCAACCTGTGATTTGAATTAGTTGGGTGTTGCCAAGAGTGGGTTAAACCTGTGGCAGGTAGCACAGGAGGCTGGTGAGGGTAGGACAGATGACAATAATGGCTGGAATGGAATCAAAGACAAGGAAACCATGTTTGATGTGTTTAATACCGTTCCATTGATTCCATTCCAGCCATTGCTATGAGACCGTCCTCCCCAATTAAGGTGCCACCAGCCGCTTGTGGCTGTTAGCTGTTTTAGTTGTGGCTCTGGAAGGTTGTTCTTTCAGAGCTCTGGGTCATGTCCATGAGGCACCAAACAGAAGCAAGCTGACTGAAACAGGTAGGGACTACCTGCCCTATTATGAATATGACTCTGGGAATGGAACTCCAGTGTTCACACAGCCATTTGACAGAGGTTCACAGCCACACTGAAAGATTGAATATCTCAGGGTTCCATTGTTCTACAGTTCCTTTTCTTTGAAACTATAGTGAAAGTGCAGTATATTAGTTTATTGTAGACACATCGAATGCAGTTTTCTGGTCATCGATTAGGATTTTTTCTACTTTGAACAGGATGGCATCAAACAGTATGACTTGGTGGTGCTGCCGTCCCTTTTTCTTGTTTGCCTGACACTGCATAACTTGGGTCCTTTTCAATCAAAACCTGTAATTCCTGGGAAAAGACAAAAGTAAGATTCTTCTTGTGCTGCAAGAATTCATGTTTTGTATTCGTGTTGAAATTGACACAGTGTGAAAATGAACATGATAATTCAAACATGCACAAGAAGACGGAGGTTCTTGGTTTGCACCAGAAACCAGGTGTTATTAAATTGGTTGTTATTTTGGAGGGGGTCTGTCTTGTTGGCCATCACCAATGGTCACTGAGCACCGTTAAGCATCAGCACCACGACTCAACAAAGCAATAGCAGAAGCCACTGTGCCTACCTGTGGTGGATGATAAAGTAGCATACACATGGTTCAGAGGCGCTCGCAAGCAACCAGGGTCCAAACATGGATCATTGTAGGCTATCCATTGGCGAAGACATTTTTCGTCCCTTAAATGTAGAAGAATATGGCCATCAGACCTCAAACACAACAGGGTTCTAAGGACTGCTGTTAGGGCTCTCTTTTTTTATCTTGCAACTACAGACCAACCTGTGGACTGAGTGACGTGCGACAGATCTGAGATCAAACATGGATGCCAGCTCAGTGTACCATCATTATTTTGTACTGAAGGGAGCATTTCCTAGTCTGGGTACCAGTCAATGTCTTTGGCACATGACATAGAGTACAAAGAATGGAACGTTAGCTAAACAGAGACTGGCAACCAGGCTAAGCATTCCCCTCTCACATGTCCAATTCTAAATGGATCCCTAGACCCTACCTATGCCCTATGCTCTTGTACAGATCTGATAAGATTTGACAGGTGTATGCGATATGGTAGTACGTCTACCTTTTCCTCTGATGGGCCATTTTCACCATATTGCAGATCTCCACAATAGGGCATAGTAGGGTCTAGGGATCCATTTGGGCTTAGGCTACAGACATGATTGGTTTTGGGGGGGGGGGGGTCAGTGTTATAATGCCACTCAGGCCAGACCTACTAAAGACACCGGAGAACATTTGAAAGGTCTCATCTTTAAAGCTGTGATCAAGGGGCTTCAAAAATGTTTCCTATCCAGTGGTATTGGTGGATAAAAAAGGAATTAACCAATGTAGTTAATTACAATGATTACAACCAACAGCACTTTGGACATGTTTCTGATGCATCGCTTCGTCTGTTCTGTTTTCTGGGGGCTAGAGCTCTAAACAGCTAATGATCAAATTGCCAAACCATAGGACAGTCTCTAATGTACCAGGGTTCGCTTTGATTAGATTTCTTGGGAAAAGTCTTTGTACTGCTTTATTTGCTAGCAGGTAAGCTTATTTTTTAACATGTTCATAAGAATTTGTGAAAACATTTGTAAACTGTGATGTTGGTTTAAAAATGTTTTCTTTCTTCAATAAATGCACTTTATTTCAATTTGGGTGAACTGCGGCTGATTCTGTTACAAGTAAGTCTGCTTCTTGCTAAGATAAACGGCAGATGGCACAAACCTATTCATTGTTCAGATCACAAAAGCACAATCCTTAATTTGTTTTTCAGACAAATGCCTGCTCTGATCATTAACCATTCAATGACTAGCTGTACATATCACAGATTTTAAACACTGGATTAATATGTCACAGCAATTTCCTGTGCATTGTTTCATCAATAATCATTGGTATATACTTTATGGTTGGATTACCCTATAGGTCTATGAATTAATGGTATGTTTTGTTGGGCTAAATATAGTAACTGGCTTCATTCAAATCCTGACATCTGCTCCATGTATCCACACTGACAAATTAGAGCGTCTGAACTGTTTACAGTAATTAAATTGGATGCCATAAGAATATTATGGCAGATATACAGTACATGAGCACTATATTGTGTAGAAGGAATCAATTCTGAAAATGGAATTGAAAATTCTATTAGCCCTCTTCATGAACTAAGAGAGATTTCATAATCAAACATCCATCATCTTTCCAGATTTCACATGAAAAAACAAAATTATAGACACAAAATTAGCAACAAGGGATAAACAAATTTTCCAATGGTTTTGGTGATTTTTCCAAATATTCTTATTCATTATGGATTTTAGTACAATTTGACATTTCAGTCGAGGGATCTATGGTTTGCGGCAGATTTTCATTTTAGATGCTTATAGAAAAATGCTGTCACCTTTTCTATCGCCTAATGTGTTATTGATCCCTTCTAATTTTGACTGGCATGTGAGTGAGTGCCATTTGGGAATCTATTTGAAACCAACAGCTACATCAGGGCGTCTTACGTGTTTTCAGCATTATGCAACTGGTCTCACTTTTATCTGCTGCAACACTTAAAGATGTAGTCCGGGATCTTAAGCACAAAAATTCGTAACATATTGTATGAATTTGATTATAATGATGTTTTGGCAGTACATACACTACATGACTAAAAGTATGTTATGTGGACACCTGCTCGTCGTACATCTCCTTCCAAAATCATGGGCATTAATATGGAGTTGGTCCCGCCTTTGCTGCTATAACAGCCTTCACTCTTCTGGGAAGGCTTTCCACTAGATGTTGGAACATTGCTGTGGGGACTTACTTCCATTCAGCCACAAGAGCATTAGTGATGTCGGGCACTGATGTTGGGCGATTAGGCCTGGCTCGCAATTGGCGTTCCAATTAATCCAAAAGATGTTCGATGGGGTTGAGGTCAGGGCTCTGTGCAGGCCAGTCAAGTGTGCAGGCCAGTCAAGTTCTTCCACATCAATCTCAACCAACCATTTCTGTATGGACCTCGCTTTGTGTACAGGTGTATTATCATTCTGAAACAGGAAAGGGCCTTCCCCAAACTGTTGCCACAAAGTTGGAAGCACAGAATCATCTAGAATGTCATTGTATGCTGTAGTGTTACGATTTCCTTTCACTTGAAGGGGTGAAAGGGGGGTCTAGCCCGAACCATGAAAAATAGCCCCAGACCATTATTCCTCCTCCCCCAAACTTTACAGTTGGCACTATGCATTGGGGCAGGTAGCGTTCTCCTGGCATCCGCCAAACCCAAATTCGTCCGTCGGACTGCCAGATGATGAAGCATGATTCATCACTCCAGAGAACGTGTTTCCACTGCTCCAGATTCCAATGGTGGCAAGCTTTACACCACTCCAGCTGACGCTTGGCATTGTGCATGGTGAGGTTAGGCTTGTGTGCGGTTGCTCGGCCATGGAAACCCATTTCAGGAAGCTCCCGACTAACAGTTCTTGTGCTGACGTTGCTTCCAGAGGCAGTTTGGAACTCGGCAGTGAGTGTTGCAACCGAGTTTTCAGCACTCAGCGTTCCCGTTGTGTGAGTTTGTGTGGCCTACCACTTTGCAGCTGAGCCGTTGTTGCTCCTAGACCTTTCCACTTCAGAATAACATTACTTACAGTTGACCGGGGCAGCTGTAGCAGGGCAGAAATTTGACGAACTGATTTGTTGGAAAGGTGGCATCCTATGGCGGTGCCACATTGAAAGTCACTGAGCTCTTCAGTATGGCCATTCTACTGCCAATGTTTGTCTATGGAGATTGTATGGCTGTGTGCTCGATTTTATATACCTGTCAGCAACGGATGTGGCTGAAAAGCCGAATCCACTCATTTGAAGGGGTGTCCACATACTTTTGTGTATATATAGTGTAGCTTAATTTATCAGTCTCCCATTTCTTCAGGTTTGTTGTGTGCAAATGACACAAATTATTGAGTAACTCTTTATAATACATGAATAATCCATTATACATGTTTATATATTTTAAATGCTTATGAATATTAATAATGCTTAAGCTATAAGTTTCTAAATGTTAACAAATAATTAGTTATTTAATAATAGTTTATAGTTAGACATGATTGAGCCAAAGCATTTGGGATAAAAGCTTCTGCCAAATTGCATACATTAAAAAAAAAAGTAAATTCTGTACAAAAAAAATGGTTTCAGGTTTGATTATCAGGTTTGAGAAATGTGCACTGAAACGAGGGTAAATGTGAATGAGAGGGCAGACAAACAGCTTGGGGGCATGCCACTCAACACAGTGTGTTGTGCATTAGCACTCTTGATGGGAACACTCATCAATGAGCATCAGACTTATATTCGTCATTACATTCACTAAACAAACAGGTTAAAGAGGCTGATTGAACTTATCCCTTTAATCCATAGTCATGGAAACAGAGTGCTCTGCTGGATCTGGGCCCATATTTATAATGCTTGTCAGAGTAGGAGTTCTGATCTAAGATCATGCCCCAATCAACTTGGGCTTGTGCCTTATGCTGGGGAGGGATCTACACTCCCCAGATCAAGGTATGATAACCAAAGCATGAAGAATTACTGTTGCTTCTACACTGATAACGATTGATCATAAAGTTACTGGTCCCCTCCCCATGTCAAACACTTAGATTCAGGAGGCAGGACTATTGAGGGGATAAGGTGACATCTCCCTAACTCTTACCTCAACTCCATCGAACACCTTTGGGATGAATTGTAACGCCAACAGGGAGCCAGGTCTAATCGCCCGACCTCACTAACACTCTTGTAGCTGGAGGCAATGTTCCAACATCTAGTGGAAAGCCTTCACAGAAGAGTGGAGGCTGTTGTAGCGGCAATGGGGGGGACCAACTCATTATTAATGCCCAGGATTTTGGAATGAGATGTTCGACAAGCAGGTGTCCACATACCTTTGGTTTACGTATGGCTCAGTTGGTAGAACATGGCACTTGCAACGCCAGGGTTGTGGGTTCGATTCCCACAGGGGAGTAGTAAGAATGAAAAATGTATGCATTCACTAAGTCGCTTTGGATAAGAGCGTCTGCTTAATGACTAAAATGTCAACGTAGTATATCATTCATGTCACTCAACACACACACACGGTCAACCCAATGTATGTTAGTTTTTTTTTATCATGTTTTTTTTTACTTCAGTAGTACCTTGTGGTGGGGCATTTTAATAATACTCCAATATATCAGGGTAAATAAGCAAAAATATAAATAATATAAGACAAATATAAACAATACATTCAAATTCCATTAAACGATGACAGCAGCAGGAATATTAAGTTACCTTAACAAAAAATATAAAATAATCATATCAATTAACATTGTATATGGCCTAATCAAGACACACGGGGTGGCAGGTAGCCTAGTGGTTAGAGCGTTGGACTAGTAACTGAAAGGTTGCAAGATTGAATCCCCGAGCTGACAAGGTAAAAATCTGTTGTTCTGCCCCTGAATAAGGCCCACTGTTCCTAGGCATCATTGAAAATAAGAACTTGTTCTTAATTGACTTGCCTAGTTAAATAAACGTTTTAAATAACACAACATCCCACTGGGCACAGACATCAACATCTATTTCACATTGTATCAATGTAATTTCATTGAAATTACGTGGAAACAACATTAATTCAACCAGTGTAGTCTATACTGGAGAGAGAAAAAACTAAGATGAATAAGGTTTATATAAAAATGAGGGACCTCGTGCCTATTGTCTAACATTCCAGTTTATCAGACAGATATGCGTAGACGATGGTTTTTTTGATTGTTGATTCCCTTGGATCCAGTCGGACAGTAGCTGTGCATGACGTTGCTGTACACTGCTTCACCGGCGATGCAATGGTTTATACACACAAACTGCCATGACAATCATCACCACCAGCAGGATAGATAAGACGCTAATAAGTACAACTGCAATAGAAAAAAATACAATGTTACAAGCACATACATGAAAGAGATTTTAGACCATTCGTTGCGGCTCCGCCCTCTCACGAGAACACATCGCAAATAAAGAACTACAGGTAGGAGGACTTTGCTGAAAAAACATGGCACTTAATAGGCTTCAATTAACATTAAAATAACAAAATCAAGGTTGCATACATCTACACACGTTATTTAGAAGATAAGCCTACGTTCTTATTTTATTGCCAACAGGTGCGCCCCTGTTGTCTAGGAACACGGGCCTGCAATAGGCTACACATTAACCCGCATAAAACCTTACCCAAATTTTGATTCTGTAGGACTACATACGGCCTTTCATTTAGTTTAGAGTCACCTAGTTGTCCGTTCCCGTTCCCAAACGCGCCAAAGGATAGAAAATACAGAATTAGGCTTTGTCGACTAGGATACAACATGATTATGCGAGTTGGAAAATAAGCTTCCACTTTCCCAGCATAATAATAGCAAAGACAATACAGTATGAAGATGGACAGAAACTGCTTCTCCAATACAACATCCCCGATCACGCTTGTAGGTGACGTCATGTTGACGTTGGCTAGCTAAGATCATGCGCAGGGACTCGTCATCGAGTCTAACGATCGTCTCGCGCAGAACTGCGTATGTGCAGACCGTCAAATCGAAGGCAATCCTTTGATATAAAGTTGTTTTTCACGAAAATGAAAACCTTTCAGTTTATCACTTTCACAAGGTTGGAGTAATAACATGTTCAGCTACTTAAGAAATTGGCTCGAATCTCGGTTGTGCCTTTAGATTTTGAGAAAATTAACAACCAAGGAATAATTTTTCACTTCTCTTATTGGCTTCTCAAACCCCATACTCCCGACTGGTCTGCCCATTGAGCTGAGTCTGTCTGCAGAGTCCCAGTGGCCAAGTTTGATTCGCAAGCGTTCCCGGAAGTTTCGCGACACCCTCGTGATATCACATTAGCCTACACTGGGTCCTAAAGCTGCCAGGTAGTACTAAAAATAAACAGTCTCTACGCCGCAGTATTTCAGTTTCATATCCAGTCTATCGCTCAGTGTTATCTAGTCTAGTGATTGTACTCGGTTACTTATTTAATTAGGCCTACAGTGTGACTTGCGGATAATATATTTTTTAACTTCATTGTGATTTTAACTGGTACTGAATACGGAATTATGTAGAGGAGGGTTATCGGATAGAATATAAAGGATGTGTTACTCTTTCGGTATTTTGTTCTCGGTTCTCTTATATAAGAAATTCTATAGCCTAATAAACATCTGGTAAAGAAAGAAAACAATTCACTTTTTATAGTGCATATATAAGTCATTACTTTCCCTACGTTCCTGAAATGTCAAAGAGCAATGGGGTAAAGTTATAAAGGTTAAGATGCTTGGGGTTATAGAGACTTACATCATTACTGTGCATGACTGATGTATTTGGCCTTTACCACATCATCTGTTGCCACGAGTAAAGCACATGTACCAGTACCAATACAAACACTATTTTCTTGTAATGAGCCCCAGAAGCATAATTGTTTCTGGAAAGTGTCTCTCTACCAAATAGGGCTGGAAATAAATTTGGAGGCTTCCTGGCCCCATAAATCATCACTGCAACAAGGAACCTGTAGGGAAACCGAAAAAGAAGCACTGTGGAACTAGACTTCGCCACCAGTGATTTTGTGCTTGGGGTAAGATGGGAGGGATGAGGTATTGTTCAGAGGCCAACGAGTTGGTGGGTTGATGTTACATTTTGCAAGGATGGGTGATTATGGCAATTATACATTATGCTTGCTCTCTCGCTCTCGCACCCCCCCTCCCCTCTATGTTGTTCATTGTTGCTTAGGAGGTTTGACCGATGAGAAGGCATGCAATCAGGCTCTGGACCTAATTATCCATTTGTAAGCAATCACGGGCACATGTAGTAGGTTCCATCAATTGTCCGAACTCTGTTTTTGTCTTTAATTATGTTATTTTTCTATCTTTGGAACATTAACTTAGACCCCAGGTTAATTAACGTTGTATCTCTATTCTTCCCTAAACACCAGATGGTTCATCTACTCTGTATTTGCGCCTCATATTGATTGACACCCTTGAAATGAAACATGACAGATTGCATAGTGGTAGCCTAGAGGTTAGAAAGGCAGGACTGCAATTAGAGGGTTGCTACTTCGAATAGCAAAATCAAATCCCTGATCTGAAAATGACGAGACAAAATATTCCCCTTCTTGTTCGTCATGTTATACATTATACACTGAGGGTGTCTGCCTTTTGTCTAACATTGTGGCCAGCTGTGTAGTTCTTTTGGTGACAGTGTAGTCCTTAAATTTCTCTGCAGCGTTTCTTCACACAGTGAAGTAATAAGCAGATGGTAATATAGGAGCAGCCATTGAGCCAGCGCTCCTTTCATGTCTCTTCTGCAGGTCTGTTTGAGATACAAGTCTACTGCAACGGCCCACACAAAGGGGCTTTGATGTGTGGCGCTCAGCTCCCCTATGTAGAAATACCCAAATGAGGAATTGTGTAAACAAACCCATTGATATTCTGTTCTCCTCATACCAGAGGACCTTGACGCGATCAAGGTCCTCTGGGGCAGGGGGAGTTGTTCTGTTTAATAAAACATTTAATTAAAACCATTTGAGGCCGTTCTATTCCGTTGTATGTTGATGATTTCTGGATATTGCAAATCAGGCTTTTAATTAGAATCGCTCATTAGGGTGTACAGCGACGGCAACCACAATGACATGAGAGGGACAGCTATCTATAATGGACACTCCTGCCTCCGCACACGTTCAGCTCTGAACATTTACTTACGTTTACTGTTTCTGTCAAGTTGAACAGCAGCAAGCGATCAAATCATGGTTTTGTTGTTATATAAAAAAATATATATATATAGTAATGGTAAGAAGAAGAAGAAGACAAAGAATAAGAAAGTGGACAAAAACACAAGGATGTAATACATGTGTTTATATATATTTTTTACTTCTCATTACATGTATACGATAACATTTGCTGCCACATCCGACAAATACAGGGACCTACATGCTTCCTTTTCTATTTAGAAAGACCGAAATCACAAAACATTCCAAATATTATATAGCATAATTAAAACGGCTTACCACATTATTCTCTGAAGATAAATGAAACTAAGGTTGAGAATAAATGGAGACATGTTACAATCTCTGATAGGCTTTGATTTGGGATTGACTAACAGTTCAAACAGTCTTATCAAATAGAGAGACAATAAAAGTTTTTTTGTTTTATGTCTGGAGAGGCGAAATATCAATACATATTATATAATGCTTTGACCTATCTACAATATTTAGGCAGATTTAAGGCAGAAAACACTGGAAGTTGTTTATCCCAACAACAAACACTTGGGAGAAAATATTTTGTAGTCCCTTTGCAACTGGTATTTACTAAGAAACTGGTAAAATGGGTACCAACTGGTTCAAAACAATTGGGAAAGGCCCAGAAACCAAATGCATAACAATAATTATGTAATTATCATTTCACCTATATTTCCAAGTAAATTCCAGGTAAATAAAGGACTATGAAATAAAGCATAACCAAAAATGAAATACTTTTAGCAGCTTATTTGGTCTCATCTGCTAACTGCATTCTTTGAGGTAGGCCTAATCCTTTTAACTTACATGTTGGTGAGAAACTATTGTTGATTAAAATCCATTGAAAAAACGTTTAAGACATCAACCATTTGTCAGCCACACAGTATAACTTGTTTTACTTATCACACATAACAAATTACATTATCTGTATGAAAAACATTATTGACATGTATATTAATACATCTTTTTGGTTATTCATCTTATTGAACTAATACTCTTAAAAAATATCCCCTGCATTTTATGTTTTGGGATGTTGATGAGATATTTTCCAAAACTGCTTCTCACTGTGGTTGCTTAAAAGGGTACGCCATAAAAAAAATACAATGGTAATTTAATGTGACTGGGTCATGTTTTTGAACTCTTAATAATAACCTAGCAAAAATAAGTCATTGATGAGAAGTGACTGCATTGTGTCCTTCAGTCTTACAACCTTATCTTATTATGACAGTCTTAGTAAGATGCTCTTTGTGATTGTGTGGTTGTCTCAAGCTTTAGAAACCTGTCTTGAGATCAGCCCTACATTTTCTGTCCAAAATAAACTGTATTTTAAGGATGCTTTCAGACTGAATATTCATTCAAATTTGATTTTATTCTCTTTACATTAAAGTCCCCTGCTACACTTTATTTGGATAGTCATACTATCAACAAACTATCTGTTGATAAGCAACTGCTTGCTAAGGTTACAGTTAGGGTAAGGTTTAGAATAAGGGTTAGGGTTAGGGTGAAGGTTAGAGTTAGAGCTAGGGTTGGGATAAGGGTTAAGGTTAGGGTTAGGATTAGTAGATAGTTGAAATGTTACCGATAGTCTGTAGATATTCTGTAGAGCATCTACAGATGTACTAACAGACTATTTGTGTTTATTGTACTCATTGAGCTACAGAAAAAAAGATTTGTCGAACGCTCCATGAGATTGATCTGTGTCTGCTGATTTGGCTCTCGTTCAGGAGTCTGTTGGTAGCAACATAATGTGCCTGGCTGGGTTCTTGGCAACGTGGGTGCTTCTATGGAACAGTACTCATGTTGAGGGAGTCTGTGTGGATCTCTGGCATAATGGTCCTCTCAGGTCTCAGACACACAGCTAGGCGCTGGGGACAACAACAGGTAGACACCAAGGATGTGGAACAAGAGATAGTTAAACCATGTGTCATCCACTTATCACATATTGATACTGTATACAGTATATAAGATATATGCTGCTTTTAGGACCACAAATTACACACTACTAATCTAGGTCTTGTCAATAGCCAGCACAGTGCATGACTGTACATACAGTTGAAGTCGGAAGTTTACATACACTTAGGTTGGAGTCAGTAAAACTCTTTTTTCAACGACTCCACAAATTTCTTGTTAACAAACAATAGTTTTGGCAAGTCGGTTAGGACATCTACTTTGTGCATGACACAAGTAATTTTTCCAACAATTGTTTACAGACACATTATTTCACTTATAATTCACTGTATCACAATTCCTGTTGGTCAGAAGTTTACATACACTAAGTTGACTGTGCCTTTAAACAGCTTGGCAAATTCCAGAAAATTATGTCATGGCTTTAGAAGCTTCTGATCGGCTAATTGACATCATTTGAGTCAATTGGAGGTGTACCTGTGGATGTATTTTAAGGCCTACCTTCAAACTCAGTGCCTCTTTGCTTGACATCACAGGACAATCAAAATAAATCAGCCAAGACCTCAGACAAAAAATTGTACACCTCCACAAATCTGGTTCATACTTGGGAGTAATTTCCAAACGCCTGAAGTTACCACATTCATCTGTACAAAAAATAGTACGCAACTATAAACACCACGGGACCACACAGCCATCATACCACTCAGGAAGGAGACGCGTTCTGTTTCCTAGAGATGAACGTACTTTGTTGCGAAAAGTACAAATCAATCCCAAAACAACAGCAAAGGACCTTGTGAAGATGTTGGTGGAAACAGGTATAAAAGTCTCTATATCCACAGTAAAACGAGTCCTATATCGACATAACCTGAAAGGCCGCTCAGCAAGGAAGAAGGCACTGCTCCAAAACCGCCATAAAAAATTCAGACTACGGTTTGCAACTGCACATGGGGACAAAGATCGTACTTTTTGGAGAAATGTCCTCTGGTCTGATGAAACAAAAATAGAACTGTTTGGCCATAATGACCATTGTTAAGTTTGGAGGAAAAGTCGGGGAGGCTTGCAAGCGTAAGAACACCATCCCAACCGTGAAGCACGGGGGTGGCAGCATCATGTTGTGGGGGTACTTTGCTGCAGGAGGGACTGGTGCACTTCACAAAATAGATGGCATCATGAGGTAGGAAAATTATGTGGATATATTGAAGCAACATCTCAAGACATCAGTCAGGAAGTTATAGCTTGGTCGCAAATGAGTCTTCCATATGGACAATGACCCCAAGCATACTTCCAAAGTTGTGGCAAAATGGCTTAAGGACAACAAAGACAAGGTATTGGAGTGACCATCATAAAGCCCTGACCTCAATCCTATAGAAAATTTGTGGGCAGATTTGAAAAAGCTTGTGCGAGCAAGGAGGCCTACAAACCCGACTCAGTTACACCAGCTCTGTCAGGAGGAATGGGACAAAATTCACCCAACTTATTGTGGGAAGCTTGTGGAAAAGGCTACCCCAAATGTTTGACCCAAGTTAAACAATTTAAAGGCATTGCTACCAAATACTAATTGAGTGTATGTAAACTTCTGACCCACTGGGAATGTGATGAAAGAAATTAAAGCTGAAATAAATCATTCTCTCTACTATCCTTCTGACATTTCACATTCTTAAAATCAAGTGGTGATCCTAACTGACCTAAAACAGGGAATATTTACTAGGATTAAATGTCAGGAATTGTGAAAAACTGAGTTTAAATGTATTTGGCTAAGGTGTATGTAAACTTCCAACTTCAACTGTACAACACCAGGCTGTATCAAGTCTTGTAGATTCCATTAGAGCAGTGCTTCTCAGCTGGTTTACTCTCGGCACCCAAACTGAACCAGGTTGTCTCAGTCGCGACCCAATATTGGCATTGGGAAAAAGAATCGCTAAAATACAATTTGGGAAACTATTTGTAATGTAGTAAATGTAGCAATTAAATGACAAGGGAACAACATTCCAACTTCTTTGGAAGTCAATAATAACATTTTGTCCATATTCTTGATGAAGATTGTTAATAAACTCACTGGTTTGAGACACAAAGTCAACCAAAATAGTGCTGCTAATAGCTCTATATTGAAAATACTGTGAGTGAAGAAAAACATTTCAGAGATGTTTAAAAATGTAAGTTCATTATCATTTCTACCACAGGAGGTTGGTGGCACCTTAACTGGAGCGGTATCAGTGGAATGGTATAAAATACATCAAACACATGTTTTCCATTTGTTTGATGCCATTTCATTTACTCCATTCCAGCCTTTATTATGAGCCGTCCTCCCCTCAACAGCCTCCACTTATTTCTACACACTTTCTACCTGGTTTAAGCCGTTTAAGTTCAGACTGGAGTATTTTTGTTGTCAAAAAACAAACGTCCCAGGTCGCGACCCACCAGTTGAGAATCGCTGCATTAGGGCCTGACCTGTTTCAGTGATCCGGGGGTCCACACCAGCTTGTAGACCATATAGATGGGGATCCACATGAAGGACGAGGCACCGATGATGTAGCCCACCGTAATGCTCCAGTCTGGGTACTTGTAGTCAAAGAGTTGGAGGGGTGCAGGCTTGAGCAGGGAGCTCACTATTATATACTGTGAAAGCAGAGCGACAAAGACAATCAGTAAAGTCTCACACGCCACACTCATATTTTTCTCAATTAGAATTTACATGTGACAATGGCATGCACCCTATTAGATGCCCGTTGTGCCTCTACAAATGTTTCTCTTTATTTTGTGAGATGATCACAGACCATCTAGGGAGATGAGGGCAGAAACAATTTAGCCCATACAAAAAAGGGAGAATAATAAAGAAAGCTAGCTCGATGAAAATGTCAGCTCTTTCAGCAGCGGAAGGCTAAGAGAGATTAAAGGAGATGTATGCAAAGTGAAGGCAGGGATATTAAGTTATGCAGGTGAATGAAATTGCCATTTAGAAGGGTTCTATGCTGAAATGCTTGAATTCTGCAGGTATAACCCATTATGGTGTAGTTATAATACATTGTAATTCTTGCCATGTGCATTTATGACCCTTTTATAATGTCTTATAATCAACTCATAATGAGCCTGAGTAAATAACAACCATTTTGAGTCAGTTGAAATTATGATAGTCCTTAGAGACATAGCATTTTACAAGCTGTATTTTAAGCCACTTTAAAGACTTATACATGCTTATTACAAGTTATAAAGCATTATACCTGTAGGATTTAAGCAAAGTGTAACCATACAGTCTCTGGCAAAGTCCAAATGAAATGTTAGCACATCTGATCCTACACTAACCATCCACCCATGTCATTTAACCTGCCATGACCATTGGCATGTTAGGGCAAGCTCCCCAAAAGGGCCATGTGGAAGATTTGACGTTTGAGATCTTTGAGAGGTTTACAAAAAACTGATAGGGCGCTGTAGGTCAATCAGATTGAATCAGATTTGTGATCTAATGGATGGCTAACAATGTTAAATACGTTTTAATTGTTACAGTATGATGACAATGCTTGCTTTAATGTGAATCCAGTAGTTCATTGTACAATATATTCCATCATTTCAAATCTTATCGGTTGGTTGCCCTATGGTTGTGCTTACCGCTAGAAATGCAGGACTAATAGCCACCCAGCACACCTTCCAGAATAATCCAGGATAATAGCCTAACATGGATTTAATGTCATTGCTGAATCTTGTGATACCTGAAACAAATGAAAATTGAAGAGAGAGGGTTAAACAACACTATGACAACAACTTGAAAAAATTATTCTAAAAATAACTTTGTCATGTGCAATCTGAAAAATGTATTGTTAGCAGGATGCATAATGCATTTCTTCAGCTTTTACAACCACAACAAAATAGGGATTTACATGTTCGTCATTTTAGCAGACACTCTTATCCAGAGCAATTTACAGTAGTAATTAGGGTTAAGTGCCTTGCTCAAGGGCACACCGTCAGATTTTTAGCCGGATCGGGGATTCAAACCAGCGACCGTTTGGTTACTGACCCAACGCTTTTAAACGCTGGGATACCTGCAGTATAACTGAGGCAGTATGAATTAAAATGTCTTTCTAATGCAAGATACTACTAGGAGTATAGGAAGCGTAAACTGTAATATCACCATTAGTTCACCATTCTTACCATAGAACCAGGAAACAGCGATGGCCTCAAGAAAACCAACAGCAATGATGGAGGAACCCACCCCAAATTCCTCCAGCAGTTTCACCACATAGGCCCCACCCTGAGAGAAACACATACTTGTCACTCGTGTGGCAAATGTATCCTTCTAATCAAGTTACTCAAAATAGAACGGATTGTTAATTTACTACTAATTTATATTCTATTATTTAGCCTGTCTACAGTGCCATCTTGAGATGACAACTGTAGCATCAGCAGCTTCCACATCCTAGTCCTCAAGTGCCCTAAAAAAATATTTTCTTAACCTGTTGTAGTCTGTCTTCAAAGTGCTAAATTCTTATTTACATTGGTAAGAGTGCTGAGGGAGCCCAAAAAGCACACAACGACCAAGCCCAGTACAAACAGCTCCCGTCTGTGCGCCAGGTATTCAGGGTATTCATCCATCACAGCAGTAATGATAGCCTCCAGTCCTCCGAACTTAGACAGAAATTAGAGCGGGCTACGTCAATGAGAGTGATTACATACAACAATTAAAGATCACTTCATTTAGAGATAATCTGATCAATCAAGTTAGACAAGTCTTCATACCGTGCTGTCAAGCCCAAGAGTGATCATCATCACGAAGAAGATAATGGCGAAGAACGTTGATCCTGTCATGTTGGCTATGGCCTCTGGATATGTGATGAAGAGTAGGCTTGGACCTGGGGGGTGGGGATGAGGTAAATCCCAGGTTGAGAACAATCTCAAAGCTACAATGTCCTATTCTTGTTGTAGATATAGAAATACATTCTTATTGAACATGTACAGTCAGTTACAGCAGTGTATTAAAAACATATAAATACACTAAAAACAGGTATTGAAGAAACTTTTTAAGTGGTTTTAGAGAGTTAGAGAGTTTTGGCCACTTACCTTTGTCTCTGGCCACATCCTCCACATTCACATTTCTCTTCTCTGCCATGTACCCCAGCATAGTGAAGATCACAAACCCAGACATGAAGCTGGTCAGGCAGTTCACCAGGCTGGTCACTATGGCGTCACTACAGCGTCACAACACAGAGGCAAACATGGTGCCTGTCTGATCATCTCAAGTATTGTCATTCATATACCTTACTCTGGTTTGGTTGTGAACAGTTGTTACATTGGGATTTTGTAAATGTGGCAACTGTCCCCAAAATGGATTACCTTTGTAAGACATGTTCTTGACCAAACTCGCTAGCCAGCAAGCAAACATAGACAGTGGACCATTGAGATACACAGTATTCTAAATGCCATTTTTAATTTCTATGGGGTGGGCATTCACTTTCTTTTCATTAGGATAACCCTGTCAGCAAGAGTAAGTCCATTCACATTCTGTGTGATTCATGAATGTCTCTGAGAAGCAGCAGTGCCACAGTTTCCTCACCTCTACCACTGTTACACTACTAACCACATTAACCACGTCCACGCCAGCCGTCTTACAGGGAGCTTACAATTCAATTTCTCCTTCAGGTGAGCCCCGTCACCCATTCATCTCCCAGGACGCTGGACTCACCATTCCCTCTTTCTAAGCGTTGCTGTGGGACATCCGTTTAAGCCTATCTATTCAACACATTGTAAATTAATCCCTGTGATTGGCCGGTGCTTCCTCCCTCCCCTCCTACATGGGGCTGATGTGTATAAAAGTGAGAGCTATAGTTAGCCTGCCCGAGACACATGTTTTAGTCACTGGATGTCAATGCATGACGGCCTTTTGTGAGAGAGATTGGAAACGCTATTGTGGAGATCCAGCCTCACTTCTACCTACCTCACTGGTGTGTGGGGCATTCAGGAGGAGGAGCAACTTCCTTTTCCACCCTGGACAAGCTTACCTCCTCTAAGTCATACTGGGTTTTACTTTTTAATTGTTTGGAAGTGATTGATTGATTGATGTGGTTCACAGTTTCATATGCTCTCACCGGTGTGGCTCAGTTGGTATGGTGCTAGCAATGGAAGGTTTGTGGGTTTGATTCCCACTGGGGCCATCCTTAGTGTAAGTTGCTTCGAATATAAGCGTCTACTAAATGGCATATGTGAATACAGGCAGATATACTGTAGCTTAATTTATCAAAGTCTCCCATTTCTCCAGGTGTGTTGTGTGCAAATGACCCAAAAGATTGAGTAACACTTTATAATACATTTCATGAATAATTCATTATACATGTTTATAAGTGGTTTATATATTTTAAATGCTTATGAATATGAATGTTAATAAAGCTTAGGCTATATGTTTCTAAATGCTACCAAATAATTAAAGTTATTTAATAATAGTTTATAAATATTTAATTTAATGCTTTTTCATGAAGGTTATCACAAAGAGTTAGGCATAATTGAGCCAAATCGTTAGGGATAAAACTTCTGCCAAATTGCATACCTTTTTTAAAAAGTTACTTCTGTAAAAATGGATAATCAGAAGTGTGTATTTACTATTATTCAAAGGAGTTTTAGTATCAGCTCTTACCGATAACAGTTGTTGGTGAAGGGGTTGTAGCTAGAGAGGGCAAGGAGTACCCCAAAGCCTGGCCCCAGGGAGAAGAAGATCTGAGCCGCAGCATCTACCCACACCTACAAAACACATGGAGATTAATTACACTCACATGACCGAACCTGTGGGATTCTATCTCACCATATTCACTAAATAAGCACTTAGGAAATGTACCTGCACTCTCATAATGTCAGACTTGGTGCTTTGACCTGTAAAGTCAGCGTGCATTACTCGACAGAATGAAGACCTGTATCAAGCTACTGAAGCCTAACTGTTCCTGTCTGTCTGTCTGTCTGTCTGTCTGTCTGTCTGTCTGTCTGTCTGTCTACCTGTCTGTCTGTCCAACCTCGACTCAGGGATCGACTAAACATAGTAAATGAACATTTGTATCCCTCCATTTAGTATGATATGTTACTTTTCATATGGTATATATTAATTTGTGGATGTCCATCATCCATTTCGTATGATATGTTAAGTACTGAATTTCATACAATATGTTACGAATTTGCAATATGCATGATATATAACTAATTCCAATTTGTTGTGGCTAAAGTTAGCTAGGTTCAGGCCCGTGCACAGACCTTTGGTGGAGCAGGTGCTTAAAGTCAAAAAAGGGCACCCCCCCAAATACACTGAGTGTAAAAAACATTAAGGACACCTGCTCTTTCCATGTCATAGACCGACCAGGTGAATCCAGGTGAAAGCTATGATCCCTTATTGATGTCACTTGTTAAATCCACTTCAATCGGTGCATATGAAGGGGAGGAGACAGGTTAAAGAATGCTTTTTAAGCCTTGAGACAATTGAGACATGGATTGTGTATGTGTGCCATTCAGAGGGTGAATGGGCAAGACAGCATATTTAAGTCCCTTTGAATGGGGTATGGTAGTAGGTGCCAGGCGCACCGGTTTGTGTCAAGAGCTGCTGGGTTTTCCACACTCAAGAGTTTCATGTGTGTATCAAGAATGGTCCACCACCCAAAGGACATTCAGCCAACTTGACACAACTGTGGAAACATTGAAGCTAGCATGGGCCAGAATCGATGCAGCGCGAAACATCTCCGTCGCATAGAGTTGATCAGGTTGTTGATTGTGGCCTGTGGAATGTTGTCCCAATCCTCTTCAATATTCAATGGCTGTGCAAAGTTGCTGGATATTGGTGGGATATCCTCAATGGGTTACATGTCTGGTTAATTTGCAGGCCATGTAAGAACAGCTTCAAGGAATTGTGTACAGATCCTTGTGACATGGGGCCGTGCATTATCATGCTGAAACATGAGATGAATGGCAGGGGATAAATGGTATGACAATGGACCTCAGGATCTTGTCATGGCACCTCTGTGCGTTAAAATTGCCATGGATAAAATGCAATTGTGTTTGCCTGCACATACCATAAACCCACTGCCACCATGGGGCACTCTGTTCACAATGTTGACATCAGCAAACCGCTCGCCCACACGACGCTATACACGTGGTCTGCGGTTGTGAGGCTGGTTGAGGTACTGCCAAATTCTCTAAAACGATGTTGGAGACAGCTTATGGTAGAGAAATGAACATTCAATTATCTTGCAACAGCTCTGGTGGACATTCCTGCAGTCAGCATGCCATTTGCATGCTCCCTCAAAACTTGAGACATCTGTGGTATTGTGTTGTGTGACAAAACTGCACATTTTAGAGTGGCCTTTTATTGTCCCCAGCACAAGGTGCACCTGTGTAATGATCATGCTGTTGAATCAGCTTCTTCATATGCCACACCAGTGAGGTGGATGGATTATCTTGGCAAAGGACAAATGCTCACTAACAGGGATGTAAACAACATTGTGCACAAAATTTGACATAAATTATATTTTTGTGCATATGGGAAATTTCTGGAATCTTTTATTTCAGCTCATGAAACATGGGACCAGAACTTTACATGTGACATTAATATTTTTGTTCGGTGTATATCTATACAGTACTAGTCAAACTCATTCATGGGTTTTTCTTTATTTTTACTATTTTCTATATTGTAGAATAATCCAAACTATGAAATAATACATATGGAATCATGTAGTAACCAAAAAAGTGTCCAACAAATCTAAATATATGTTTTATTTGAGATTCTTCAAATAGCCACCATTTGCCTTGATGACAGCTTTGGATGCTCTTCGCATTCTCTCAACCAGATTCCCCTGGAATGATTTCCAACAGTCTTGAAGGAGTTCCCACATACGCTGAGCACTTGTTGGCTGCTTTTCCTTCACTCTGCGGTCCGACTCATCCCAAACCATCTCCATTTGGTTGAGGTCGGGGGATTGTGGAGGCCAGGTCATCTGATGCAGCACTCCATCACTCTCCTTCTTGGTAAAATAGCCCTTACACAGCGTGGAGGTGTGTTGGGTCATTGTCCTGTTGAAAAACAAATGATAGTCCCACTAAGCCCAAACCAGATGGGATAGAGTTGTAAATAAATCCCAGACAGTGTCACCAGCAAAGCACCCCCACACCATAACACCTCCTCCACACATGCGGAGATCATCCGTTCACCCACACTCCAATTTGGACTCCAGACGAAACGACAAATTTCCACCAGTCTAATGTCCATTGCTCGTGTTTCTTGGCCCAAGCAAGTCTCTTGGTATTATTGGTGTCCTTTAGTAGTGGTTTCTTTGCAGCAATTCGACCATGAAGGCCTGATTCACACAGTCTCCTCTGAACAGTTTATGTTCAGATGTGTCTGTTACTTGAACTCTGTGAAGCATTTATTTGGGCTGCAATTTCTGAGGCTGGTAACCCTAATGAACTTATCCTCTGCAGCAGAGGTAACTCTGGGTCTTCCATTCCTGTGGCGGTCGTCATGAGAGTCAGTTTCATCATAGCGCTTGATGGTTTTTGTGACTGCACTTGAAGAAACTTTCAAAGTTCTTGAAATGTTCCGCATTGACTGACCTTCATGTCTTAAAGTAACGATGGACTGTCGTTTCTCATTGCTTATTTGAGCTGTTCTTGCCATAATATGTACTTGGTCTTTTACCAAGTAGGGCTATCTTCTGTATACCCCCCTACCCTGTCACAACACAACTGATTGGCTCAAACGCATTAAGAAGGAAAGAAACTCCACAAATTAACTTTTAAGAAGGAACACCTATTCATTTAAATGCATTCCAGGTGACTACCTCATGAAGCTGCTTGAGAGAATGTCAAGTGTGTGCAAAGCTGTCATCAAGGCAAAGGGTGGCTATTTGAAAAATCTCAAATATAAAATATATTTTGATTTTATTAACACTTTTCTGGTTATTACATGATTCCATATGTGTTATTTCATAGTTTTGATGTCTTCACTATTATTCTACAATGTAGAAAATATTAAAAATAAAGAAAAACCCTTGAATGAGTAGGTGTTCAAAAACGTTTGACCAGTAGTGTATAAACAGTACATTCGGAAAGTATTCAGACCCCTTCACTTTTTCCACATTTTGTTACGTTACAGCCTTATTCTAAAATAGATTTTTTTTTTTTACAAATCCCATCATTCTACACACAATACCCCATAATGACAACGTGAAAACAGGTTGTTAGAAATATTTGCAAATGTATAATTAAAAAAAAACTTAAATACCTTATTCACATAAGTATTCAGACTCTTTGCTATGAGACTCGAAATTGAGCTCGGTGCATCCTGTTTCCATTGATCATCCTTGAGATGTTTCTACAACTTGATTGGAGTCCTCCTGTGGTGAATTCTATTGATTGGACATGATTTGGAAGGGCACACACATGTCTATATAAAGTCCTACAGTTGACAGTGCATGTCAGAGCAAAAACCAAGCCATGAGGTTGAAGGAATTGTCCGTAGCGCTCCAAGACATGATTGGAAGAAGTTTGGAACCACCAAGACTCTTCCTAGAGCTGGCCGTCCAACCAAACTGAGCAATCAGGGGAGAAGGGCCTTGGTAAGGGAGGTGACCAAGAACCCGATGGTCACTCTGACAGGGCTCCAGAGTTCCTCTGTGGAGCTGGGAGAATCTTCCAGAAGGACAACCATCTGTGCAGCCCTCCACCAATCAGGTCTTTATTGTAGAGTGAGATATGTAGTTGTAGATATGTAGATGTAAATGTAGATAACACTTTTATTTCCCCTTTGACCCCCATTTTAATTGCATAGACAATCAGGAGAAATCCAGATTATCAAATGTGTCAAACGAGCATGAGGATGTCGTGCTCGAAGAGGGTGTTCATGAAGGAACCAATGGGATGCTCGGGGGGGCGTTTATGCAGCAACCCATGGGATACGCCAATGGGACAAGTGCATTAGTGCATTGCTCTGCATTCACGGTGACAGAAGGGCAGAGGAGGGGACTTTTTTCAAGATTTATGAGTTTATGAGAAATTATCTAATTTGATGGGCAATTTGTTGCATTTAAAGTTACAAGGCCACCAATCAAAAGGGCACTTTTTTCACAGGAGGGCAAAAGGGCAGGCGCTCCAGCATCCCTATGGCTCTATCTGTGCACGTGCCTGGCTAGGTGGCTAGGTGGCTAACATTAGCTAGGGTTAGGGTTAGGGGTTAAGGTTATGTCTTTGAGGCCAGGCTGGTCTGCCTGCCTGCCTGCCTGCCTGCCTGCCTGTCTGTCTATGATAATCCTCTGCTATTCTAGAGATTTAAATGCTATGCAATTTATGTTCTCATTTTAAAATTGTTCAATTTCGGACAGCTGATTTCATCCAAGCATCAAATCATATCAAATCAAATCAAGCACAGTGTTTCTTGCTGAATACATAATAAATACCATGTAACACTTCAAATTAAAGTCTGCACATAATAATATATAACTTTTTATTAGCATGTATTCACCTTTATGTCTGTTTTGTAGTCAGGATAATGATAAGATATTTTAAAGGGGGTCATACATGCTGATGTCAAGTCTTGTAATGCATTGCACATCATAATGCATTATACCTGCAGCGTAAGCACAAATTAAAGGGTGTTCATTGAATTGAATTCCAAAATTGTAATTTTCTGTATTTTCCGATGGATTTCTGTGACCTGTTGTGTCCAGTGACAGTTGTGCTGAATAATAGCCTCATACAGATCCTATTTCACAGCTGTACTGAGTGATCTGAAGAGGAGCATGCATTTGGAGAGGGAGAGGACGAAAAGAGAAAGTGTATGTGTGATTGCGAGAGAATGGAGTGGGGGGCTTTGTTAATGTAAAAAACATCTAAACCAATTACGCATCTCATTATCGCATGCTGTGGCTTATTTATGCATCTCATCTCATCATTATTCCCTTGAACCAAAGCGCTCACTCATACTGAGCCACAACACAGCACTGGACCATCAGACACTAGAAATTAAAGGACATATGATAGACTGTTCCCAATATACTGGTTGCAATGAACTCAGGCTGCCATCCCCATCACCAGAAAGGCAAGTTTACAGATGCAGTATTTTTTGTGCCGCGCATCACAGCACAGCATACTGCACTCGCCTGGGTCAAAATCGCCTGGGGAAAAACATTTTACTGCATTGAATCGAAATAACAAATGCCACACATCCTCTTCATCACCAGGGAAATTACATTATTTTGTATGAGATTGACTGTGTTTGACCACTGCTGTGCACTTCCTTTCTTTGATGGATTTTGACACAGGCAGGTGTAGAATGCTGTGCTGTGACGTGCAAAAAAAACTACTGCGTCTGTACAACCAAATAATGACATAATTCTAACATCCCATGCCAAATTTTTTCCCGCTCAGTCTACTATACCAACTCCCATTTGGTACCAAAATTATCAGACAAGCTATTTGACAGTGTTTCCTGCTCCAAACAGATGATCATATGGAATTGATGTGATCATGTGGAATCTTATCATAACTCACACTGGTCTCGAAGAGTTTCTCCCACTTGGGCTGGAGGTAGAAGACCACTCCCTTCCATGCACCTGGTAGGGTGGCACCACGGATCAACAGGATGAAGAGCACCACATAGGGCAAGGTGGCTGTCACCCACACTACCTGGCACGGGACGGGCAAAGCAGCAGACAGAGAGAGAGAGAGCGATTAGAAGGGAAGAGAAATTGAGATTATAGCCTTGTGAATCACACTGGACATGGTATTGTAATGACCCTAGTCTATGAATGTCCCCGACTGAAATATCTCTCTGTGGCCAGTGTGTTTGCCTTTGGGTCAAATGACCTGGTACTAACCACCACCGTTTTGCTATAATATGCTCTGGTAATTGCCCCCACACACTGACACCCCTTTCCTAGAAGAGTGGCTTGGACTTGTTACCTTCCCTGATGTCTTCACTCCCTTCCAGAGACTGAAGTAAACGATAGTGAAGATGAGGAAGAGGCAGAGCATCAGCTGCCAGCGAACACCCCCCACGTTACGCAGCCCATCGGACTTGTGGATTTCCAGAACATTCCTCCTAAGGTGGAACAATATATGAGTTGTTTACATGTACTTCCTTTGTCTGTAAGCCTCGGCCTACATACACTGCTAAAACTAAGGCTGCTTTGTGGTTCGATATAGATCCTTTTTGAGGGCCATATAATACAGATGTAGGATCTTAATTTGATCACCCTGTTGCAGGAGGAAATATAACATTTGTAGTGTATTTGAGGTTTCAAAAGGCTTTCCACTTTCCACTTTGAAATTTCAGACTTAATTTACCAAACCCTACAAAAATATCAATGAATTATAATCCACATAATAATTCACATCCTGTTGCTGCAGGATTATTTTCCTGCTGTAGCAAATTGGCTCAAATTAAGATGCTACATCTGTGTAAGCGAGCCATTTAACTATCATTGGTTAGCTAAATAGAGCACCAGTTCTTCTTGCAGTGTGCTAAGTTAATTTCCTGTTTTCTATATAGCTTTACATAATCACAGCATGTTTCAACACTTGTAAGCAAGTGTTTGATGAAAAAACGAAAATGACAATGCACTATTGTGAAATGTAAAAGATGTCTAAATATTTAAATGCAATGAAATGATAACAATGATGTCAACCCATTGACGTGGCTTTTCGAGATCATGGTAACAGTATTTCACCGTGCTGTCTGCCACTTACATGCACTTACGTGTAAAATTCCTCAGCAGGTGACCTGGAGTAGTTATTCCAGGTCACGTTGTCTTTCAGGAAGTAGTTGGTGCAGTTTTCAGTGTTCCAGGCATTGTCACAGTTGGTCCAGGGCAGGACGCTGGCAAAGGACGAGTAGAAGTAGAAAAGTGCCCAGGCGATGATGGTGTTGTAGTAGAAGGAGACGTAGAGCGAGATGACACAGATCGCATACCCAATGCCTGAAACCATGGACAGATGGATCAATACCATCAGAGAGTAGAGGTGTGTGCCTCAGTGTCAATAGGCCTATTATGCCATTTTGAAATGACCAATTACTTTGTAGTAGGCCTAGTGTAAATGTAATTGTACTGTACTTCAATTGACCCACTTTACAAATTATTCTACAGTCACATTGTGCTGTAAATACACTGTAAATACACTGTTGAATTGTCAACAGTAAGGGTCACCACGTGAACGTGATAAGAAGATGTGTAGTATGCAGGTAATGTAAAGATGTGCACTAGTGTGGGGTCAGTGAGTTGTGAGGTGGGTTGTGCATGAAGGTAGATGATGCCAGTCCTACCTTTGAAGATGGGGCATATGTGTTTCCATATGGATATGGCACCAGTTCTGTGGAACTGTCCCAGTGCCAGTTCCATGTAAAAGAGTGGCACCCCTCCAAAAATCGCCATGACAATGTAGGGGATTAGGAAAGCCCCTGTACATAGATGTAGAGAGGCGAAATCACAGGTCTGACTCATCACTTTAAGGGGATCACATTGTGTAGATGAAGATGTAGGTCTAACCTCCTCCTCGGGCTATTGCCACAGCGCATAAAGTGTCTGGTGTGCAAGCTAAGATGTGAGACATATTAGGAAGGACAGGCCCTTTACAAATAGTTGCTTCTACTACTTCGTAGTTTAATATCTGAGTAAGAAAATCATCCATGGCATGCATTATGATGCAATTATAATGCATTGGAAGACTTTTAAGTCGTATATGAGGCCCTATATTATGTATTATAATAATTTATTAATGATCTAGACTAAATAACAGCCAGTTTGAGACAGTTAAGATGTTATGCATAGAGATACTTAACATATTATTTAGAAGCCTTGCTATAAGACATTATAAAGGCTCATACATTTTTATTAAACAGGTTATAAAGCATTATTTATCTTTAGATACACTTAAAATACTTTTTAGTATTTTATTCGAAAGGAAATCTTATTGCTCACATAATTGGGTAACGTTATAGCGTCTACGTTTTGGTGACAGTTATTTTAATTGAAATTAATTACATTATTAAAATATGTGAAATATCTTTACTTTTCAAAATAATCCGCTAAATGATTGGAAGTTTTTTTTATATATATATAAACTGTATATCCTACACATGTTATAACTTTAAAAAAATATTTATTCAGAACAGTTATACATGCAAATGGCTACATGGGCTACTTTTAGAGAAGCAGTTCTGTCACTATGGTGGATAAAATCATTGCATCAAGAAATACTCCCTCGAGTCAAATTGCAAACGATAGTCTTCTACAAATGTGGTGTAAACATAACGGTACATACAGATGAGAGACAAAATAACACAAAAAAATACATTAATCAGAGACTGTTTAATTCTTTTATAGCCTATAACCTCGATAGGATATACATTTTCCACTTTCCGTTTTCCATAATAGTGATTAGATTAGAGGTAGGCCTATGCTTTGTAGCCTCATTCAGCGTCCAACAACATTTGGGACATCGAAACTCGTCTCTTTCGAACTAATCTTGGCGGATGAACTCTCCTAGCTAATATTCTAGGCTATATTTCAATCATAAACAGGAAAAACTATGGTACTGTATACGTAGTTCAATGTTTTAATTTGAAGATTAACTAAAAAAAATATTTAAGTTTGTTTCAGTGAGTTTATTATAGTGGGTTGCAGGCTATACAGCCTGTGAAGCTTATTTCAGAACCATGGACAGCACAAGGTATAGCCTGGCTACCCTGGTGCGCGCATAAGAGCAACTATCATTTTCAAATTCTTTATTACAAACAGGTTATGTAAAGAATAATATTTATTAATGGCAGCCTACTATCATATCTACTATCAAGAAAGACGAGACCACATAAATGTAACTAAGGGCATAGATTAGCCCACTAAAATATAAAGCAAATATATCAGTAATTAGAAAAACTCTTACCGCCTCCGTTTTGGTAACAAATGTATGGAAATCTCCACACATTTCCCAAGTCTACCGCGAAGCCAATGACTGATAAAAGAAAATCCATCTTTTTGCTCCATTTGTCTCGTGTGTCCGTCTGTGTGATCACAGGTACCGGCACAGGGTTGGTGTTGTAACCGGGGTTTGAGGGGCCCTGGACGCTCAAGCTTCCCGCTGGGGCCGCTGAGTCTTGGCGGGTCATGGTTGGCGGACTATCAAAACTCAGTCCGCCGTCTGAGCAGGTAAGTTTTAAAAAACTGACAAGCTTCAGAGGCACTGAAGATTCTCGTATTGTGGGCGATGATAGGTCAGACTGGGAGGAGTAAATTGTCAATCACTAGGCTAGTGGAGTAGAACTCCCTCTGCGCACACTAATCAACAAAATGAGCTCCACTCCAACGTCGACGAGAATTTAGGTTCCCTACTTTTTAATAGGTAACATTTTAGACACCCCACCTTTTTAATGTTGAATTCAAAAGGCTTACAGCCTATTCAAGAGTAGGCTTACTAGGCTATTTGATAAGCAGTTTGGTTGAATTGATGTTTTGTTTTAGGTTACCAATATCATTGTTAGGTCACAACAAGTGTCATGATGTATCTTGTCAATATTAAATTGAGAAGGAATTTGACTGGCTGTGGATCTGAATGGTAACTGGCTATGGAGGGACGGAGGAACTAGCTGGCTACTCAAACTCAATGTAAGCAAATGTTCTAATCTGAAACATCTTTGAAGAGGTCTTGATGTTATGGTTCAGGTGGTAGTGTGTTTGCCCATGCAATGTCCCCTGACAAAAGATTACAGTTTCTTCCAATTGCTAACACACTAAAATGACATGCACAGCACAATTATTTAAACTGACACACAGAGAGCAAAACCTCTTCTCAAGTCTCCAAAAGTCTAAACACATTTTCTGCTTTACACACATTTTGCAATTCAAAATGGCACTTTTTAAATGCACTGCACATGGTTCTCTGCATAAGACACAACAATCTGACAAATGTTTGCCATTTCAAAACACTGCCATTCAAAATGACACTACATGAGCTAATTGGCCAATACATGTGCCATCTGGCCAAACACCTCAATGGTTAATTGTTACCACTTCAATCAGGAAGTAAGCACTATGAAAAGACCACAGGTGAGCACCTTTTGTTTTACAACAACAATGGAAGCCGTTGCAGAGAGAGGAAGAGGAAGAGGGAGGGKGAGAATGAGAGGGGGAGGAAGAGTGAGAGGTAGGGGTAGAGCTGGTAGAGGAGTTCATGGCCAAAGAAGACAACAACTTTCAAATGAAATCAGAGCAACCTTAGTTGATCATGTCATCAACCATGGGCTGACAATGAGAGAGGCTGGACAGAGCAACCTTAGTTGATCATGTCATCAACCATGGGCTGACAATGYGARAGGCTGGACAGAGAGTGCAGCCCAAYTTGAGCCGTTTTACTGTCGCCTGTGTCATCCGRACATTTAGACTGGAGTACAGGTATGTAACCAACATTTCTTTCACACTATGTAGTACACCCCATGTCATAGTGTATCAGTTGGGTGACACCTGTTTACTTCATGAATGGCTGATGTCATACACTAACTGCACAAATTTCCTGTAGAATTTACTCTACTGTGGGGGAAATATCTTTTGGCTGCATTGTCCAAGCCCTATATTTTAGTTTTTTTGTTTTTCTAAAGGACTGAGAGATGCAACCATGTTGGAGGAAGGGGCCAAATGTTCACCGGGGTACAGGAAGCTGCCATTGTAAACTTGGTTTTGGAAAATAATGAAGTCAGATTACAATAAATTCAAAGCAACATCATCCAAGACAACACCATATTCAACAACATTCAACGAGTCAGTCTGTCCACATTGGCTCGCATTCTCAAGCGAAACCAAATCAGAATGAAACAACTTTATAAGGTGCCGTTTGAGAGAAACTCTCAAAGAAACAAAGAGGTCAGACGAGCATATGTGGATGTAAGTACAATATTGACTGCAGTACACTACACGCAACATTGTTTCCCAGTGTACTGGATAACACCATATTGACTGCTTTTGTTCTTTGTTTTCAGGGAGTACTGGAAATAGATGCTCATGCAATCCCACATGAGTTCATCTTTATAGATGAGGCTGGGTTCAACCTAGTAAAGACCAGAAGAAGGGGGAGAAACGTCATTGGCCACAGAACCATTATAGATGTTCCTGGCCAACGTGGTGGGAACATCACAATGTGCGCTGCCATCTCCAATACGCATGGTGTCCTCTACCGTCATGCCAACCTTGGACCATACAACACAGCCCATATTCTCACATTTCTGGACAGACTCCACAACATTCTCATACCACCAGAGCGTATGAATGATGCAGACCATCAAAGAACCCGTTCGTTGTAGTATGGACAAGGTGAGCTTTCATCGTGCAGCCCCAGTCCAAAACTGGTTTGCTGACCACCCACCATTTCTCGTGCAATACCTCCCACCATACTCACCATTTCTGAACCCCATAGAAGAGTTATTTTCGGCATGGCGGTGGAAGGTATACGACCGGCAGCCCTTTGTGCGCATGCCTCTTGTGCAGGCTATGGAAGAGGCATGTGATGAGATTGATGTGGGTGTGATTCAGGGATGGATAAGGCACTCAAGGCGCTTCTTCCCTCGATGTCTGGCAAGGGAAGATATTGCTGTTGATGTGGACGAGGCGTTGTTCCCAGACCCAGCTGTGAGACGAGGCGTTGTGGCCAGACCCAGCTGTGGCCTGTGATGTGGACGAGGCGTTGTGGCCAGACCCACTGTGAGACGAGGCGTTGTGACCAGACCCAGCTGTGAGACGAGGCGTTGTGGCCAGACCCAGCTGTGAGAGGAGGCGTTGTGGCCAGACCCAGCTGTGGCCTGTGATGTGGACGAGGCGTTGTGGCCAGACCCAGCTGTGAGACGAGGCGTTGTGGCCAGACCCAGCTGTGAGGCGAGGCGTTGTGACCAGACCCAGCTGTGCGGCAAGATGCTGCCTAATTATTTTTCTTTACTCTTTTTTTCAATTTTCTTTTCAGTTTACTGTTTTTTTGTGAGCATATTTTTATTCAGTCCAATGTAAATATATCTGCTGTGCATATATTGCACTGACTTGTTGGTGAAAAATAAAAAATAAAAATGTTTCAACAAGCATGTGTGTGTATCTGCAAATATTTCTGTGCATCTGAAGAATTTTCTACAATTTGAACTATTTAGTATATGGCAAAGCATACTAAAGATGAGAGTGCTTTCATTATGCCCAACAGTGTGTAGTTGGTTAGACAAAAATCTGGTAGTATGAATGAAGTGTGTGCCATTTCGTGCAAACGTTTGATTTTGATAATGCTATATGTAGTTTTGGTTGCATTGCTTCGTTTTTGCAGGATATATGAGGTATTTTGCAGTTTGGGTGTGTGGTTTTGTGAATTGTGTTAAGTATTTTGATAAAACCAGCCTAGTTTGCAAAATTGTGTTTTAGCAATTGGGAAAAACTGTAATAAAGACGGCTAAGTGTGTGTGTATGTGTGTGTGTGTGTGTGTGTGTGTGTGTGTGTGTGTGTGTGTGTGTGTGTGTGTGTGTGTGTGTGTGTGTGTGTGTGTGTGGTGTGTGTGTGTGTGTGTGTGTGTGTGTGTGTGTGTGTGTGTGTGTGTGTGTGTGTGTGAGAAATAAACCTTGACCATTTTGACCTCTTTAAGTAGACAAAGTCTCAAAGGGTCTTTGCTTCCTGAGTATAGGGAAATGCTTTTGGTGAGGAGACAACAGCTTAACTGAACTAGTTAGGGAATCCACCACTTTTAGCACAGGCCAATTTCAAAAGTCCTAAAGAGTCCTAACCAAATATACATACTGTTGTAATCTTGCAGGTCATTGAGTCGAGAGTGCACCAAATTAGGTTAGTTTGGAAAATGGATATGACAACGAGATAGGACCAGCAGCATTTAAAGCCATCATGAACTTTACACTTAATAATGCGGTCTGACTTGTCGTGAAGAGTTCTAATGTAGGCTTCTGATGCTACACTATTGTTTTATACCATTTATAAAGCAAATTATTTCATTAGAACACTGTATGTGTCAAAAACTGTCTTGTTTTTTTAATAATCATTCATATCTCATGATGAGGATCTTGTCAACGGCTCCTGTAGCTCAAACTTTATTATATTTCAAACGTCAACTCGCTGCCAACGCTGTGACTTGAGACTGAGGATAGGGTAAGGAGCTAGTCAGGGGGAAACGTCATGGCTGCTCAGGCAAAGACTGCGGGGCCCTGAGGGTCAAACCACTACAGTCACAGATCCTGCACTATATGGCACAGGCCATCTTCCACATACAGGCCTGTCAATCTGCGTTGGCACATGGTCAAAAGAACATCGGACTGACAGGGCCTCCCTGCACATGCCCTGGTGCCCATTAGAGACTGTCGACTCTGATCACACATGGACGTGTGCATGATGGCGGCCTTACACTCATATCTCAGGGGAGCTGTCACTGACATCACCGCTCCCACAATCAGAGCGATATGGATATGCACCATTGTTGTTTCTTTCTTACTATTTTTTGCATTTGTGGTTGCTGGCCTTATTCTTGTTGGTCTTGGTACTCTTATACATGTATTACTTCTTATTTTTCTTCTTGTTCTTTTCTGTTCCTATCCTCATTGGTGTCCACATTGTTTTTCTCCGGTGCGTCAGAAGCCCAGATTTTTTAAACTGTCTTCTGTGAACTCATCCTTTCTGATTCAGAGGAATGCCCTATGTGTTGTTATCAATCTAAGCAGAGATTTCCAGCCATCTACTGGTTCTGTAGTCAGCCTGGGTTTACAGGGGATTACAGACAAGCGATGGCATCATTTGGCTGCATTCCTATGAGGTTTAAGGGCATTAGGTACCAAACAAAAGAAAACAGACTGAAACATTGCTAAAAGCTTTAAAACAGTTTCTCTTGTGTGCCTAATTGAATACAACCCTGTTGTGCTTTGTGTATTGTGCTGGTGTGAGCGTTGTGATGGCGTGATAATTGATGGGCCTCCCATCCATGAGTAAGCGAATGGAAGCTGGTACAATGTGTAGTCAGGCAGAAGTTCTGGCATGGCATTAAGGTTACTACATGATCTAAAGCAACAGTAATGAGTGAGTCAACCCAGGAAGGGAATCCCAGTTTTAAAGGCACACTACAGATTTTATGCTGTCGGTAGAAAAAGAGCAATCACACAATAAGTAATTGTGATTACAACATGATAATAACTCTCATTATTATCGCATTAGCCAGAATTTAGTGGAAGAAGAGCGCTGTCCTTTTGAGGCTGTGAAGAGGTATAATAATAATAATAATAATAATAATAATAATAATAATAATAATAGGGTAAGAAGAGGTATTACATTTCACTGCCAGCATAGCCACTTTGACAGTAGCCATTCAGTGTCTATTGGAATTGTGAAATTAGAGTACCTAGAAGCACGGCTATTTCACACTCTTAGTTTCCTAGTTATTTAATAAAGATAAGTTGGCAAATAGTGTCAGGCTCACCAGTGAAGAGGGTTGCAAAATCTGAGACAGTATCGCTTTTCCCAGGCTTTATTCCAGCTCTGAGTTCATTTCAAACTCAAGTGACCACACCTTGACCCTCTTCAAAACGAGTATGTGAACATGTCTACATGTCATGATGTAAAGCATGTGTCTCCTCTTTGGTATTTTGACAGGCATCAGAGAGTAGAAAGCCCAAGCTTTAGTGGGGGAATCAAACGTCCTCAGAGGACAGGAAGGCAATGAGAGAGAATGGTCCAGGCCCACAGAGTAGGAGGCCTGTGTCTGGCCTTGCTAAGCAATGTCCACCTCTTCCTCTGTCATCCTACATTACCTGCCTGCCCTTTCACCACCTGATCTAGCTGACAGGTTGGCCCCCCAGGGACTGGTGTTTTGCTGTTTACACTCCAATGGGCTGTTCCACCAAGGGTTTAGTCAAGTCCACAACCATCACATCTACTGTACTACCTGTCCTCGTCCTTAGACAAGCCCAAACATAGAGTTTCACTTACCATGCTGTCAGTAAATGATACTCACTGAGTTTTCTAGGACCCCCCCCCCTTGCCCTCAGAACAACCTCAATTCATCGGGGAATGTACTCTACAAAGTATCGAAAGTGTTCCACAGGGATGCTGGCCCATGTTGACTCCAATGCTTCCCACAGTTGTGTCAAGTTGGCTGGATGTCCTTTGGGTCCTACACCGTTCAAAGGCACTTACATCTTTTGTCTTGCCCATTCACCATCTGAATGACACACAAACACAATCCATGTCTCAATTGTCTCAAGACTTAAAAATCCTTCTTTAACATGTCTCCTCCCTTTCATCTACACTGATTGAAGTGGATTTAGGGATTTCACCTTGATTCACCTGGTCAGCCTATGTCATGGAAAGAGCAGGTGTTCTTAATGTTTTGTATACTCAGTGTAATTATGGGCCCACCAAACAGAAGAAACTACTGTTTGGTGCCATCTAAAATTATGCAGTAGGAAATCATTGTAACGTTAATGACTTAAGAATGACTCTAGCATGAAATATATGCATTCATGATCTATTTTGGTCTAGAAAAATTCTCACTTTCGTTCCTGAAGAAATAATTTCCAATGACACTGTCACCATCTACTGGACAATGCCAACTCTACAAGTTATTTCTCAAAAACGTCCATAAAATGTTTTAGGATTTCACCAATCAAAACGTAAATGTAAAAAAAAAAAATGAATTAGGTATATATATATATATTTTTTTACATATATATATATACACTACCGGTCAACATTTTTAGAACACCTACTCATTCAAGGGTTTTTCTTTATTTTTACTATTTTCTACATTGTAGAATAATAACACATGGAATCATGTAGTAACCAAAAAGAGTTAAACATATCAAAATCTATTTTGTATTTGAGATTCTTCAAATAGTCACCCTTTGCCTTGATGACAGCTTTGCAGACTCTTGGCATTCTGCCTAGAAGGCCAGCATCCTGGAGTGGCCTGTTCACTGTTGACGTTGAGACTGGTGTTTTGCGGGTACTAAACTCAGCAGAAAAAGAAACATCCCTTTTTCAGGACCCTGTCTTTCAAAGATAATCGGTAAAAATCCAAATAACTTCACAGATATTCATTGTAAAGGGTTTAAACACTGTTTCCCATGCTTGTTCAATGAACCATAAACAATTAATGAACATGCACCTGTGGAACGGTTGTTAAGACACTAACAGCTTACAGACGGTATGCAATTAAGGTCACAGTTATGAAAACTTAGGACACTAAAGAGCCTTTCTACTGACTACATGAATCCGTGTCTACGTCTCAAACGGTACCTCAGTGGCAGACCACATGTAAACAACACCTGCACAGGATCGGTACATCCGAACTGCGGGACAGGTACAGGATGGCAACAACAACTGCCTGAGTTACACCAGGAACGCACAATCCCTCCATCAGTGCTCAGACTGTCCGCAATAGGCTGAGAGAGGCTGGACTGAGGGCTTTTAGGCCTGTTGTAAGGCAGGTCCTCACCAGACATCACCGGCAACAACGTCGCCTATGGGCACAAACCCACCGTCCCTGGACCAGACAGGACTGGCAAAAAAGTGCTCTTCACTGACGAGTCGCGGTTTTGTCTCATGAGAGGTGATGTTTGGATTCGCATTTATCGTCAAAGGAATGAGCGTTACACCGAGGGCTGTACTCTGGAGCGGGATCGATTTGGAGGTGGAGCGTCCGTCATGGTCTGGGGCAGTGTGTCACAGCATCATCGGACTGAGCTTTTTGTCATTGCAGGCAATCTCGACACTGTGCATTACAGTGAAGACATCCTCCTCCCTCATGTGGTACCCTTCCTACAGGCTCATCCTGACATGACCCTCCAGCATGACAATGCCACCAGCCATACTGCTCGTTCTGTACATGATTTCCTGCAAGACAGAAATGTCAGTGTTCTGTCATGGCCAGTGAAGAGCCCGGATCTCAATCCCATTGAGCACGTCTGGGACTTTTTGGATCGGAGGGTGAGGGCTAGGGCCATTCCCTCAGAAATGTCCGGTAACTTACAGGTGCCTTGGTGGAAGAGTGGGTTAGCATCTCACAGCAAGAACTGGCTAATCTGGTGCAGTCCATGAGGAGGAGATGCACTGCAGTAATTGCAGCTTGTGGCCACACCAGATACTGACTGTTACTTTTGATTTTGAGCCCCCCCTTTGCTCAGTGACGGATTATTCCATTTCTGTTCGTCACATGTCTGTGGAACTTGTTCAGTTTATGTCTCAGTTGTTAAATCTTGTTATGTTCATACATATATTTACACATGTTAAGTTTGCTGAAATAAACGCAGCTGGCAGTGAGAGGACGTTTCTTTTTTTGCTGAGTTTATTTAATGAAGTTGCCAGTTGAGGACTTGTGAGGAGTGTTTCTCAAACTAGACACTAATGTATTTGTCCTCTTGCTCAGTTGTGCACCGGGCCTCCCACTCCTCTTTCTATTCTGGTTATAACCAGTTTGCACTGTTTTGTGAAGGGAGTAGTACACAGCGTTCTTGGCAATTTCTCGCATGAAATAGCCTTCATTTCTCAGAACAAGAATAGACTGGCAAGTTTCAGAAAAAAGTTATTTGTTTCTGGCCATTTTGTAATCAAACCCACAAATGCTGATGCTTCAGATACTTAACTAGTCTAAAGAAGGCCAGTTTTATTGCTTCTTTAATCAGGACAACAGTTTTCAGCTGTGCTAACATAATTGCTAAAGGGTTTTCTAATGATCAATTAGCCTTTTAAATGATAAACTTGGATTAGCTAACACAATGTGCCATTGGAACACAGGAGTGATGGTTGCTGATAATGGGCCTCTGTACGCCTATGTAGATATTCCATAAAAAAAGCTGCTGTTTTCAACTACAATAGTCATTTACAACATTAACAATGTCTACACTGTATTCCTGATCAATTTGATGTTATTTTAATGGGCAGAAAATATGCTTTTCTTTCAAAAACAAGGACATTTCTAAGTGACCCCAAACTTTTGAACGGTAGTGTATATATATGTATATTACCCTTAGTGCACAGACAGTGCTGTAGCCTACAAAAGGAACTGATCTTAAGTAAATGCAGAATGAATAATGTTTTTAGTACTCTTAGATAGCATTTCAATGCGTTTTTTTTTTCAATCCTGTATGTGAATAAGTGCAGTTCAGAGGAGGCTGGTGGGAGGAACCAAAGGAGGACGGGCTCATTGTAAAGACTGGAATGGACTCTAGGACAGTGGTACTCCGTGTACTCTAGGACAGTGGTTTCCAAACTGAGGTATCGGCAGGGGAGGTGCGGGGTCCCCCCCCTAAAAAAAAGAACTATTGAAAGTTGTAATAGTAGAATGCACAGACAACAATTTCAAAATTGGGTAGTGCATCATCAGTTTTCCTCTTGTCATGTCAGTCATTGCATACCTTAGAGAGCTATTATTAACTTGTCAGAAATCAACTAGCCCATGCCAGCTAATGTTTTTTAGCTTGTTTTTTTTAGCCCATAGATTTTGTTGTAATGTTTGAGTCACTCAAATATCACATAAATACACTTTAGACATGGCAAAATGTATAGAAGTGCAAGAAAATGAGCTTTAAAATGGCAACATTTTCTCTGCCCCATGATAAAATGTGTAGAATTTCAGGAAATACGCTTTAAACTTACAACAACAACAAAAATTCTGCCAACAAGAGGGGTGTGAACAGTTTGTGTCATGAACAGTGCTTGTGCCCATAGAAATATATGTGGTGTGCACAGGGAGAGGCGGGGATGTTCCCCAAAACTGAAAGGGCAGCCTGAGTGGAAATGTTTGGGAACCCCTGCGTCTAGGTCTACCAGAATCACGGTTCAACATTTCACCACAAGACGGAGTAATAATAAAAGGAGATGCTACTGAGTGTCTAAAACAAAATACATGTGGAAACTGCACAGTTTAATTAAGCAATAAGACCCGAGGGGGTGTGGTATATGGCCAATATACCACGGCTAAGGGCTGTTCTTAGGTACGACGCAAACCCCCGATGTGCCTTATTGCTATTATAAACTGGTTACCAATGTAATTAGTAAAAATAGTAAAAATTAATGTTTTGTCAAACCCATGGTATATGATCTGATATACCTTATTATAAACTGGGTGGTTCGAGCCCTGAATGCTGATTGGCTGACAGCAGTGGTATATCAGACCGTATACCACAGGTATGACAAAACAGTTATTTTTACTGCTCTAATTACGTTGGTAAACAGTTTATAATAGCAATAAGGCACCTCAGGGTTTTGTGATATATGGGAAATATAACATGGCTAAGGGCTGTGTCCAGGCACTGCATTGTGTCGTGCATAAAACAGCTCTTAGCCGTGGTATATTGGCCATATACCACACCCCCTCAGGCCTTATTGCTTAAATATACACTGAGTACACAAAACACTAAGAATACCTGCTCTTTCCATGATTTAGACTGACCAGGTAAATCCAGGTGAAAGCTATGATCCCTTATGGATGTCAGTTGTTAAATCCACTTCAATCAGTTTAGATGGAGGGAAGAAGACAGGTTAAAGAATGATTTTTAAGCCTTGAGACATTTGAGACATGGATTGTGTATGTGTGCCATTCATGGTGAATGGGCAAGACAAAATATGTAAGTGCCTTTGAACGGGGTATGGTAGTAGGTGCCAGGTGCACTGATTTGTGTCAAGAACTGTTTTTTCATGCTTAACAGTTTTCTGTGTGTATCAAGGATGATCTACCACCCAAAAGACATCCAGACAAATTGACTCAACTGTGGAAAGCAATTGGAGTCAACATGGGCCAGCATTCCAGTGGAATGCTTTCGACACCTTGTAGAGTCCAAGCCCCGATGAATTGAGGTTGTACTGAGGGGGGTCCAACTCAATATTAGAAAGTTGTTCCTATACACACACCTCAAGTGACATCATTTTGATTCACCAATGAACCAAGACTATATCCCTGTGGCATGTTTAATTAATTCTAATCTATATGAAAGAATGTTGTGTCCCCACTCTGCTACCTGAAGGCAAATGGGATATGTGAATTTAGATATGATATCCCCAGCGCACAAGATTCTATTCACACCACTATTGTCCACAGCTTTTGGAACTCCTCCTGACCACCACGGCTTTATTCAAGTCTAGAATAAACAACATGGATCTGATGATTTTTATTGCAGTATTTAATTCCCAGTGAGTCCAGATCAATGTCTTTAAACAGGAATATTGATTTCTCGGTATATGATAGTGTCATTTAAGACCAGGACACCAAATCTACTGGATCTGCTCAATTAGCTCTGCTAATATGTTTCAGGAGGTTGCTTAGCAACACATCTTATTGGTGAGGGAAGGCTTTTGTGTATTTTGTAACAAAATGTGCTCTAGACTAGGGCTCCGGATGTCTACTTCTCTGCAGGATATGGTGAGGATGGATAAATGAGACATTTGAAAATGGTAGGCCTAGAATTCTGTGTCTAAACATCTAGACACACGTGTAGGACAAATGTCCAAACATATCCAATGCATATGATTAGGCCTATGCAGAAAATACAGTATTTCCTGCTGTCTCTGGCTATTTTGTCTTCTCAGTTTTGTTATGGATGATGGTGCATCATCTGTAAAAACTGGCATACATGTGAAAATATGCATGAAGAATATGATGAAGCCATGATAAAAGTTATAGGAATGCTTCATTATTATGGAAATGATTCTAGAAATTAATGGTTAATGATATGCTCCTGACTTTATAAGGGCTCGTGAAGAATACGTCACCTGTTTGGACAAAATCAGGCTATTCAATAACGAATAGGTTACATAATGCCTAAATGGCACTGTCTTTGACTTGTACTCACAGACAATGCAGAACTAAATGTGAAACATCACGGCAAACATGTGTAAAAGAGTCACTTATTCTTCTTGTGTATAATTTTTATCTTGCGTTTCTGGAAAAAGTCTATAGACTTAATCGAATTTAAGAGATTACTGTAGCTTTAAGAGGTGTGAGTAAAGTCTCGAGCGCTGGCTCCCTCTGCTCCACACAGCCACATTGGACTGATGGGAGCAGTGTGAAGGAGCTACATAAAGTGGACCCGATTCCATAGCAACATAAACAACAACATAAACAACAACAGCAGCAACCACAATGGCAGGTGAGAGAACACAGGACCGTATAGAACATAATCAAATTAAATATCCATCATGTGCTGAAGATGTAAATTTAAAAGGAAATGTGTTATAAAAGAAATGACATGAAACCCTTTCTGTTATGTTTTACAAGCAGAGACGCGACAGAAGCTGCTGCGCACGGTCAAGAAGGAGGTGGGTATTTTTTTGCCAGTCTGCAACAATTATCAAATAGGAGAAACAAACACTTTGGTTATGCGTATGGCTAAAATACTCCCTCCCTGAGTAGATACGCTATGCTTGTTTTTTGTTCATTCATTTACTTTTACAGTAACTGTTACCATTTTATTTTTGTGTGCACATTTTATGAAAATAGTAGGCTACTTCATCCACTCGTGTATTTGCTGTCAATCTTTGCAAATAAGATGAACATTAGGGCAAGGTGTAATATATATTTTGAAGTTGACCATATTCTTATAACTAATTAAGTATTTAATGATGGGTTAATGTATATAGTTGAACTATAAATAATCTATGTATAGGGAGGGTCCTGTCATGGAAATCCAGCTAGCCTGTAGAATGCAGTCATGCAAGACTGCATTCGCCCTCTAATGTCTTACTAGCATCTCATTATGATACTAACTAAACAAGCTATAGATGTTGAAGAATTGAAGAAGTGTTGCAAAGAAATGCTTGTCATTTTAAAGGTATAGTGCAGTTTTAGATCATTTTCGACTTCCCAAAACGTGTTTTCCCCGTGCATTTGAATGCACCGCTAACGGATACAATCCGTGTCAACAAGTATTGCTACATTCTCCAAACATGTCTAGCCAAAACGACTCGAGAATTTTTAAAACGGTTCAGAAGAAGATTAGCTAAAACGGTAAAATAAATTATTATCACTTTAATAATAAGGGCTCATACATGCGATAACAAGTAATACGCCATTATATGTGTCAGTTTTAAGTAAACAGTTATCAACCCATTTGGATTAAAGAGTCCACCCTAACCCCATCGCACAGTTGTGAAATCTTGTGAATAACTTTTTTTGTTTTATTCAACCTTTATTTAACTAGGCAAGTCAGTTAAGAACAAATTCTTATGTACAATGATGGCCTACCAAAAGGCCTCCTGCGGAGACAGGCGCTGGGATTAAAAATAAATATATGTGCAGTGATGTGTCCTACAAGGAGTATTGGTGGCAAATCTGATGGCCGAATGGTAAGGCACATCTTATCTGCCGATCTATGAATTACCTCTCCATAATCTAGCATGGGTAGGATGGTCATCTGAATCAGGGTTAGTTTGGCAGCTGGGGTGAAAGAGGAGCGATTACGATAGAGGAAACCAAGTTGAGATAACCTTAGCCTGCAGCTTTGATATGTGCTGAGAGAAGGACAGTGTACCGTTGAGCCATACTCCCAAGTACTTGTATGAGGTGACTAATTTAAGCTCTAAACCCTCAGAGGTAGTAATCACACCTGTGGGGCGAGGGGCATTCTTCTTACCAAACCACATGACCTTTGTTTTGGAGATGTCAGAACAAGGTTAAGGGTAGAGAAAGCTTGTTGGACACTAAGAAAGCTTTGTTGTAGAGCGTTTAACACAAAATCCGAGGAGGGGCCAGCTGAGTATAAGACCGTATCATCTGCATATAAATGGATGAGAGAGCTTCCTACTGCCTTAGCTAAATTATTGATATAAATTGAGAAGAGCGTGGGGCTTAGGATCGAGCCTTGGGGTGGCTGAGACAGCAGATGTTCTGACTTTATACACTGCACTCGTTGAGAAAGGTAGTTAGCAAACCAAGCCAAAAACCCCTCAGAGACATCAATACTCCTTGCACTCAACTCTGAAGTGGAGGCTGAGGTTTCCCCCGCTCTATTTCTATTGTCATCATCAGCATCTTCTTCATCAAACAATTTCAATCTTTCCAGGATGTCTTTGGGTCAGATTGTTAAACGTCTCATACTTGGTGTAGTAGACCAATAACGGATCAGAGAAATTAAGTTATTTTCCTCTCCTGTCTTCAGGGGTTATTTGTGAAGTGATTGGTCGGTTTTGTCGGAAGATTCAGACTTTATCTTTATTGGTCTCAATAAAGCACAAGACCTTGTGTCAAGCAAACAAAGGCATCAAATTGTCCAAGTCTGGGTATGAATGAAAGAGAGATTTAATCTCCCATCACTTACTCCTGATCTTCATAAATGCCTGTCACCAGCCTTATCAGCAGAGTACAGACCAACCCTGTATTTAAACCTGCCTGTGTTAAGAGGGCCTACTGAGATTCACTTTCCCCAGGATCCCCCCCAGGTTTAGCTCCCTAGTGCTCAGCGCTTACAATGTAGCTGCTTTTTAAATAAACTGCAGTGGAGTGGAGACGGACCACATGACCAGAGCAGTCTGTGTTTCTCCAATTATACAATATGATTGCTAGACTCTCCAGCACACCACTGAGGCACACAGAACAGCCTGAGCCAGTGATATGATTGCCCAGTAGCAACTATTGGAGTGAAAATGGAAGTAAACGGATTTAGATTATTATTTTTTTAAAGCACAGATGCCTCTGAAAATATATCTTTACGCCAGGGTGATATCCTCTGAAGAGAGCCTTTATGGTAAGAGGTAGAGCACCCTGCACAAGAGGTTGCTGAAAGGAAATGGAACTTGAGTCACTAAAAGTGAGTTAATATAAGCTTATTTGTTTGCCATTTCAATGCAAATAGTAGGCATAAAGGACAAAGGCAGTGGGCATCTGTTGAGCTTTTAGCTTAATGAACATTCAGCTGCTAGGCTACATGCATTGTAAGAAACTATGTCAAATGAAGCATACCACCAACAAATGTACATTTTAGTAATTTATCAGACACTCTTATCCAGAGCAATTAGGGTTAAGTGCTTTACTCAAGGGCACATCAACAGATTTTTCACTTAGTCATCTCAGGGATTCGAACCACCAACCTTTCAGTTACTGGCCCCATCACAAATATGATGCAGCAGGGAATGTTCACCTGGACATATAAGCCAGTAATGATAGTGATTCAGATGTACTCACTCTGTTTGTATTCATTAATTATTTCTCTAATTTCTTAGCTTGGGTACTGTTTGTCTGGTGGCTTGGCAGTGAATGCTGAAAGCTCTCCCTTACCAACTGGTTATGTTCCACATTGTACAATGTCTACCTGGGTCTACACAAAAAAAAGTGCTTTATAGAACCTGAAAGGGTTCTTCGGCTGTCCCCATAGGAGAACCCTTTGCAGAAGGTCCCAGTTCCAGATAAAACCCTTTTTTGTTCCAGGTTGAACCCTTTTCGGATCTATGTAGAACCCTTCCACAGAGGGTTCTACATGGAACCCAAAAGGGTTATACCTGGAACCCAAAAGGGTTCTACCTGGAACCAAAAAGCGTTTCCTATGGGGACAGGCGAAGAACCCTTTTTTATAAGAGTGTAGGCCAGAACGTTATGCTTCAGTGACTGAAGCATGCTTAAGAATAGCCTATACTGGGCGTATCTCGGTTCTCTCTCTATCGCTCTTTCTTTCCCTGTGTCTCTCTCTTCCCCTCTGCTACACACATACACACGTCACACACACACCTGTGTTTACATAAGGAGAGAGCTACACACTCATGAAAGAGTAGGGCGCAGAGGACAATGGCTCATCTTTCATTTTCTTTTCTCTATCAGTCACCTTTTTTAGCATGGCTGCTTACTTAGGGACAGATCGAAATTGACTGGGGGGGAGGGGCTGGTCCAAATCAAGGTAGACTATGTCAATCTTGACAAACAGAAAATACATCCATTCCTACCTTGTAGGCCTACCCAGTATCGAAGGCTTCCCCGAATGTAATTAAACTTTTTGGTGTTTTGTAACGGATGTCTTTTTCCATTCATCAATTGGCCATTGCACAGTTTGGATTGATTGACTTTATTTGTCAGTAAAAAAAATACATATATACACAAAGATTTTTTAAAGTGACTGGGATTGCACAATAAAGTCGGGGACTTATTTCCATTGTGGTTCTTATTTTTTACATAAATACATATATAATTACATAGATAGAAAGGAAAACATGCTCAACCTCCAGATGAGTATCAGGGGAGAGTTTTAGTACAATTTTTACAAGCTTGTTTGGCTGGTAGCTTATTCTTTAGATGTTTGGGGCTGCTAGTGAACCATGACATGCAGGCATAATCAAAGTGACACTGGACTAGCACATTTACTAGAGTCTTTAGGGCATCTATAGCTAGGTTTCCATCCAATTGGCCATAGATTTTCATGTAAATATTCTTAAATCTTCATAAAAACAATATGCCATTTCAGAGTATCCTTCAGGAAAATTTGGCGCCAGACAACTTGACAAGATTTGAATAAACCGGACATTTGAGACATTTTACGGATATCCATATGCATTCAAATCCAACCTGGCGCAGCCAGCGCCATCAATAAATTAGGGATGTTGGCCAAATAAGGCACATTTATGTGTCCTTAAAAACAACCTATAACAAATTACAAAACACTATTCATTGTGTTTCGATGTGAAGCTTATGCAAAACTTAATAGCCAATTATGATTATTTTTGGCTACTTTCCTGGAACAATAATTGTCCACCTCACGGTTCAGCTGTCAGAGATTTGAGCACTAAATGTATCAGGACCTATAGGCTTAGGTATCAACTGTATGATATTAATATTAATATATACAGTACCAGTCAAAAGTTTGGACACAGCTACTCATTCAAGGGTTTTTATTTATTTTTACTATTTTTTACATTGTAGAATATTAGTGAAGACATCAAAACTATGAAATAACACATATGGAATCATGTAGTAACCAAAACAGTGTTATTTGAGATTCTTCAAAGTAGCCACCCTTTTTGATGACAGCTTTGCACACTCTTGGCATTCTCTCAACCAGCTTGAAGTAGTTTCCACATATGCTGAGCACTTGTCGTCTGCTTTTCCTTCACTCTGCGGTACAATTCATTTCAAACCATCTCAATTGGGTTGAGGTCGGGTGATTGTGGAGGGCGGGTCATCTGATGCAACACTCCATCACTCTCCTTCTTGATCAAATAGCCCTTACACAGCCTGGATGTGTGTTTTGGGTAATTTTCCTGTTGAAAAACAAATGATAATCCCACTAAGCTCAAACCAGATGGGATGGCGTATCGCTGCAGAATGCTGTGGTAGCCATGCTGGTTATGTGTGCCTTGAATTCTAAATAAAAAATTCAGACAGTGTCACCAGCAAAGTACCCACACACCATCACGCCTCCTCCTCCATGCTTCACAGTGGGAACCACACATGCGGAGATCATCCGTTCACCTACTTGGTCTCACAAATACACGGGTGTTGGAACCAAAAATCTCAAATTTGGACTCATCAGACCAAAGGATAGATTTCCACCGGTCTAATGTCCATTGCTTGTGTTTCTTGGCCCAAGCAAGTCTCTTCTTATTATTGGTGTCCTTTATTAGTGGTTTCTTTGCAGCAATTCGACCATGAAGGCCTGATTCACGCAGCCTCCTACGAACAATTGATGTTGAGATGTTTCTGTTACTTGAACTCCATGAAGCATTTATTTGGGCTACAATTTCTGAGGCTGGTAACCCTAATGAACTTATCCTCTGCAGCAGAGGTAACTCTGGGTCTCCCCTTCCTGTGGCGGTCGTCATGAGAGCCAGTTTCATCATAACGCTTGATGGTTTTTGCGACTGCACTTGAAGAAACTTTCAAAGTTATTGAAATGTTCTGCATTGACTGACCTTCATGTCTTAAAGTAATGATGGATTGTTGTTTCTCTTTGCTTATTTGAGCTGTTCTTGCCATAATATGAACTTGGTCTTTTACCAAGTAGGGCTATCTTGTGTACCACCCCTACCTTGTCACAACACAACTGATTGGCTCGAACACATTAAGAAGGAAAGAAATTCCACAAATTAACTTCCTCTACCTCATAAAGCTGGTTGAGAGAATGCCAAGATTATGCAAAGCGGTCATCAAGGCATTGGGTGGCTACTTTGAAGAATCTCAAATAGAAAATATTTGTTTAACACTTCTTTGGTTACTACATGATTCCATATGTGTTATTTCATAGTTTTGATGTCTTCACTATTATTCTACAATGTAGAAATTAGTAAAAATAAAGAAAAACCCTTGAATGAGTAGGTGTTCAAATACTTTTGACCAGTAGTGTATAAACAGTGCATTCGGAAAGTATTCAGACCCCTTCACTTTTTCCACATTTTGTTACGTTACATCCTTATTCTAAAATTGGTTAAATAAAAAAAATCACATAATTCTACACACAATACCCATAATGACAACGTTAAAACAGGTTGTTAGAAATATTTGCAAATGTATCATTAAAAAAAAAATGAAATACCTTATTCACATAAGTATTCAGACTTTTGACTGGTACTGTATATATTTTCAAATAACTGGCCTTTTTCTGGTCTCGCAATAGATTTTGAAAAATTTTCAAAAACAAATCTGTGCGGCCCTCAAAAAACCGATGTAGCCCTTGAGCCAAAAAGTGTCTTATTACCTGGGTGAGACACATGACTGATCACAGGAAAGGAAATCCTCTGTTGTCATTGATAATGAGGTAATCACCCAGGTTCCCATAGCTACATGGTTTTGCGTATTTAACCTATTTTACTCAGGGGAATGTGTTATCAAGCTTTGTGAATAAACAATGGTTATTACTAGTGTTGGCAGATTCATAATATACACTACAAAATAGTAATTAGTTGAACTACCTTTTTACCCTATTCTTTTTAATGTGAATGAATTCATCAGTCTTGTCTCAAGTCTGTCACTTCTCAGTATGATGTGAGTCATTCACTCTAAACATGCACTGTAGGAACTGTCAACAGATGATGTTAGCCACCTACAACCCTTTTCTGTCATATAAAATCTGTGAACAGTCCATGCAGGAGTATGCATTTGTATGCCTGAGTGATAGGTAAGTCGCTCTGGATAAGAGCGTCTGCAAATGAAAATGTATTCTTGGTAAGGCTGACATGATTGTGCAAGTTGTTTTTCACTATAACAGCCCATGGGGATGAGGAATGGTGTGTCTTCCCTCTGTTCTGATTGTGGCTGTAAAGCAGGAGTTCATGTGAAGACTGTGTAAATTCTGCATCTGCTCTATCCAAGCCCCCTTACGAGGTAGTGGAGGGTTGCCAGGTTTGATATGATATTGTCCCCACTGTGACAGCAGAGATGTAGAGTGATACTTGAGAGAGAACGTACTGAATGCTCCTCATCTAATGATGCCAGCCCTTGAGGAACGCAACAGTAAAGATTCACATTGTTTCAGCATGGATGTGATCTTGTCCTTTGGGCATAAACAAGGCTGCTGTTAGCTGTCAAAACTATCATTGCTCATAGGGGGTACCAAATAGATTTAGTCTAAATGTCATACAAGAGAAATGTTAGAAAAGAGGACTCCAGCCTCAAACGTGCACATAAGGATGAAATTTCAACTTTTTGGGAAAGAATAATATGCACAGTTTCCAGGGTCCAATATATTTATTGTTCTGGAATGATCCAACTTGTAAGTCGCTCTGGATAAGAGCGTCTGCTAAATGACTTAAATGTAAATGTAAATGTAAATGATGAAATTACACAGACTGTATCCTTCCACCTAACTGTTTCCTATCCTGATGAAAAGAAATGTGAACCAATGATTATGCGTGATACCAGTTATCTGTGTTATGAATGGGCTTGTTGACGTACTCTATCTCTCAGAGATAGCTGCTGTGGACTCTGCTCAGGCTACAATGTGACTCGTGCTGTCGCCATAGAAACCTGCAGCTTGTCTGCTAAGACATCTCACCAGTTAGATTCTGTGATGGCTGGATGGGATCCAGATTCTGACTGATGGGAGGATAGAACTAGTAAGACTTGAGAGAAGTGACGTGCCCTGCAGTTTGCACATTTACTTTAGCTGCCTACCAATCAATGCACATCAAATCAAAGTTTATTTGTCATGTACCAGATTTGCAGATGTTAAAGTACACTACATGACCAAAAGTATGTGGACACCTGCTCGTCGAACATATCATTCCAAAATCATGGGCATTAATATGGAGTTGGTCCCACCTTTGCTGCTATAACAGCCTCCACTCTTATGGAAAGGCTGTCCACTAGATGTTGGAACATTGCTGCAGGGACTTGCTTCCATTCAGCCACGAGCATTAGTGAGGTCGGGAACTGATGTTGGGCGATTAGGCCTGGCTCGCAGTTGGGGTTCCAATTAATCCAAAAGGTGTTCGATGGGGTTGAGGTCAGGGCTCTCTGCAGGCCAGTGAAGTTTTTCCACACTGATCTCGACAAATAATTTTTGTATGGACCTCGCTTTGTGCACAGGGGCATTGTCATGCTGAAGTAGAAAAGGACCTTCTCCAAACTGTTGCCACAAAGTTGGAAGCAAGGAATTGTCTACAATGTCATTGTATGCTATAGCATTAAGATTTCCCTTCAGTGGAACTAAGGGGCCTAGCCTGAAGCAAGAAAAACAGGCCCAAACCATTATTTCTCCTCCACCAAACTTTACAGATGGCACTATGCATTCGGGCAGGTAGCATTCTCCTGGCATCCGCCAAACCCAGATTTGTCCGTTAGGCTGCAAGATGGTGAAGCGTGATTCATCACTCCAGAGAATTTGTTTCCACTGATCCATATACCAATGGCAACGAGCTTTACACAACTCCAACCGACGCTTGGCAATGTGCATGGTAATCTTAGGCTTGTGTGCGGCCATAGAAACCCATTTCATGAAGCTCATGATGAACAGTTATTATGCTGACGTTGCTTCCAGAGGCAGGTTGAAACTCAGTAGTGAGTGAGGACAGAGGATTTTTACGCGCTTCAGCACTCTGCGATCTCGTTCTATGAGCTTGTGTGGCCTACCACTTCATTGCTAAGCCGTTGTTGCTCCTAGATGCTTCCACTTCACAATGAAAGCACTTACAGTTGACCGGGGCAGCTGTAGCAGGGCAGAAATTGTACAAACTGACTAGTTGGAAAGGTGGAATCATATGACGGCGCCATGTTGAAAGTCACTGAGCTCTTCAGTAAGGCCATACTGCTGCCAGTGTTTGTCTATGGAGATAGCATGGCTGTGTGCTCAATTTTATATACCTGTCAGCAACAGGTGTGGCTGAAATAGCAGAATCCACTCATTTGAAGGGGTGTCCACATACCTTTGTATATATAGTGTAGGTGCAGCAAAATGCTTTTGTTTCTAGGTCCAGCAGTACAGTAAATGTCTAACAGTACAATACTAATACACAAATAGTGTCCCATTGTATTTCAGTGGTTTGATTTTGTTTTGCGGTACAATTTACATTAACACAAACACGCATACATTACACATTTATAAGCGCATCATAAATTAACAAGACATTATAGCTACATACACAGAGAATTATTACAGCTTAATGAATGTACTTAAAAAGTAAATTTAGCTCTGACATTTGTGATTGCTCTTATTCATTCAGTAAGCTTTAATAATGCTCCAGGTGGCTGTAATGTATATGATGTGCTTTTACGCTGTAGATATGTAATCTGTCACGCTTCTCTGTGCCTTTTAAGATACAGTATGTGTTCAGAAAACGTCTGAAACCCTACCTCTTTAAAGAGTATCTTAAATATGTGTGTGTGTGTGTGTGTGTATGTGTGTGTGTGTGGGTGTGCTGTGTGTGTGATGGTGTGTGTGTTGTGTTGTGTGTGTGTGTGTGGTGTGTGGTGTGTGGTGTGTGGTGGTGGTGTGTGTGTGTGTGTGTGGTGTGTGTGGGTGTGTGTTGTGGTGTGAGATCAGGCTTTGGGATTGCTATTGTTATCGTGATGGCAGCATCGTGTTTGTGTCTGATCATCGTTGCTGAAGCTAACAAGACTGTGGTCTCAGACAACCAATTGCAGGTCAACACTGCATCATGATTGGTTTGTAATTGGTATATAATTTTTATATTTTAATGCTTTCAAAGGGCAACATTTTATATATGCTGTACTTATACACTTCACTTCATTACACACTTCAAGTCTCAGTTCGCATACTTCATGAGTCACCAGTATTTTTCACTTTTCAGAAAACTATGTAAAGCGACTTTCGGTCCTAGAAAAGCGCGATATACATAACATGTACTGTAGTAGTAATAATAATAATAATAATAATGATTAGTAGTAGTGGTAGTAGTATTTCTGAAAGCATATTGAAAATATCTACCCTATATGTTCAATGTTCAAATTGACAAATCTTACTATTGTCACGCCCTGACCTTAGTATTCTTTGTTTTCTTTATTATTTTGGTTAGGTCAGGGTGTGACATGGGTGATATATGTTTTTGTCCTGTCTAGGGGTTTTGTATGTTTATGGGGTTGTGACCAGTCTAGGGGTTTTTGTATGTCTATGGTTGCCTAGATTGGTTCTCAATTAGAGGCAGCTGTTTATCGTTGTCTCTGATTGGGAACCATATTTAGGCAGCCATATTCCTTGAGTRTTTCGTGGGTGATTATCTATGTCTATGTTTAGTTGCTTGTGTCAGCACTATGATTATATAGCTTCACGTTGTTTTTGTATAGTTCATTCCGTGTTCTTTCTTTATTTAAAGAAGATGCATTCAAATCACGCTGCGCTTTGGTCTCATCGCTATAACGAACGTGACAACTATATTGCAATCGTTTTTATTTCAAAGCATTTTGAAAATGTTTCCTAAAGATAACAGCCATATTAGTCAACGGCTAACGCTTCCTTTCAGATCTCAATCTGTCTGGAGTGACTCATAGATGGCGGGCACCCAAGAGCGAGTGCAATCAGGGCTAGTTTTATTATAGGGTTCTGTTGTTGTTGTTTTCTCTTGTTGCTCTCTCCATCAGTAGCCTTGTGGGAGAAAAGCAGGTGCTTCCTTTGAAATGACTGCTTCCTGCTTTCCAAGCACCTGGATGGGGAGGGCTCAGGGACAAAACAAGGGGATTTGGGTATTCAGAGCTACTTCACTTTTGTATAAAATGTATGCTTTTAATTTAAATGTCTTAAAGAAAAACTACAGTATCAGGAGTACATTACAACACTGTGAAGCTTTGCTTCAAAATGTTAATAGAGGACAGACAATCCTGTAATCCATTCCAGAGAAATATATTGAAGCACAAAGGTTAACCCACCAAAACCTACTTTGTGTGTGTGTGAAAAAAATAAAAAGATGGAAGGTGATATCTTCAGCCAGTCAACTAGTCCGATACCATATCAGTGATGTCAGACAAATGAGACAGATTTGCTCTCAAGGCCTCGGGTTGTCTCATTGAATCAGGGTCTGGAGAGAGTGGCAGAACTGTCAGGACAGGGCAGTCTGAACATTATATGCTAGCTAGCACACTGCGGGCTATTGTGTGTGTGTGTGTGTTGGGGCGAATAACACATTTAGTTCCTTTTTTATTATTTTTGAACTTATATTTTTATTGTTTTTCAAGCGTGGGTTTACAGCACAGCAATTCATTATAGAGGTAGTGGAAACATCATGATCAGCGTCATCATTATTATTATCTGAATCGCCTACCCATTCCCCAGCTACCTTGAGTCAGTAGGCGTGATCTCCGACAGCAGCGGGGGTCTAGGTTGCTGTGTGTCCAGCTCCCGTACCCTTTCCCAACTACTGCGGAGTGAGTGTCAGTACTATGTGTCAGTACTATGTGTCAGTACTATGTGTCAGTATTATGTCAATACTATGTGTCAGTACTATGTGTCAGTACTATGTGTCAGTACTAACCTGCTCCGGTGGTAAAGCCAATGGGGCCGTCGACCACAGGGAGCAACGCCAGAGTGCCTCAAAGATTGACCGCTCCACAGGTGGTGGTTGTGTACACCCGTGAGGCGCAACCGAGATGAGCTCGACGAAATGTGCATGTGTCAGCATAAATGGTCCTCACAGGGGGTCTGAGGAGTCTCAATCTCGGTACCCTAATGGCAGTCAGATGCTATTGCACACCATGCATTGCTCTGGCGAGCACATGGAGGGCTTGTGCGGCCCACAAAGAAATGCCAATGCACCACGACTGCCCTGTGCTCTCTCACCTTCACTCCAACAAAGATGAACGCAGTTCACAACAACCCTCCACACCAATGACTGACCATGCCGCCAAACCGGCATGCTGGAGATGTTGCAGGTCAGCAAGAACGTTCTCCAGCGGCGTCTCCAAGACTCTGTCACGTATGTCAAATGTGCTCATGTGCTTCAGTGTAACCTCGCTTTCATCTGTGAAGACACAGGGCGCCAGCGCGAATTGGCCAATCTGGTGTTTTCTCTGGCAAATGCCAAAGTCCTGCACGGTGTTTGGGCTGTAAGCACAACCCCCACGTGGATGTCGGGCCCTCATACCACCCTCATGGAGTCTTGTTGTCTGACCGTATTTGAGCAGAACACATGCACATTTGTAGCCTGCTGGAGGTCAATTTGCAGGCTCTGGCAGTGCTCCTCCTTGCAACAAGGCGGAGGTAGCGTCCTGGCTGCTGTGTGCCCTCCTATGGCCTCCTCCACGTCTTCCTGATGTACTGGCCTGTCTCCTGGTAAGCGCTCCATGCTCTGACACTACGCTGACAGACACAGCAAACCTTCTGCCACAGCTCGCATTTGTGTTGGCCATCCTGGGATGAAAGCTTGCACTACTGAGCCACTTGGGTGGTTTGTAAGACTCCGCTCAATGCACCACTAGAGTGAAAGCACCGCCAGCATTCAAAAGTGACCAAAACATCA